>NC_138306.1:24417500-24885000 GCF_965601325.2 Salmo salar
ACCTTCCCCACACACACACATCTCTCTCATCCTCATATTAACCTCCCCCACACACACACACATATACACCTCTCTCATCCTCATATTAACCTCCCCCCCACACACACACCTCTCTCCATCCTCATATTAACCTCCCCCACACACACATACACACTTCTCTCCATCCTCATATTAACCTCCCCCCCACACACACATACACACCTCTCTCCATCCTCATATTAACCTCCCCCCACACACACTTACACACCTCTCTCATCCTCATATTAACCTCCCCCCCACACACACACCTCTCTCCATCCTCATATTAACCTCCCCCCCACACACACATACACACCTCTCTCATCCTCATATTAACCTCCCCACACACACATACACACCTCTCTCCATCCTCATATTAACCTCCCCCCACACACACATACACACCTCTCTCATCCTCATATTAACCTCCCCCACAAACACATACACACTTCTCTGCGTCCTCATATTAACCTCCCCCCCACACACACACACAACTCTCTCATCCTCATATTAACCTCCCCCCCACACACACACATACACACCTCTCTCATCCTCATATTAACCTACCCCCACACACATACACACCTCTCTCCATCCTCATATTAACCTCCCCCCCACACACACATACACACCTCTCTCCATCCTCATATTAACCTACCCCCCACACACACACCTCTCTCCATCCTCATATTAACCTCCCCCCCACACACACACATCTCTCTCATCCTCATATTAACCTCCCCCACACACACACACACATATACACCTCTCTCATCCTCATATTAACCCCCCCCCACACAGACATACACACCTCTCTCCATCCTCATATTAACCTCCCTCCCATACACACCTCTCTCCATCCTCATATTAACCTCCCTCCCTCCCACACACACATACACACCTCTCTCCATCCTCATATTAACCTCCCCCCACACACACATACACATCTCTCTCATCCTCATATTAACCTCCCCCACACACACACACCTCTCTCCATCCTCATATTAACCCCCCCCACACGCACATACACACCTCTCTCCATCCTCATATTAACCTACCCCCCACACACACACATACACACCTCTCTCCATCCTCATATTAACCTCCCCCCCACACACACATACACCACTCTCTCATCCTCATATTAACCTCCCCCCACACACACATACACACCTCTCTCATCCTCATATTAACCTCCCCCACACACACATACACACCTCTCTCATCCTCATATTAACCTCCCCCCACACACACATACACACCTCTCTCATCCTCATATTAACCTCCCCCCACACACACATACACATCTCTCTCATCCTCATATTAATCTCCCCCACACACACATACACACCTCTCTCCATCCTCATATTAACCTCCCTCCCTCCACACACACACATACACATCTCTCTTCATCCTCATATTAACCTTTCCCCCCCACACACATACACACCTCTCTCATCCTCATATTAACCTCCCCCACACACACATAAACATCTCTCTCCATCCTAATATTAATCTCCGCCACACACACACACATACACACACCTCTGTCCATCCTCATATTAACCTCCCCCAACACACACATACACATCTCTCTCATCCTCATATTAACCTCCCCCCACACACACATACACACCTCTCTCCATCCTCATATTAACCTCCCCCCCACACACACATACACATCTCTCTCATCCTCATATTAACCTCCCCCCCACACACACATACACACCTCTCTCATTCTCATATTAACCTCCCCCACACACACATACACACCTCTCTCCATCCTCATATTAACCTCCGCCACACACACACACATACACACCTCTCTCATCCTCATATTAACCTCCCCCACAAACACATACACACTTCTCTGCGTCCTCATATTAACCTCCCCCCCACACACACACATCTCTCTCATCCTCATATTAACCTCCCCCCCACACACACACATACACACCTCTCTCATCCTCATATTAACCTACCCCCACACACATACACACCTCTCTCCATCCTCATATTAACCTCCCCCCCACACACACATACACACCTCTCTCCATCCTCATATTAACCTACCCCCCACACACACACCTCTCTCCATCCTCATATTAACCTCCCCCCACACACACACATCTCTCTCATCCTCATATTAACCTCCCCCACACACACACACACATATACACCTCTCTCATCCTCATATTAACCCCCCCACACAGACATACACACCTCTCTCCATCCTCATATTAACCTCCCTCTCACACACACCTCTCTCCATCCTCATATTAACCTCCCTCCCACACACACATACACACCTCTCTCCATCCTCATATTAACCCCCCCACACAGACATACACACCTCTCTCCATCCTCATATTAACCTCCCTCCCACACACACCTCTCTCCATCCTCATATTAACCTCCCCCCACACACACATACACACCTCTCTCCATCCTCATATTAACCTCCCCCCACACACACACACACACCTCTCTCCATCCTCATATTAACCTCCCCCCACACACACATACACACCTCTCTCCATCCTCATATTAACCTCCCTCCCACACACACATACACACTTCTCTCCATCCTCATATTAGCCTCCCCCCGACACACACATACACACCTCTCTCCATCCTCATATTAAACTCCCCCACACACATACACACTTCTCTCCATCCTCATATTAACCTCCCCCCACACACACATACACACCTCTCTCATCCTCATATTAACCTCCCCCACACACACATACACACCTCTCTCATCCTCATATTAACCTCCCCCCACACACACATACACTCCTCTCTCATCCTCATATTAACCTCCCCCACACACACATACACACCTCTCTCATCCTCATATTAACCTCCCCCCCACACACATACACATCTCTCTCATCCTCATATTAATCTCCCCCACACACACATACACACCTCTCTCCATCCTCATATTAACCTCCCTCCCTCCACACACACACATACACATCTCTCTTCATCCTCATATTAACCTTTCCCCCCCACACACATACAACCCTCTCTCATCCTCATATTAACCTCCCCCACACACACATAAACATCTCTCTCCATCCTAATATTAATCTCCGCCACACACACACACATACACACCTCTCTCATCCTCATATTAACCTCCCCCACACACACATACACACTTCTCTCCATCCTCATATTAACCTCCCCCCCACATACACATACACACCTCTCTCATCCTCATATTAACCCCCCCACACAGACATACACACCTCTCTCCATCCTCATATTAACCTCCCTCCCACACACACCTCTCTCCATCCTCATATTAACCTCCCTCCCACACACACATACACACCTCTCTCCATCCTCATATTAACCTCCCCCCACACACACATACACACCTCTCTCATCCTCATATTAACCTCCCCCACACACACACACCTCTCTCCATCCTCATATTAACCTCCCTCCCACACACACATACACACTTCTCTCCATCCTCATATTAGCCTCCCCCCGACACACACATACACACCTCTCTCCATCCTCATATTAAACTCCCCCACACACACATACACACTTCTCTCCATCCTCATATTAACCTCCCCCCACACACACATACACACCTCTCTCATCCTCATATTAACCTCCCCCACACACACATACACACCTCTCTCATCCTCATATTAACCTCCCCCCACACACACATACACTCCTCTCTCATCCTCATATTAACCTCCCCCACACACACATACACACCTCTCTCATCCTCATATTAACCTCCCCCCCACACACATACACATCTCTCTCATCCTCATATTAATCTCCCCCACACACACATACACACCTCTCTCCATCCTCATATTAACCTCCCTCCCTCCACACACACACATACACATCTCTCTTCATCCTCATATTAACCTTTCCCCCCCACACACATACAACCCTCTCTCATCCTCATATTAACCTCCCCCACACACACATAAACATCTCTCTCCATCCTAATATTAATCTCCGCCACACACACACACATACACACCTCTCTCATCCTCATATTAACCTCCCCCACACACACATACACACTTCTCTCCATCCTCATATTAACCTCCCCCCCACATACACATACACACCTCTCTCATCCTCATATTAACCCCCCCACACAGACATACACACCTCTCTCCATCCTCATATTAACCTCCCTCCCACACACACCTCTCTCCATCCTCATATTAACCTCCCTCCCACACACACATACACACCTCTCTCCATCCTCATATTAACCTCCCCCCACACACACATACACACCTCTCTCATCCTCATATTAACCTCCCCCACACACACACACCTCTCTCCATCCTCATATTAACCTCCTCCCACACGCACATACACACCTCTCTCCATCCTCATATTAACTTACCCCCCACACACACACACATACACACTTCTCTCCATCCTCATATTAGCCTCCCCCCGACACACACATACACACCTCTCTCCATCCTCATATTAAACTCCCCCACACACACATACACACTTCTCTCCATCCTCATATTAACCTCCCCCCCACACACACATACACAACTCTCTCATCCTCATATTAACCTCCCCCCACACACACATACACACCTCTCTCATCCTCATATTAACCTCCCCCACACACACATACACACCTCTCTCATCCTCATATTAACCTCCCCCCACACACACATACACTCCTCTCTCATCCTCATATTAACCTCCCCCACACACACATACACACCTCTCTCATCCTCATATTAACCTCCCCCCCCACACACATACACATCTCTCTCATCCTCATATTAATCTCCCCCACACACACATACACACCTCTCTCCATCCTCATATTAACCTCCCTCCCTCCACACACACATACACATCTCTCTTCATCCTCATATTAACCTTTCCCCCCCACACACATACACACCTCTCTCATCCTCATATTAACCTCCCCCACACACACATAAACATCTCTCTCCATCCTAATATTAATCTCCGCCATACACACACACATACACACCTCTCTCATCCTCATATTAACCTCCCCCACACACACATACACACTTCTCTCCATCCTCATATTAACCTCCCCCCCACATACACATACACACCCTCTCTCATCCTCATATTAACCCCGCCACACAGACATACACACCTCTCTCCATCCTCATATTAACCTCCCTCCCACACACACCTCTCTCCATCCTCATATTAACTTCCCTCCCACACACACATACACACCTCTCTCCATCCTCATATTAACCCCCCCCACACGCACATACACACCTCTCTCCATCCTCATATTAACCTCCCCCCCACACACACATACACACCTCTCTCATCCTCATATTAATCTCCCCCCACACACACATACACTCCTCTCTCATCCTCATATTAACCTCCCCCACACACACATACACACCTCTCTCATCCTCATATTAACCTCCCCCCCACACACATACACATCTCTCTCATCCTCATATTAATCTCCCCCACACACACATACACACCTCTCTCCATCCTCATATTAACCTCCCTCCCTCCACACACACACATACACACCTCTCTCATCCTCATATTAACCTCCCCCACACACACATAAACATCTCTCTCCATCCTAATATTAATCTCCGCCACACACACACACATACACACCTCTCTCATCCTCATATTAACCTCCCCCACACACACATACACACTTCTCTCCATCCTCATATTAACCTCCCCCCCACACACACATAAACAACTCTCTCATCCTCATATTAACCTCCCCCCACACACATACACACCTCTCTCCATCCTCATATTAACCTCCCCCCCACACACACATACACAACTCTCTCATCCTCATATTAACCTCCCCCCACACACATACACACCTCTCTCCATCCTCATATTAACCTCCCCCCCCCACACACATACACAACTCTCTCATCCTCATATTAACCTCCCCCCCACACACATACACACTTCTCTCCATCCTCATATTAACCTCCCCCCCACACACACATACACAACTCTCTCATCCTCATATTAACCTCCCCCCACACACATACACACCTCTCTCATCCTCATATTAACCCCCCCACACAGACATACACACCTCTCTCCATCCTCATATTAACCTCCCTCCCACATACACCTCTCTCCATCCTCATATTAACCTCCCCCCACACACACATACACACCTCTCTCATCCTCATATTAACCTCCCCCCCACACACACACCTCTCTCCATCCTCATATTAACCCCCCCCACACGCACATACACACCTCTCTCCATCCTCATATTAACCTACCCCCCACACACACACACATACACACTTCTCTCCATCCTTATATTAGCCTCCCCCCAGTCACACACATACACACCTCTCTCCATCCTCATATTAAACTCCCCCCCACACACATACACACCTCTCTCCATCCTCATATTAACCACCCTCCCTCCACACACACACATACACACCTCTCTCCATCCTCATATTAACCTCCCCCCACACACACATACACACCACTCTCATCCTCATATTAACCTCCCCCCCACACACACACCTCTCTCCATCCTCATATTAACCCCCCCCACACGCACATACACACCTCTCTCCATCCTCATATTAACCTACCCCCCACACACACACACATACACACTTCTCTCCATCCTTATATTAGCCTCCCCCCAGTCACACACATACACACCTCTCTCCATCCTCATATTAAACTCCCCCACACACACATACACACTTCTCTCCATCCTCATATTAACCTCCCCCAACACACACACATACACACCTCTCTCATCCTCATATTAACCTCCCCCCACACACACATACACACCTCTCTCATCCTCATATTAACCTCCCCCACACACACATACACACCTCTCTCATCCTCATATTAACCTCCCCCCACACACACATACACACCTCTCTCATCCTCATATTAACCTCCCCCACACACACATACACACCTCTCTCATCCTCATATTAACCTCCCCCCCACACACACACATCTCTCTCCATCCTCATATTAACCTCCCCCCCACACACACATACACACCTCTCTCATCCTCATATTAACCTCCCCCACACACACACACACACCTCTCTCCATCCTCATATTAACCTCCCCCACACACACACATCTCTCTCATCCTCATATTAACCTCCCCCACACACACACACACCTCTCTCCATCCTCATATTAACCTCCCCCACACACACACATCTCTCTCATCCTCATATTAACCTCCCCCACACACACACACACACATATACACCTCTCTCATCCTCATATTAACCTCCCCCCCACACACACACCTCTCTCCATCCTCATATTAACCTCCCCCCCACACACACACATCTCTCTCCATCCTCATATTAACCTCCCCCCCACACACACATACACACCTCTCTCATCCTCATATTAACCTCCCCCACACACACATACACACCTCTCTCCATCCTCATATTAACCTCCCCCCACACACACATACACACCTCTCTCATCCTCATATTAACCTCCCCCCACACACACATACACATCTCTCTCCATCCTCATATTAACCTTCCCCCCACACACACATACACACCTCTCTCATCCTCATATTAACCTCCCCCCCACACACACATACACACCTCTCTCCATCCTCATATTAACCTCCGCCACACACACACATACACACCTCTCTCATCCTCATATTAACCTCCCCCACAAACACATACACACTTCTCTCCGTCCTCATATTAACCTCCCCCCCACACACACACATACACACCTCTCTCATCCTCATATTAACCTACCCCCACACACATACACACCTCTCTCCATCCTCATATTAACCTCCCCCCCACACACACATACACACCTCTCTCCATCCTCATATTAACCTACCCCCCACACACACACCTCTCTCCATCCTCATATTAACATCCCCCCCACACACACACATCTCTCTCATCCTCATATTAACCTCCCCCCCACACACACACACATATACACTTCTCTCATCCTCATATTAACCCCCCCACACAGACATACACACCTCTCTCCATCCTCATATTAACCTCCCTCCCACACACACCTCTCTCCATCCTCATATTAACTTACCCCCCCCACACACACACATACACACCTCTCTCCATCCTCATATTAACCTCCCCCCACACACACATACACACCTCTCTCATCCTCATATTAACCTCCCCCCACACACACATACACATCTCTCTCCATCCTCATATTAACCTTCCCCCCACACAAACATACACACCTCTCTCATCCTCATATTAACCTCCCCCCCACACACACATACACACCTCTCTCATTCTCATATTAATCTCCCCCACACACACATACACACCTCTCTCCATCCTCATATTAACCTCCGCCACACACACACATACACACCTCTCTCATCCTCATATTAACCTCCCCCACAAACACATACACACTTCTCTCCGTCCTCATATTAACCTCCCCCCCACACACACACATACACACCTCTCTCATCCTCATATTAACCTACCCCCACACACATACACACCTCTCTCCATCCTCATATTAACCTCCCCCCCACACACACATACACACCTCTCTCCATCCTCATATTAACCTACCCCCCACACACACACCTCTCTCCATCCTCATATTAACATCCCCCCCACACACACACATCTCTCTCATCCTCATATTAACCTCCCCCCCACACACACACACATATACACTTCTCTCATCCTCATATTAACCCCCCCACACAGACATACACACCTCTCTCCATCCTCATATTAACCTCCCTCCCACACACACCTCTCTCCATCCTCATATTAACTTACCCCCCCCACACACACACATACACACTTCTCTCCATCCTTATATTAGCCTCCCCCCAGTCACACACATATACACCTCTCTCCATCCTCATATTAAACTCCCCCACACACACATACACACTTCTCTCCATCCTCATATTAACCTCCCCCAACACACACACATACACACCTCTCTCATCCTCATATTAACCTCCCCCCACACACACATACACACCTCTCTCATCCTCATATTAACCTCCCCCACACACACATACACACCTCTCTCATCCTCATATTAACCTCCCCCCCACACACACACATCTCTCTCCATCCTCATATTAACCTCCCCCCCACACACACATACACACCTCTCTCATCCTCATATTAACCTCCCCCACACACACATACACACCTCTCTCCATCCTCATATTAACCTCCCCCCACACACACATACACACCTCTCTCATCCTCATATTAACCTCCCCCCACACACACATACACATCTCTCTCCATCCTCATATTAACCTTCCCCCCACACACACATACACACCTCTCTCATCCTCATATTAACCTCCCCCCCACACACACATACACACCTCTCTCATTCTCATATTAACCTCCCCCACACACACATACACACCTCTCTCCATCCTCATATTAACCTCCGCCACACACACACACATACACACCTCTCTCATCCTCATATTAACCTCCCCCACAAACACATACACACTTCTCTCCGTCCTCATATTAACCTCCCCCCCACACACACACATACACACCTCTCTCATCCTCATATTAACCTACCCCCACACACATACACACCTCTCTCCATCCTCATATTAACCTCCCCCCCACACACACATACACACCTCTCTCCATCCTCATATTAACCTACCCCCCACACACACACCTCTCTCCATCCTCATATTAACATCCCCCCCACACACACACATCTCTCTCATCCTCATATTAACCTCCCCCCCACACACACACACATATACACTTCTCTCATCCTCATATTAACCCCCCCACACAGACATACACACCTCTCTCCATCCTCATATTAACCTCCCTCCCACACACACCTCTCTCCATCCTCATATTAACCTCCCTCCCACACACACACACACCTCTCTCCATCCTCATATTAACCTCCCCCCACACACACATACACACCTCTCTCATCCTCATATTAACCTCCCCCCCACACACACACCTCTCTCCATCCTCATATTAACCCCCCCCACACGCACATACACACCTCTCTCCATCCTCATATTAACCTACCCCCCACACACACACACATACACACTTCTCTCCATCCTTATATTAGCCTCCCCCCAGTCACACACATACACACCTCTCTCCATCCTCATATTAAACTCCCCCACACACACATACACACTTCTCTCCATCCTCATATTAACCTCCCCCAACACACACACATACACACCTCTCTCATCCTCATATTAACCTCCCCCCACACACACATACACACCTCTCTCATCCTCATATTAACCTCCCCCACACACACATACACACCTCTCTCATCCTCATATTAACCTCCCCCCACACACACATACACACCTCTCTCATCCTCATATTAACCTCCCCCACACACACATACACACCTCTCTCATCCTCATATTAACCTCCCCCCCACACACACACATCTCTCTCCATCCTCATATTAACCTCCCCCCCACACACACATACATACCTCTCTCATCCTCATATTAACCTCCCCCACACACACATACACACCTCTCTCCATCCTCATATTAACCTCCCCCCACACACACATACACACCTCTCACATCCTCATATTAACCTCCCCCCACACACACATACACATCTCTCTCCATCCTCATATTAACCTTCCCCCCACACACACATACACACCTCTCTCATCCTCATATTAACCTCCCCCCCACACACACATACACACCTCTCTCATTCTCATATTAACCTCCCCCACACACACATACACACCTCTCTCCATCCTCATATTAACCTCCGCCACACACACACACATACACACCTCTCTCATCCTCATATTAACCTCCCCCACAAACACATACACACTTCTCTCCGTCCTCATATTAACCTCCCCCCACACACACACATACACACCTCTCTCATCCTCATATTAACCTACCCCCACACACATACACACCTCTCTCCATCCTCATATTAACCTCCCCCCCACACACACATACACACCTCTCTCCATCCTCATATTAACCTACCCCCCACACACACACCTCTCTCCATCCTCATATTAACATCCCCCCCACACACACACATCTCTCTCATCCTCATATTAACCTCCCCCACACACACACACACATGTACACTTCTCTCATCCTCATATTAACCCCCCCACACAGACATACACACCTCTCTCCATCCTCATATTAACCTCCCTCCCACATACACCTCTCTCCATCCTCATATTAACCTCCCCCCACACACACATACACACCTCTCTCATCCTCATATTAACCTCCCCCCCACACACACACCTCTCTCCATCCTCATATTAACCCCCCCCACACGCACATACACACCTCTCTCCATCCTCATATTAACCTACCCCCCACACACACACACATACACACTTCTCTCCATCCTTATATTAGCCTCCCCCCAGTCACACACATACACACCTCTCTCCATCCTCATATTAAACTCCCCCCCACACACATACACACCTCTCTCCATCCTCATATTAACCACCCTCCCTCCACACACACACATACACACCTCTCTCCATCCTCATATTAACCTCCCCCCACACACACATACACACCACTCTCATCCTCATATTAACCTCCCCCCCACACACACACCTCTCTCCATCCTCATATTAACCCCCCCCACACGCACATACACACCTCTCTCCATCCTCATATTAACCTACCCCCCACACACACACACATACACACTTCTCTCCATCCTTATATTAGCCTCCCCCCAGTCACACACATACACACCTCTCTCCATCCTCATATTAAACTCCCCCACACACACATACACACTTCTCTCCATCCTCATATTAACCTCCCCCAACACACACACATACACACCTCTCTCATCCTCATATTAACCTCCCCCCACACACACATACACACCTCTCTCATCCTCATATTAACCTCCCCCACACACACATACACACCTCTCTCATCCTCATATTAACCTCCCCCCACACACACATACACACCTCTCTCATCCTCATATTAACCTCCCCCACACACACATACACACCTCTCTCATCCTCATATTAACCTCCCCCCCACACACACACATCTCTCTCCATCCTCATATTAACCTCCCCCCCACACACACATACACACCTCTCTCATCCTCATATTAACCTCCCCCACACACACATACACACCTCTCTCCATCCTCATATTAACCTCCCCCCACACACACATACACACCTCTCACATCCTCATATTAACCTCCCCCCACACACACATACACATCTCTCTCCATCCTCATATTAACCTTCCCCCCACACACACATACACACCTCTCTCATCCTCATATTAACCTCCCCCCCACACACACATACACACCTCTCTCATCCTCATATTAACCTACCCCCACACACATACACACCTCTCTCCATCCTCATATTAACCTCCCCCCCACACACACATACACACCTCTCTCCATCCTCATATTAACCTACCCCCCACACACACACCTCTCTCCATCCTCATATTAACATCCCCCCCACACACACACATCTCTCTCATCCTCATATTAACCTCCCCCCCACACACACACACATGTACACTTCTCTCATCCTCATATTAACCCCCCCACACAGACATACACACCTCTCTCCATCCTCATATTAACCTCCCTCCCACACACACCTCTCTCCATCCTCATATTAACCTCCCTCCCACACACACACACACACCTCTCTCCATCCTCATATTAACCTCCCCCCACACACACATACACACCTCTCTCATCCTCATATTAACCTCCCCCCCACACACACACCTCTCTCCATCCTCATATTAACCCCCCCCACACGCACATACACACCTCTCTCCATCCTCATATTAACCTACCCCCCACACACACACACATACACACTTCTCTCCATCCTTATATTAGCCTCCCCCCAGTCACACACATACACACCTCTCTCCATCCTCATATTAATCTCCCCCACACACACATACACACCTCTCTCCATCCTCATATTAACCACCCTCCCTCCACACACACACATACTCATCTCTCTTCATCCTCATATTAACCTTTCCCCCCCACACACATACACACCTCTCTCATCCTCATATTAACCTCCCCCACACACACATAAACATCTCTCTCCATCCTAATATTAATCTCCGCCACACACACACACATACACACCTCTCTCATCCTCATATTAACCTCCCCCACACACACATACACACTTCTCTCTATCCTCATATTAACCTCCCCCCCACACACACATAAACAACTCTCTCATCCTCATATTAACCTCCCCCCACACACATACACACCTCTCTCCATCCTCATATTAACCTCCCCCCCCCACACACACATACACAACTCTCTCATCCTCATATTAACCTCCCCCCACACACATACACACTTCTCTCCATCCTCATATTAACCTCCCCCCCACACACACATACACAACTCTCTCATCCTCATATTAACCTCCCCCCCACACACATACACACTTCTCTCCATCCTCATATTAACCTCCCCCCCACACACACATACACAACTCTCTCATCCTCATATTAACCTCCCCCCACACACATACACACCTCTCTCCATCCTCATATTAACTCCCCCCCCACACACACACCTCTCTCCATCCTCATATTAACCTCCCCCACACACACACATCTCTCTCATCCTCATATTAACCTCCCCCACACACACACACACACATATACACCTCTCTCATCCTCATATTAACCTCCCCCCCACACACACACCTCTCTCCATCCTCATATTAACCTCCCACACACACACATACACACTTCTCTCCATCCACATATTAACCTCCCCCCACACACACATACACACCTCTCTCCATCCTCATATTAACCTCCCCCCACACACACTTACACACCTCTCTCATCCTCATATTAACCTCCCCCCCACACACACACATCTCTCTCCATCCTCATATTAACCTCCCCCCCACACACACATACACACCTCTCTCATCCTCATATTAACCTCCCCCACACACACATACACACCTCTCTCCATCCTCATATTAACCTCCCCCCACACACACATACACACCTCTCTCATCCTCATATTAACCTCCCCCCACACACACATACACATCTCTCTCCATCCTCATATTAACCTTCCCCCCACACACACATACACACCTCTCTCATCCTCATATTAACCTCCCCCCCACACACACATACACACCTCTCTCATTCTCATATTAACCTCCCCCACACACACATACACACCTCTCTCCATCCTCATATTAACCTCCGCCACACACACACACATACACACCTCTCTCATCCTCATATTAACCTCCCCCACACACACATACACCTCTCTCCATCCTCATATTAACCTCCCCCCCACACACACATCACATCTCTCTCATCCTCATATTAACCTCCCCCCCACACACACATACACACCTCTCTCATTCTCATATTAACCTCCCCCACACACACATACACACCTCTCTCCATCCTCATATTAACCTCCTCCCCCCACACACACATACACACCTCTCTCATCCTCATATTAACCTCCCCCCACACACACATACACACCTCTCTCCATCCTCATATTAACCTCCCCCCACACACACATCACATCTCTCTCATCCTCATATTAACCTCCCCCCCACACACACATACACACCTCTCTCATTCTCATATTAACCTCCCCCACACACACATACACACCTCTCTCCATCCTCATATTAACCTCCCCCCACACACACATACACACTTCTCTGCGTCCTCATATTAATCTCCCCCACACACACACACATCTCTCTCATCCTCATATTAACCTCCCCTCCACACACACACATACACACATCTCTCATCCTCATATTAACCTACCCCCACACACATACACACCTCTCTCCATCCTCATATTAACCTCCCCCCCACACACACACATACACACATCTCTCATCCTCATATTAACCTACCCCCACACACATACACACCTCTCTCCATCCTCATATTAACCTACCCCCCACACACACACCTCTCTCCATCCTCATATTAACCTCCCCCCCACACACACAAATCTCTCTCATCCTCATATTAACCTCCCCCCCACACACACATACACACCTCTCTCATTCTCATATTAACCTCCCCCACACACACATACACACCTCTCTCCATCCTCATATTAACCTCCGCCACACACACACACATACACACCTCTCTCATCCTCATATTAACCTCCCCCACACACACATACACCTCTCTCCATCCTCATATTAACCTCCCCCCCACACACACATCACATCTCTCTCATCCTCATATTAACCTCCCCCCCACACACACATACACACCTCTCTCATTCTCATATTAACCTCCCCCACACACACATACACACCTCTCTCCATCCTCATATTAACCTCCTCCCCCCACACACACATACACACCTCTCTCATCCTCATATTAACCTCCCCCCACACACACATACACACCTCTCTCCATCCTCATATTAACCTCCCCCCACACACACATCACATCTCTCTCATCCTCATATTAACCTCCCCCCCACACACACATACACACCTCTCTCATTCTCATATTAACCTCCCCCACACACACATACACACCTCTCTCCATCCTCATATTAACCTCCCCCCACACACACATACACACTTCTCTGCGTCCTCATATTAATCTCCCCCACACACACACACATCTCTCTCATCCTCATATTAACCTCCCCTCCACACACACACATACACACATCTCTCATCCTCATATTAACCTACCCCCACACACATACACACCTCTCTCCATCCTCATATTAACCTCCCCCCCACACACACACATACACACATCTCTCATCCTCATATTAACCTACCCCCACACACATACACACCTCTCTCCATCCTCATATTAACCTACCCCCCACACACACACCTCTCTCCATCCTCATATTAACCTCCCCCCCACACACACAAATCTCTCTCATCCTCATATTAACCTCACCCACACACACACACACATATACACCTCTCTCATCCTCATATTAACCCCCCCCACACAGACATACACACCTCTCTCCATCCTCATATTAACCTCCCTCCCACACACACCTCTCTCCATCCTCATATTAACCTCCCTCCCACACACACATACACACCTCTCTCCATCCTCATATTAACCTCCCCCCACACACACATACACACCTCTCTCATCCTCATATTAACCTCCCCCACACACACACACCTCTCTCCATCCTCATATTAACCTCCCCCACACACACATACACACTTCTCTCCATCCACATATTAACCTCCCCCCACACACACATACACACCTCTCTCCATCCTCATATTAACCTCCCCCCACACACACTTACACACCTCTCTCATCCTCATATTAACCTCCCCCCCACACACACACACCTCTCTCCATCCTCATATTAACCTCCGCCACACACACACACATACACACCTCTGTCATCCTCATATTAACCTCCCCCACAAACACATACACACTTCTCTGCGTCCTCATATTAACCTCCCCCACACACACACACATCTCTCTCATCCTCATATTAACCTCCCCTCCACACACACACATACACACATCTCTCATCCTCATATTAACCTACCCCCACACACATACACACCTCTCTCCATCCTCATATTAACCTCCCCCCCACACACACATACACACCTCTCTCCATCCTCATATTAACCTACCCCCCACACACACACCTCTCTCCATCCTCATATTAACCTCCCCCCCACACACACACATCTCTCTCATCCTCATATTAACCTCCCCCACACACACACACACACACATATACACCTCTCTCATCCTCATATTAACCCCCCCCACACAGACATACACACCTCTCTCCATCCTCATATTAACCTCCCTCCCACACACACCTCTCTCCATCCTCATATTAACCTCCCTCCCACACACACATACACACCTCTCTCCATCCTCATATTAACCTCCCCCCACACACACATACACACCTCTCTCATCCTCATATTAACCTCCCCCACACACACACACCTCTCTCCATCCTCATATTAACCTCCCCCACACACACATACACACTTCTCTCAATCCTCATATTAACCTCCCCCCACACACACATACACACCTCTCTCCATCCTCATATTAACCTCCCCCCACACACACATACACACCTCTCTCATCCTCATATTAACCTCCCCCCACACACACACACCTCTCTCCATCCTCATATTAACCTCCCCCACACACACATACACACTTCTCTCAATCCTCATATTAACCTCCCCCCACACACACATACACACCTCTCTCCATCCTCATATTAACCTCCCCCCACACACACACACATACACACCTCTCTCCATCCTCATATTAACCTCCCCCCCACACAGACATACACACCTCTGTCCATCCTCATATTACCCCCCCCCCACACACATACACACCTCTCTCATCCTCATATTAACCTCCCCCCACACACACATACACACCTCTCTCCATCCTCATATTAACCTCCCCCCCACACACACATACACACCTCTCTCATCCTCATATTAACCTCCCCCCCACACACACATACACACCTCTCTCATCCTCATATTAACCTCCCCCCACACACACATACACACCTCTCTCCATCCTCATATTAACCTCCCCCCCACACACACATACACACCTCTCTCATCCTCATATTAACCTCCCCCCCACACACACATACACACCTCTCTCATCCTCATATTAATCTCCCCCACACACACACACACATCTCTCTCCATCCTCATATTATTCTCCCCCCCACACACACATACACACCTCACTCATCCTCATATTAACCTCCCCCACACACACATACACACCTCTCTCCATCCTCATATTAACCTCCCCCCACACACACATACACACCTCTCTCATCCTCATATTAACCTCCCCCCACACACACATACACACCTCTCTCATCCTCATATTAACCTCCCCACACACACATACACACCTCTCTCCATCCTCATATTAACCTCCCCCCACACACACATACACACCTCTCTCATCCTCATATTAACCTCCCCCCACACACACACACACACCTCTCTCCATCCTCATATTAACCTCTCCCCACACACACATAAACCTCTATCTCCATCCTCATATTAACCTCCCCCACACACACACATACACACCTCTCTCATCCTCATATTAACCTCCCCCCACACACACATACACACCTCTTTCATCCTCATATTAACCTCCCTCCACACACACACATACACACCTCTCTTCATCCTCATATTAACCTTTCCCCCCCACACACATACACACCTCTCTCATCCTCATATTAACCTCCCCCCACACACACATACACAGCTCTCTCCATCCTCATATTAACCTCCCCCCACACACACATACACACCTCTCTCATCCTCATATTAACCTCCCCCACACACACATACACACCTCTCTCCATCCTCATATTAACCTCCCCCCCACACACACATACACACCTCTCTCATCCTCATATTAACCTCCCCCCCACACACACATACACACCTCTCTCATCCTCATATTAACCTCCCCCCACACACACATACACCTCTATCTCCATCCTTATATTAACCTCCCCCCACACACACATACACCTCTCTCTCATCCTCATATTAACCTCCCCCCCCACACACATACACACCTCTCTCATCCTCATATTAATCTCCCTCCCTCACACACACATACACACCTCTCTCCATCCTCATATTAACCTCCCCCACACAGACATACACACCTCTCCATCCTCATATTAACATCCCCCCACACACACACACACATACACACCTCTCTCCATCCGCATATTGACCTCCCCCCCACACACACATACACACCTCTCTCATCCTCATATTAACCTCCCCCCACACACACACCTCTCTCATCCTCATATTAACCTCCCTCACACACACACACACATCTCTCTCCATCCTCATATTATTCTCCCCCCCACACACACATACACACCTCTCTCATCCTCATATTAACCTCCCCCACACACACATACACACCTCTCTCCATCCTCATATTAACCTCCCCCCACACACACATACACACCTCTCTCATCCTCATATTAACCTCCCCCCACACACACATACACACCTCTCTCCATCCTCATATTAACCTCCCCCCCACACACACATACACACCTCTCTCATCCTCATATTAACCCCCCCACACACACACATACACCTCTATCTCCATCCTCATATTAACCTCACCCCCACACACACATACACACCTCTCTCATCCTCATATTGACCTCCCCCCAAACACATACACACCTCTCTCCATCCTCATATTAACCTCCCCCACACACACACATACACACCTCTCTCATCCTCATATTAACCTCCTCCCACACACACATACACACCTCTCTCCATCCTCATATTAACCTCCCCCAACACACACATACACAACTCTCTCATCCTCATATTAACCTCCCCCCACACACACATACACACCTCTCTCCATCCTCATATTAACCTCCCCCCCACACACACATACACACCTCTCTCATCCTCATATTAATCTCCCCCCCACACAGACATACACACCTCTCTCCATCCTCATATTACCCCCCCCCCCACACACATACACACCTCTCTCATCCTCATATTAACCTCCCCCCACACACATACACACCTCTCTCATCCTCATATTAACCTCCCCCACACACACATACACACCTCTCTCCATCCTCATATTAACCTCCCCCCACACACACATACACACCTCTCTCCATCCTCATATTAACCTCCCCCCCACACACACATACACACCTCTCTCATCCTCATATTAACCTACCCCCACACACACATACAACTCTATCTCCATCCTCATATTAACCTCCCCCCCACACACATACAACTCTCTCTCATCCTCATATTAACCTCCCCCCACACACACATACACACCTCTCTCATCCTCGTATAAATATCCCTCCCTCACACACACATACACACCTCTCTCCATCCTCATATTAACCTCCCCCACACAGACATACACACCTCTCTCCATCCTCATATTAACCTCCCCCCACACACACACACATACACACCTCTCTCCATCCTCATATTAACCTCCCCCACACAGACATACACACATCTCTCCATCCTCATATTACCCCCCCCCCCCACACACATACACACCTCTCTCCATCCTCATATTAACCTCCCCCCCACACACACATACACACCTCTCGCCACCCTCATATTAACCTCCCCCCACACACACATACACACCTCTCTCATCCTCATATTAACCTCCCCCCCACACACACATACTCAACTCTCTCATCCTCATATTAACCTCCCCCCACACACATACACACCTCTCTCCATCCTCATATTAACTCCCCCCCACACACACATACACACCTCTCTCCATCCTCACATTAACCTCCCCCCCCACACACACACACATCTCTCCATCCTCATATTAACCTCCCCCCCCCACACACACATCTCTCTCATCCTCATATTAACCTCCCCCACACACACACACATATACACCTCTCTCATCCTCATATTAACCTCCCCCCCACACACACACCTCTCTCCATCCTCATATTAACCTCCCCCCCACACACACTTACACACCTCTCTCATCCTCATATTAACCTCCCCCCCACACACACACATCTCTCTCCATCCTCATATTATTCTCCCCCCCACACACACATACACACCTCTCTCATCCTCATATTAACCTCCCCCACACACACATACACACCTCTCTCCATCCTCATATTAACCTCCCCCCACACACACATACACACCTCTCTCATCCTCATATTAACCTCCCCCCACACACACATACACACCTCTCTCCATCCTCATATTAACCTCCCCCCACACACACATACACACCTCTCTCATCCTCATATTAACCCCCCCCACACACACATACACACCTCTATCTCCATCCTCATATTAACCTCCCCCCACACACACATACACCTCTATCTCCATCCTCATATTAACCTCACCCCCACACACACATACACACCTCTCTCATCCTCATATTAACCTCCCCCCACACACACACACATACACACCTCTCTCCATCCTCATATTAACCTCCCCCCCACACACACATACACACCTCTCTCATCCTCATATTAACCTCCCCCACACACACATATACACACCTCTCTCATCCTCATATTAACCTCCCTCACACACACATACACACCTCTCTCCATCCTCATATTAACTCCCCCCCACACACACATACACACCTCTCGCCACCCTCATATTAACCTCCCCCCACACACACATACACACCTCTCTCATCCTCATATTAACCTCCCCCCCCACACACACATACTCAACTCTCTCATCCTCATATTAACCTCCCCCCACACACATACACACCTCTCTCCATCCTCATATTAACTCCCCCCCACACACACATACACACCTCTCTCCATCCTCATATTAACCTCCCCCCACACACACACACACACATCTCTCCATCCTCATATTAACCTCCCCCACACACACACACATCTCTCTCATCCTCATATTAATCTCCCCCACACACACACACATATACACCTCTCTCATCCTCATATTAACCTCCCCCCCACACACACCTCTCTCCATCCTCATATTAACCTCCCCCCCACACACACTTACACACCTCTCTCATCCTCATATTAACCTCCCCCCCACACACACACATTTCTCTCCATCCTCATATTATTCTCCCCCCCACACACACATACACACCTCTCTCATCCTCATATTAACCTCCCCCACACACACATACACACCTCTCTCCATCCTCATATTAACCTCCCCCCCACACACATACACACCTCTCTCATCCTCATATTAACCTCCCCCCACACACACATACACACCTCTCTCCATCCTCATATTAACCTCCCTCCACACACACATACACACCTCTCTCATCCTCATATTAACCCCCCCCCACACACATACACACCTCCATCTCCATCCTCATATTAACCACCCCCCACACACACATACACCTCTATCTCCATCCTCATATTAACCTCACCCCCACACACACATACACACCTCTCTCATCCTCATATTAACCTCCCCCACACACACATACACACCTCTCTCCATCCTCATATTAACCTCCCCCCCACACACACATACACACCTCTCTCATCCTCATATTAATCTCCCTCCCTCACACACACATGCACACCTCTCTCCATCCTCATATTAACCTCCCCCACACAGACATACACACCTCTCTCCATCCTCATATTAACCTCCCCCCACACACACACACACATACACACCTCTCTCCATCCTCATATTAACCTCCCCCCACACATACATACACTCCTCTCTCCATCCTCATATTACCCCCCCCACACACATACACACCTCTCTCATCCTCATATTAACCTCCCCCCACACACACATACACACCTCTCTCATCCTCATATTAACATCCCCCCCCACACACACACATACACACCTCTCTCCATCCTCATATTGACCTCCCCCCCACACACACATACACACCTCTCTCATCCTCATATTAACCTCCCCCCACACACACACCTCTCTCATCCTCATATTAACCTCCCTCACACACACACACACATCTCTCTCCATCCTCATATTATTCTCCCCCCCACACACACATACACACCTCTCTCATCCTCATATTAACCTCCCCCACACACACATACACACCTCTCTCCATCCTCATATTAACCTCCCCCCACACACACATACACACCTCTCTCATCCTCATATTAACCTCCCCCCACACACACATACACACCTCTCTCCATCCTCATATTAACCTCCCCCCCACACACACATACACACCTCTCTCATCCTCATATTAACCCCCCCACACACACACATACACACCTCTCTCATCCTCATATTAACCTCCCCCCACACACACATACACACCTCTATCTCCATCCTCATATTAACCACCCCCCACACACACATACACCTCTATCTCCATCCTCATATTAACCTCACCCCCACACACACATACACACCTCTCTCATCCTCATATTAACCTCCCCCACACACACATACACACCTCTCTCCATCCTCATATTAACCTCCCCCCCACACACACATACACACCTCTCTCATCCTCATATTAATCTCCCTCCCTCACACACACATGCACACCTCTCTCCATCCTCATATTAACCTCCCCCACACAGACATACACACCTCTCTCCATCCTCATATTAACCTCCCCCCACACACACACACACATACACAGCTCTCTCCATCCTCATATTAACCTCCCCCCACACATACATACACTCCCCTCTCCATCCTCATATTACCCCCCCCACACACATACACACCTCTCTCATCCTCATATTAACCTCCCCCCACACACACATACACACCTCTCTCATCCTCATATTAACATCCCCCCACACACACACACATACACACCTCTCTCCATCCTCATATTGACCTCCCCCCCACACACACATACACACCTCTCTCATCCTCATATTAACCTCCCCCCACACACACACCTCTCTCATCCTCATATTAACCTCCCTCACACACACACACACATCTCTCTCCATCCTCATATTATTCTCCCCCCCACACACACATACACACCTCTCTCATCCTCATATTAACCTCCCCCACACACACATACACACCTCTCTCCATCCTCATATTAACCTCCCCCCACACACACATACACACCTCTCTCATCCTCATATTAACCTCCCCCCACACACACATACACACCTCTCTCCATCCTCATATTAACCTCCCCCCCACACACACATACACACCTCTCTCATCCTCATATTAACCCCCCCACACACACACATACACACCTCTCTCATCCTCATATTAACCTCCCCCCACACACACATACACCTCTATCTCCATCCTCATATTAACCTCACCCCCACACACACATACACACCTCTCTCATCCTCATATTGACCTCCCCCCCAAACACATACACACCTCTCTCCATCCTCATATTAACCTCCCCCACACACACACATACACACCTCTCTCATCCTCATATTAACCTCCTCCCACACACACATACACACCTCTCTCCATCCTCATATTACCCTCCCCCCACACACACATACACAACTCTCTCATCCTCATATTAACCTCCCCCCACACACACATACACACCTCTCTCCATCCTCATATTAACCTCCCCCCCACACACACATACACACATCTCTCATCCTCATATTAATCTCCCTCCCTCACACACACATACACACCTCTCTCCATCCTCATATTAACCTCCCCCACACAGACATACACACCTCTCCATCCTCATATTAACCTCCCCCCACACACACACACATACACACCTCTCTCCATCCTCATATTAACCTCCCCCCCACACAGACATACACACCTCTCTCCATCCTCATATTACCCCCCCCCCACACACATACACACCTCTCTCATCCTCATATTAACCTCCCCCCACACACACATACACACCTCTCTCCATCCTCATATTAACCTCCCCCCCACACACACATACACACCTCTCTCATCCTCATATTAACCCCCCCACACACACACATACACACCTCTCTCATCCTCATATTAACCTCCCCCCACACACACATACACCTCTATCTCCATCCTCATATTAACCTCACCCCCACACACACATACACACCTCTCTCATCCTCATATTGACCTCCCCCCCAAACACATACACACCTCTCTCCATCCTCATATTAACCTCCCCCCCACACACACATACACACCTCTCTCATCCTCATATTAACCTCCTCCCACACACACATACACACCTCTCTCCATCCTCATATTAACCTCCCCCCACACACACATACACACCTCTCTCATCCTCATATTAACCTCCCCCCACACACACATACACACCTCTCTCCATCCTCATATTAACCTCCCCCCCACACACACATACACACCTCTCTCATCCTCATATTAACCTACCCCCACACACACATACACCTCTATCTCCATCCTCATATTAACCTCCCCCCCACACACATACACCTCTCTCTCATCCTCATATTAACCTCCCCCCACACACACATACACACCTCTCTCATCCTCATATAAATATCCCTCCCTCACACACACATACACACCTCTCTCCATCCTCATATTAACCTCCCCCCACACACACACACACATCTCTCCATCCTCATATTAACCTCCCCCACACACACACACATCTCTCTCATCCTCATATTAATCTCCCCCACACACACACACATATACACCTCTCTCATCCTCATATTAACCTCCCCCCCACACACACACCTCTCCATCCTCATATTAACCTCCCCCCCACACACACTTACACACCTCTCTCATCCTCATATTAACCTCCCCCCCACACACACACATCTCTCTCCATCCTCATATTATTCTCCCCCACACACACATACACACCTCTCTCATCCTCATATTAACCTCCCCCACACACACATACACACCTCTCTCCATCCTCATATTAACCTCCCCCCACACACACATACACACCTCTCTCATCCTCATATTAACCTCCCCCCACACACACATACACACCTCTCTCCATCCTCATATTAACCTCCCTCCACACACACATACACACCTCTCTCATCCTCATATTAACCCCCCCCACACACACATACACACCTCTATCTCCATCCTCATATTAACCACCCCCCACACACACATACACCTCTATCTCCATCCTCATATTAACCTCACCCCCACACACACATACACACCTCTCTCATCCTCATATTAACCTCCCCCACACACACATACACACCTCTCTCCATCCTCATATTAACCTCCCCCCCACACACACATACACACCTCTCTCATCCTCATATTAATCTCCCTCCCTCACACACACATGCACACCTCTCTCCATCCTCATATTAACCTCCCCCACACAGACATACACACCTCTCTCCATCCTCATATTAACCTCCCCCCACACACACACACACATACACACCTCTCTCCATCCTCATATTAACCTCCCCCCACACATACATACACTCCCCTCTCCATCCTCATATTACCCCCCCCACACACATACACACCTCTCTCATCCTCATATTAACCTCCCCCCACACACACATACACACCTCTCTCATCCTCATATTAACATCCCCCCCCACACACACACATACACACCTCTCTCCATCCTCATATTGACCTCCCCCCCACACACACATACACACCTCTCTCATCCTCATATTAACCTCCCCCCACACACACACCTCTCTCCATCCTCATATTAACCTCCCCCCACACATACATACACTCCCCTCTCCATCCTCATATTACCCCCCCCACACACATACACACCTCTCTCATCCTCATATTAACCTCCCCCCACACACACATACACACCTCTCTCATCCTCATATTAACATCCCCCCACACACACACACATACACACCTCTCTCATCCTCATATTAACATCCCCCCACACACACACACATACACACCTCTCTCCATCCTCATATTAACCTCCCCCCCACACACACATACACACCTCTCTCATCCTCATATTAACCCCCCCACACACACACATACACACCTCTCTCATCCTCATATTAACCTCCCCCCACACACACATACACACCTCTATCTCCATCCTCATATTAACCACCCCCCACACACACATACACCTCTATCTCCATCCTCATATTAATCTCACCCCCACACACACATACACACCTCTCTCATCCTCATATTAACCTCCCCCACACACACATACACACCTCTCTCCATCCTCATATTAACCTCCCCCCCACACACACATACACACCTCTCTCATCCTCATATAAATATCCCTCCCTCACACACACATACACACCTCTCTCCATCCTCATATTAACCTCCCCCCACACACACACACACATCTCTCCATCCTCATATTAACCTCCCCCACACACACACACATCTCTCTCATCCTCATATTAATCTCCCCCACACACACACACATATACACCTCTCTCATCCTCATATTAACCTCCCCCCCACACACACACCTCTCTCCATCCTCATATTAACCTCCCCCCCACACACACTTACACACCTCTCTCATCCTCATATTAACCTCCCCCCCACACACACACATCTCTCTCCATCCTCATATTATTCTCCCCCACACACACATACACACCTCTCTCATCCTCATATTAACCTCCCCCACACACACATACACACCTCTCTCCATCCTCATATTAACCTCCCCCCACACACACATACACACCTCTCTCATCCTCATATTAACCTCCCCCCACACACACATACACACCTCTCTCCATCCTCATATTAACCTCCCTCCACACACACATACACACCTCTCTCATCCTCATATTAACCCCCCCCCCACACACATACACACCTCTATCTCCATCCTCATATTAACCACCCCCCACACACACATACACCTCTATCTCCATCCTCATATTAACCTCACCCCCACACACACATACACACCTCTCTCATCCTCATATTAACCTCCCCCACACACATACACACCTCTCTCCATCCTCATATTAACCTCCCCCCCACACACACATACACACCTCTCTCATCCTCATATTAATCTCCCTCCCTCACACACACATGCACACCTCTCTCCATCCTCATATTAACCTCCCCCACACAGACATACACACCTCTCTCCATCCTCATATTAACCTCCCCCCACACACACACACACATACACACCTCTCTCCATCCTCATATTAACCTCCCCCCACACATACATACACTCCCCTCTCCATCCTCATATTACCCCCCCCCACACACATACACACCTCTCTCATCCTCATATTAACCTCCCCCCACACACACATACACACCTCTCTCATCCTCATATTAACATCCCCCCCCACACACACACATACACACCTCTCTCCATCCTCATATTGACCTCCCCCCCACACACACATACACACCTCTCTCATCCTCATATTAACCTCCCCCCACACACACACCTCTCTCCATCCTCATATTAACCTCCCCCCACACATACATACACTCCCCTCTCCATCCTCATATTACCCCCCCCACACACATACACACCTCTCTCATCCTCATATTAACCTCCCCCCACACACACATACACACCTCTCTCATCCTCATATTAACATCCCCCCACACACACACACATACACACCTCTCTCATCCTCATATTAACATCCCCCCACACACACACACATACACACCTCTCTCCATCCTCATATTAACCTCCCCCCCACACACACATACACACCTCTCTCATCCTCATATTAACCCCCCCACACACACACATACACACCTCTCTCATCCTCATATTAACCTCCCCCCACACACACATACACACCTCTATCTCCATCCTCATATTAACCACCCCCCACACACACATACACCTCTATCTCCATCCTCATATTAATCTCACCCCCACACACACATACACACCTCTCTCATCCTCATATTAACCTCCCCCACACACACATACACACCTCTCTCCATCCTCATATTAACCTCCCCCCCACACACACATACACACCTCTCTCATCCTCATATTAATCTCCCTCCCTCACACACACATGCACACCTCTCTCCATCCTCATATTAACCTCCCCCACACAGACATACACACCTCTCTCCATCCTCATATTAACCTCCCCCCACACACACACACACATACACACCTCTCTCCATCCTCATATTAACCTCCCCCCACACATACATACACTCCCCTCTCCATCCTCATATTACCCCCCCCACACACATACACACCTCTCTCATCCTCATATTAACCTCCCCCCACACACACATACACACCTCTCTCATCCTCATATTAACATCCCCCCACACACACACACATACACACCTCTCTCCATCCTCATATTGACCTCCCCCCCACACACACATACACACCTCTCTCATCCTCATATTAACCTCCCCCCACACACACACCTCTCTCATCCTCATATTAACCTCCCTCACACATACACACACATCTCTCTCCATCCTCATATTATTCTCCCCCCCACACACACATACACACCTCTCTCATCCTCATACTAACCTCCCCCACACACACATACACACCTCTCTCCATCCTCATATTAACCTCCCCCCACACACACATACACACCTCTCTCATCCTCATATTAACCTCCCCCCACACACACATACACACCTCTCTCATCCTCATATTAACATCCCCCCACACACACACACATACACACCTCTCTCCATCCTCATATTGACCTCCCCCCCACACACACATACACACCTCTCTCATCCTCATATTAACCTCCCCCCACACACACACCTCTCTCATCCTCATATTAACCTCCCTCACACACACACACACATCTCTCTCCATCCTCATATTATTCTCCCCCCCACACACACATACACACCTCTCTCATCCTCATATTAACCTCCCCCACACACACATACACACCTCTCTCCATCCTCATATTAACCTCCCCCCACACACACATACACACCTCTCTCATCCTCATATTAACCTCCCCCCACACACACATACACACCTCTCTCCATCCTCATATTAACCTCCCCCCCACACACACATACACACCTCTCTCATCCTCATATTAACCCCCCCACACACACACATACACACCTCTCTCATCCTCATATTAACCTCCCCCCACACACACATACACCTCTATCTCCATCCTCATATTAACCTCACCCCCACACACACATACACACCTCTCTCATCCTCATATTGACCTCCCCCCCAAACACATACACACCTCTCTCCATCCTCATATTAACCTCCCCCACACACACACATACACACCTCTCTCATCCTCATATTAACCTCCTCCCACACACACATACACACCTCTCTCCATCCTCATATTACCCTCCCCCCACACACACATACACAACTCTCTCATCCTCATATTAACCTCCCCCCACACACACATACACACCTCTCTCCATCCTCATATTAACCTCCCCCCCACACACACATACACACATCTCTCATCCTCATATTAATCTCCCTCCCTCACACACACATACACACCTCTCTCCATCCTCATATTAACCTCCCCCACACAGACATACACACCTCTCCATCCTCATATTAACCTCCCCCCACACACACACACATACACACCTCTCTCCATCCTCATATTAACCTCCCCCCCACACAGACATACACACCTCTCTCCATCCTCATATTACCCCCCCCCCACACACATACACACCTCTCTCATCCTCATATTAACCTCCCCCCACACACACATACACACCTCTCTCCATCCTCATATTAACCTCCCCCCCACACACACATACACACCTCTCTCATCCTCATATTAACCCCCCCACACACACACATACACACCTCTCTCATCCTCATATTAACCTCCCCCCACACACACATACACCTCTATCTCCATCCTCATATTAACCTCACCCCCACACACACATACACACCTCTCTCATCCTCATATTGACCTCCCCCCAAACACATACACACCTCTCTCCATCCTCATATTAACCTCCCCCCCACACACACATACACACCTCTCTCATCCTCATATTAACCTCCTCCCACACACACATACACATCTCTCTCCATCCTCATATTAACCTCCCCCCACACACACATACACACCTCTCTCATCCTCATATTAACCTCCCCCCACACACACATACACACCTCTCTCCATCCTCATATTAACCTCCCCCCCACACACACATACACACCTCTCTCATCCTCATATTAACCTACCCCCACACACACATACACCTCTATCTCCATCCTCATATTAACCTCCCCCCCACACACATACACCTCTCTCTCATCCTCATATTAACCTCCCCCCACACACACATACACACCTCTCTCATCCTCATATAAATATCCCTCCCTCACACACACATACACACCTCTCTCCATCCTCATATTAACCTCCCCCCACACACACACACACATCTCTCCATCCTCATATTAACCTCCCCCACACACACACACATCTCTCTCATCCTCATATTAATCTCCCCCACACACACACACATATACACCTCTCTCATCCTCATATTAACCTCCCCCCCACACACACACCTCTCTCCATCCTCATATTAACCTCCCCCCCACACACACTTACACACCTCTCTCATCCTCATATTAACCTCCCCCCCACACACACACATCTCTCTCCATCCTCATATTATTCTCCCCCACACACACATACACACCTCTCTCATCCTCATATTAACCTCCCCCACACACACATACACACCTCTCTCCATCCTCATATTAACCTCCCCCCACACACACATACACACCTCTCTCATCCTCATATTAACCTCCCCCCACACACACATACACACCTCTCTCCATCCTCATATTAACCTCCCTCCACACACACATACACACCTCTCTCATCCTCATATTAACCCCCCCCCCACACACATACACACCTCTATCTCCATCCTCATATTAACCACCCCCCACACACACATACACCTCTATCTCCATCCTCATATTAACCTCACCCCCACACACACATACACACCTCTCTCATCCTCATATTAACCTCCCCCACACACACATACACACCTCTCTCCATCCTCATATTAACCTCCCCCCCACACACACATACACACCTCTCTCATCCTCATATTAATCTCCCTCCCTCACACACACATGCACACCTCTCTCCATCCTCATATTAACCTCCCCCACACAGACATACACACCTCTCTCCATCCTCATATTAACCTCCCCCCACACACACACACACATACACACCTCTCTCCATCCTCATATTAACCTCCCCCCACACATACATACACTCCCCTCTCCATCCTCATATTACCCCCCCCACACACATACACACCTCTCTCATCCTCATATTAACCTCCCCCCACACACACATACACACCTCTCTCATCCTCATATTAACATCCCCCCCCACACACACACATACACACCTCTCTCCATCCTCATATTGACCTCCCCCCCACACACACATACACACCTCTCTCATCCTCATATTAACCTCCCCCCACACACACACCTCTCTCCATCCTCATATTAACCTCCCCCCACACATACATACACTCCCCTCTCCATCCTCATATTACCCCCCCCACACACATACACACCTCTCTCATCCTCATATTAACCTCCCCCCACACACACATACACACCTCTCTCATCCTCATATTAACATCCCCCCACACACACACACATACACACCTCTCTCATCCTCATATTAACATCCCCCCACACACACACACATACACACCTCTCTCCATCCTCATATTAACCTCCCCCCCACACACACATACACAACTCTCTCATCCTCATATTAACCTCCCCCCACACACACATACACACCTCTCTCCATCCTCATATTAACCTCCCCCCCACACACACATACACACATCTCTCATCCTCATATTAATCTCCCTCCCTCACACACACATACACACCTCTCTCCATCCTCATATTAACCTCCCCCACACAGACATACACACCTCTCCATCCTCATATTAACCTCCCCCTACACACACACACATACACACCTCTCTCCATCCTCATATTAACCTCCCCCCCACACAGACATACACACCTCTCTCCATCCTCATATTACCCCCCCCCCACACACATACACACCTCTCTCATCCTCATATTAACCTCCCCCCACACACACATACACACCTCTCTCCATCCTCATATTAACCTCCCCCCCACACACACATACACACCTCTCTCATCCTCATATTAACCCCCCCACACACACACATACACACCTCTCTCATCCTCATATTAACCTCCCCCCACACACACATACACCTCTATCTCCATCCTCATATTAACCTCACCCCCACACACACATACACACCTCTCTCATCCTCATATTGACCTCCCCCCCAAACACATACACACCTCTCTCCATCCTCATATTAACCTCCCCCCCACACACACATACACACCTCTCTCATCCTCATATTAACCTCCTCCCACACACACATACACACCTCTCTCCATCCTCATATTAACCTCCCCCCACACACACATACACACCTCTCTCATCCTCATATTAACCTCCCCCCACACACACATACACACCTCTCTCCATCCTCATATTAACCTCCCCCCCACACACACATACACACCTCTCTCATCCTCATATTAACCTACCCCCACACACACATACACCTCTATCTCCATCCTCATATTAACCTCCCCCCCACACACATACACCTCTCTCTCATCCTCATATTAACCTCCCCCCACACACACATACACACCTCTCTCATCCTCATATAAATATCCCTCCCTCACACACACATACACACCTCTCTCCATCCTCATATTAACCTCCCCCACACAGACATACACACCTCTCTCCATCCTCATATTAACCTCCCCCCACACACACACACATACACACCTCTCTCCATCCTCATATTAACCTCCCCCCACACAGACATACACACATCTCTCCATCCTCATATTACCCCCCCCCCACACACATACACACCTCTCTCCATCCTCATATTAACCTCCCCGCCACACACATATACACACCTCTCTCATCCTCATATTAACCTCCCTCACACACACATACACACCTCTCTCCATCCTCATATTAACTCCCCCCCACACACACATACACACCTCTCGCCACCCTCATATTAACCTCCCCCCACACACACATACACACCTCTCTCATCCTCATATTAACCTCCCCCCCACACACACATACTCAACTCTCTCATCCTCATATTAACCTCCCCCCACACACATACACACCTCTCTCCATCCTCATATTAACTCCCCCCCACACACACATACACACCTCTCTCCATCCTCACATTAACCTCCCCCCCCACACACACACACATCTCTCCATCCTCATATTAACCTCCCCCCCCACACACACATCTCTCTCATCCTCATATTAACCTCCCCCACACACACACACATATACACCTCTCTCATCCTCATATTAACCTCCCCCACACACACACACCTCTCTCCATCCTCATATTAACCTCCCCCCCACACACACTTACACACCTCTCTCATCCTCATATTAACCTCCCCCCCACACACACACATCTCTCTCCATCCTCATATTATTCTCCCCCCCACACACACATACACACCTCTCTCATCCTCATATTAACCTCCCCCACACACACATACACACCTCTCTCCATCCTCATATTAACCTCCCCCCACAAACACATACACCTCTATCTCCATCCTCATATTAACCTCACCCCCACACACACATACACACCTCTCTCATCCTCATATTGACCTCCCCCCCAAACACATACACACCTCTCTCCATCCTCATATTAACCTCCCCCACACACACACATACACACCTCTCTCATCCTCATATTAATCTCCCCCCACACACACATACACAACTCTCTCATCCTCATATTAACCTCCCCCCACACACACATACACACCTCTCTCCATCCTCATATTAACCTCCCCCCCACACACACATACACACATCTCTCATCCTCATATTAATCTCCCTCCCTCACACACACATACACACCTCTCTCCATCCTCATATTAACCTCCCCCACACAGACATACACACCTCTCCATCCTCATATTAACCTCCCCCCACACACACACACATACACACCTCTCTCCATCCTCATATTAACCTCCCCCCCACACAGACATACACACCTCTCTCCATCCTCATATTACCCCCCCCCACACACATACACACCTCTCTCATCCTCATATTAACCTCCCCCCACACACACATACACACCTCTCTCCATCCTCATATTAACCTCCCCCCCACACACACATACACACCTCTCTCATCCTCATATTAACCCCCCCACACACACACATACACACCTCTCTCATCCTCATATTAACCTCCCCCCACACACACATACACCTCTATCTCCATCCTCATATTAACCTCACCCCCACACACACATACACACCTCTCTCATCCTCATATTGACCTCCCCCCCAAACACATACACACCTCTCTCCATCCTCATATTAACCTCCCCCCACACACACATACACACCTCTCTCATCCTCATATTAACCTCCCCCCACACACACATACACACCTCTCTCCATCCTCATATTAACCTCCCCCCCACACACACATACACACCTCTCTCATCCTCATATTAACCTACCCCCACACACACATACACCTCTATCTCCATCCTCATATTAACCTCCCCCCCACACACATACACCTCTCTCTCATCCTCATATTAACCTCCCCCCACACACACATACACACCTCTCTCATCCTCATATAAATATCCCTCCCTCACACACACATACACACCTCTCTCCATCCTCATATTAACCTCCCCCACACAGACATCCCCACTCTCTCCATCCTCATATTAACCTCCCCCCACACACACACACATACACACCTCTCTCCATCCTCATATTAACCTCCCCCACACAGACATACACACATCTCTCCATCCTCATATTACCCCCCCCCCACACACATACACACCTCTCTCCATCCTCATATTAACCTCCCCCCCACACACATATACACACCTCTCTCATCCTCATATTAACCTCCCTCACACACACATACACACCTCTCTCCATCCTCATATTAACTCCCCCCCACACACACATACACACCTCTCGCCACTCTCATATTAACCTCCCCCCACACACACATACACACCTCTCTCATCCTCATATTAACCTCCCCCCCCACACACACATACTCAACTCTCTCATCCTCATATTAACCTCCCCCCACACACATACACACCTCTCTCCATCCTCATATTAACTCCCCCCCACACACACATACACACCTCTCTCCATCCTCACATTAACCTCCCCCCACACACACACACACATCTCTCCATCCTCATATTAACCTCCCCCCCCCACACACACATCTCTCTCATCCTCATATTAACCTCCCCCACACACACACACATATACACCTCTCTCATCCTCATATTAACCTCCCCCACACACACACACCTCTCTCCATCCTCATATTAACCTCCCCCCACACACACTTACACACCTCTCTCATCCTCATATTAACCTCCCCCCCACACACACACACATCTCTCTCCATCCTCATATTATTCGCCCCCCCACACACACATACACACCTCTCTCATCCTCATATTAACCTCCCCCACACACACATACACACCTCTCTCCATCCTCATATTAACCTCCCCCCACACACACATACACACCTCTCTCATCCTCATATTAACCTCCCCCCACACACACATACACACCTCTCTCCATCCTCATATTAACCTCCCCCCACACACACATACACACCTCTCTCATCCTCATATTAACCCCCCCCACACACACATACACACCTCTATCTCCATCCTCATATTAACCTCCCCCCACACACACATACACCTCTATCTCCATCCTCATATTAACCTCACCCCCACACACACATACACATCTCTCTCATCCTCATATTAACCTCCCCCCACACACACACACATACACACCTCTCTCCATCCTCATATTAACCTCCCCCCCACACACACATACACACCTCTCTCATCCTCATATTAACCTCCCCCACACACACATATACACACCTCTCTCATCCTCATATTAACCTCCCTCACACACACATACACACCTCTCTCCATCCTCATATTAACTCCCCCCCACACACACATACACACCTCTCGCCACCCTCATATTAACCTCCCCCCACACACACATACACACCTCTCTCATCCTCATATTAACCTCCCCCCCCACACACACATACTCAACTCTCTCATCCTCATATTAACCTCCCCCCACACACATACACACCTCTCTCCATCCTCATATTAACTACCCCCCACACACACATACACACCTCTCTCCATCCTCATATTAACCTCCCCCCACACACACACACACATCTCTCCATCCTCATATTAACCTCCCCCCACACACACACATCTCTCTCATCCTCATATTAATCTCCCCCACACACACACACATATACACCTCTCTCATCCTCATATTAACCTCCCCCCACACACACACCTCTCTCCATCCTCATATTAACCTCCCCCCCCACACACACTTACACACCTCTCTCATCCTCATATTAACCTCCCCCCCACACACACACATCTCTCTCCATCCTCATATTATTCTCCCCCCCACACACACATACACACCTCTCTCATCCTCATATTAACCTCCCCCAAACACACATACACACCTCTCTCCATCCTCATATTAACCTCCCCCCACACACACATACACACCTCTCTCATCCTCATATTAACCTCCCCCCACACACACATACACACCTCTCTCCATCCTCATATTAACCTCCCCCCACACACACATACACACCTCTCTCATCCTCATATTAACCCCCCCCACACACACATACACACCTCTATCTCCATCCTCATATTAACCACCCCCCACACACACATACACCTCTATCTCCATCCTCATATTAACCTCCCCCCCACACACACACATCTCTCTCATCCTCATATTAATCTCCCCCACACACACACACATATACACCTCTCTCATCCTCATATTAACCTCCCCCCACACACACACCTCTCTCCATCCTCATATTAACCTCCCCCCCACACACACTTACACACCTCTCTCATCCTCATATTAACCTCCCCCCCACACACACACATCTCTCTCCATCCTCATATTATTCTCCCCCCCACACACACATACACACCTCTCTCATCCTCATATTAACCTCCCCCAAACACACATACACACCTCTCTCCATCCTCATATTAACCTCCCCCCACACACACATACACACCTCTCTCATCCTCATATTAACCTCCCCCCACACACACATACACACCTCTCTCCATCCTCATATTAACCTCCCCCCACACACACATACACACCTCTCTCATCCTCATATTAACCCCCCCCACACACACATACACACCTCTATCTCCATCCTCATATTAACCACCCCCCACACACACATACACCTCTATCTCCATCCTCATATTAACCTCACCCCCACACACACATACACACCTCTCTCATCCTCATATTAACCTCCCCCACACACACATACACACCTCTCTCCATCCTCATATTAACCTCCCCCCCACACACACATACACACCTCTCTCATCCTCATATTAATCTCCCTCCCTCACACACACATGCACACCTCTCTCCATCCTCATATTAACCTCCCCCACACAGACATACACACCTCTCTCCATCCTCATATTAACCTCCCCCCACACACACACACACATACACACCTCTCTCCATCCTCATATTAACCTCCCCCCACACATACATACACTCCCCTCTCCATCCTCATATTACCCCCCCACACACATACACACCTCTCTCATCCTCATATTAACCTCCCCCCACACACACATACACACCTCTCTCCATCCTCATATTAACCTCCCCCCCACACACACATACACATCTCTCTCATCCTCATATTAACCTCCCTCACACACACATACACACCTCTCTCCATCCTCATATTAACCTCCCCCACACAGACATACACACCTCTCTCCATCCTCATATTAACCCACCCACACACACATACACACCTCTCTCCATCCTCATATTAACCTCCCCCCACACACACATACACAACTCTCTCCATCCTCATATTAACCTCCCCCCACACACACACACATACACACCTCTCTCATCCTCATATTAACCTCCCCCACACACACATACACACCTCTCTCCATCCTCATATTAACCTCCCCCCACACACACATACACACCTCTCTCATCCTCATATTAACCTCCCTCACACACACATACACAACTCTCTCCATCCTCATATTAACCTTCCCCCACACACATACACACCTCTCCATCCTCATATTAATCTCCCCCCCACACAAACATACACACCTCTCTCCATCCTCATATTAACCCCCCCCACACAGACATACACACCTCTCTCCATCCTCATATTAACCCCCCCCTCACACACATACACACCTCACTCCATCCTCATATTAACCTCCCCCCACACACACACATACACACCTCTCTCCATCCTCATATTAACCTCCCCACACACACACATACACACCTCTCTCATCCTCATATTAACCTCCCCCACACACACATACACACCTCTCTCCATCCTCATATTAACCTCCCCCCCACACACATACACACCGCTCTCCATCCTCATATTAACCTCCCCCCACACACACACATACACACCTCTCTCCATCCTCATATTAAACCCCCCCACACACACACATACACATCTCTCTCATCCTCATATTAACCTCCCCCCCACACACACATACACACCTCTCTCCATCCTCATATTAACCTCCCCCCCACACACACATACACACCTCTCTCCATCCTCATATTAACCTCCACCCACACACTCATACACACCTCTCTCCATCCTCATATTAACCTGCCCCCCCACACACATACACACCTCTCTCATCCTCATATTAACCTCCCCCCACACACACATACACATCTCTCTCCATCCTCATATTAACCTCCCCCCCACACACACATACACACCTCTCTCATCCTCATATTAACCTCCCTCACACACACATACACACCTCTCTCCATCCTCATATTAACCCCCCACACAGACATACACACCTCTCTCCATCCTCATATTAACCTCCCCCCCACACACACATACACACCTCTCTCATCCTCATATTAACCTACCCCCACACACACATACACCTCTATCTCCATCCTCATATTAACCTCCCCCCCACACACATACACCTCTCTCTCATCCTCATATTAACCTCCCCCCACACACACATACACACCTCTCTCATCCTCATATAAATATCCCTCCCTCACACACACATACACACCTCTCTCCATCCTCATATTAACCTCCCCCACACAGACATACACACCTCTCTCCATCCTCATATTAACCTCCCCCCACACACACACACATACACACCTCTCTCCATCCTCATATTAACCTCCCCCCACACAGACATACACACATCTCTCCATCCTCATATTACCCCCCCCCCACACACATACACACCTCTCTCCATCCTCATATTAACCTCCCCCCCACACACATATACACACCTCTCTCATCCTCATATTAACCTCCCTCACACACACATACACACCTCTCTCCATCCTCATATTAACTCCCCCCCACACACACATACACACCTCTCGCCACCCTCATATTAACCTCCCCCCACACACACATACACACCTCTCTCATCCTCATATTAACCTCCCCCCCACACACACATACTCAACTCTCTCATCCTCATATTAACCTCCCCCCACACACATACACACCTCTCTCCATCCTCATATTAACTCCCCCCCACACACACATACACCCCTCTCTCCATCCTCACATTAACCTCCCCCCACACACACACACACATCTCTCCATCCTCATATTAACCTCCCCCCCCACACACACATCTCTCTCATCCTCATATTAACCTCCCCCACACACACACACATATACACCTCTCTCATCCTCATATTAACCTCCCCCACACACACACACCTCTCTCCATCCTCATATTAACCTCCCCCCCACACACACTTACACACCTCTCTCATCCTCATATTAACCTCCCCCCCACACACACACATCTCTCTCCATCCTCATATTATTCTCCCCCCCACACACACATACACACTTCTCTCATCCTCATATTAACCTCCCCCACACACACATACACACCTCTCTCCATCCTCATATTAATCTCCCCCCACACACACATACACACCTCTCTCATCCTCATATTAACCTCCCCCCACACACACATACACACCTCTCTCCATCCTCATATTAACCTCCCCCCACACACACATACACACCTCTCTCATCCTCATATTAACCCCCCCCACACACACATACACACCTCTATCTCCATCCTCATATTAACCTCCCCCCACACACACATACACCTCTATCTCCATCCTCATATTAACCTCACCCCCACACACACATACACACCTCTCTCATCCTCATATTAACCTCCCCCCACACACACACACATACACACCTCTCTCCATCCTCATATTAACCTCCCCCCCACACACACATACACACCTCTCTCATCATCATATTAACCTCCCCCACACACACATATACACACCTCTCTCATCCTCATATTAACCTCCCTCACACACACATACACACCTCTCTCCATCCTCATATTAACTCCCCCCCACACACACATACACACCTCTCGCCACCCTCATATTAACCTCCTCCCACACACACATACACACCTCTCTCATCCTCATATTAACCTCCCCCCCCACACACACATACTCAACTCTCTCATCCTCATATTAACCTCCCCCCACACACATACACACCTCTCTCCATCCTCATATTAACTCCCCCCCACACACACATACACACCTCTCTCCATCCTCATATTAACCTCCCCCCACACACACACACACATCTCTCCATCCTCATATTAACCTCCCCCCCACACACACACACATCTCTCTCATCCTCATATTAATCTCCCCCACACACACACACATATACACCTCTCTCATCCTCATATTAACCTCCCCCCACACACACACCTCTCTCCATCCTCATATTAACCTCCCCTACACACACACTTACACACCTCTCTCATCCTCATATTAACCTCCCCCCCACACACACATACACAGCTCTCTCATCCTCATATTAACCTCCCCCCACACACATACACACCTCTCTCATCCTCATATTAACCTCCCCCCACACACACATACACACCTCTCTCCATCCTCATATTAACCTCCCCCCACACACACATACACACCTCTCTCATCCTCATATTAACCCCCCCCACACACACATACACACCTCTATCTCCATCCTCATATTAACCACCCCCCACACACACATACACCTCTATCTCCATCCTCATATTAACCTCACCCCCACACACACATACACACCTCTCTCATCCTCATATTAACCTCCCCCACACACACATACACACCTCTCTCCATCCTCATATTAACCTCCCCCCCACACACACATACACACCTCTCTCATCCTCATATTAATCTCCCTCCCTCACACACACATGCACACCTCTCTCCATCCTCATATTAACCTCCCCCACACAGACATACACACCTCTCTCCATCCTCATATTAACCTCCCCCCACACACACACACACATACACACCTCTCTCCATCCTCATATTAACCTCCCCCCACACATACATACACTCCCCTCTCCATCCTCATATTACCCCCCCACACACATACACACCTCTCTCATCCTCATATTAACCTCCCCCCACACACACATACACACCTCTCTCCATCCTCATATTAACCTCCCCCCCACACACACATACACATCTCTCTCATCCTCATATTAACCTCCCCCACACACACATACACACCTCTCTCCATCCTCATATTAATCTCCCCCCCACACACATACACACCGCTCTCCATCCTCATATTAACCTCCCCCCACACACACACATACACACCTCTCTCCATCCTCATATTAAACCCCCCCACACACACACATACACATCTCTCTCCATCCTCATATTAACCTCCCCCCCACACACACATACACACCTCTCTCCATCCTCATATTAACCTCCCCCCCACACACACATACACACCTCTCTCCATCCTCATATTAACCTCCACCCACACACACATACACACCTCTCTCCATCCTCATATTAACCTGCCCCCCCACACACATACACACCTCTCTCATCCTCATATTAACCTCCCCCCACACACACATACACATCTCTCTCCATCCTCATATTAACCTCCCCCCCACACACACATACACACCTCTCTCATCCTCATATTAACCTCCCTCACACACACATACACACCTCTCTCCATCCTCATATTAACCCCCCACACAGACATACACACCTCTCTCCATCCTCATATTAACCTCCCCCCCACACACACATACACACCTCTCTCATCCTCATATTAACCTAACCCCACACACACATACACCTCTATCTCCATCCTCATATTAACCTCCCCCCCACACACATACACCTCTCTCTCATCCTCATATTAACCTCCCCCCACACACACATACACACCTCTCTCATCCTCATATAAATATCCCTCCCTCACACACACATACACACCTCTCTCCATCCTCATATTAACCTCCCCCACACAGACATACACACCTCTCTCCATCCTCATATTAACCTCCCCCCACACACACACACATACACACCTCTCTCCATCCTCATATTAACCTCCCCCCACACAGACATACACACATCTCTCCATCCTCATATTAACCTCCCCCTCCCCCACACACACACACCTCTCTCCATCCTCATATTAACCTCCCCCCCACACACACTTACACACCTCTCTCATCCTCATATTAACCTCCCCCCCACACACACACATCTCTCTCCATCCTCATATTATTCTCCCCCCCACACACACATACACACCTCTCTCATCCTCATATTAACCTCCCCCACACACACATACACACCTCTCTCCATCCTCATATTAATCTCCCCCCACACACACATACACACCTCTCTCATCCTCATATTAACCTCCCCCCACACACACATACACACCTCTCTCCATCCTCATATTAACCTCCCCCCACACACACATACACACCTCTCTCATCCTCATATTAACCCCCCCCACACACACATACACACCTCTATCTCCATCCTCATATTAACCTCCCCCCACACACACATACACCTCTATCTCCATCCTCATATTAACCTCACCCCCACACACACATACACACCTCTCTCATCCTCATATTAACCTCCCCCCACACACACACACATACACACCTCTCTCCATCCTCATATTAACCTCCCCCCCACACACACATACACACCTCTCTCATCCTCATATTAACCTCCCCCACACACACATATACACACCTCTCTCATCCTCATATTAACCTCCCTCACACACACATACACACCTCTCTCCATCCTCATATTAACTCCCCCCCACACACACATACACACCTCTCGCCACCCTCATATTAACCTCCCCCCACACACACATACACACCTCTCTCATCCTCATATTAACCTCCCCCCCCACACACACATACTCAACTCTCTCATCCTCATATTAACCTCCCCCCACACACATACACACCTCTCTCCATCCTCATATTAACTCCCCCCCACACACACATACACACCTCTCTCCATCCTCATATTAACCTCCCCCCACACACACACACACATCTCTCCATCCTCATATTAACCTCCCCCCCACACACACACATCTCTCTCATCCTCATATTAATCTCCCCCACACACACACACATATACACCTCTCTCATCCTCATATTAACCTCCCCCCACACACACACCTCTCTCCATCCTCATATTAACCTCCCCTACACACACACTTACACACCTCTCTCATCCTCATATTAACCTCCCCCCCACACACACACATCTCTCTCCATCCTCATATTATTCTCCCCCCCACACACACATACACAGCTCTCTCATCCTCATATTAACCTCCCCCACACACACATACACACCTCTCTCCATCCTCATATTAACCTCCCCCCACACACACATACACACCTCTCTCATCCTCATATTAACCTCCCCCCACACACACATACACACCTCTCTCCATCCTCATATTAACCTCCCCCCACACACACATACACACCTCTCTCATCCTCATATTAACCCCCCCCACACACACATACACACCTCTATCTCCATCCTCATATTAACCACCCCCCACACACACATACACCTCTATCTCCATCCTCATATTAACCTCACCCCCACACACACATACACACCTCTCTCATCCTCATATTAACCTCCCCCACACACACATACACACCTCTCTCCATCCTCATATTAACCTCCCCCCCACACACACATACACACCTCTCTCATCCTCATATTAATCTCCCTCCCTCACACACACATGCACACCTCTCTCCATCCTCATATTAACCTCCTCCACACAGACATACACACCTCTCTCCATCCTCATATTAACCTCCCCCCACACACACACACACATACACACCTCTCTCCATCCTCATATTAACCTCCCCCCACACATACATACACTCCCCTCTCCATCCTCATATTACCCCCCCACACACATACACACCTCTCTCATCCTCATATTAACCTCCCCCCACACACACATACACACCTCTCTCCATCCTCATATTAACCTCCCCCCCACACACACATACACATCTCTCTCATCCTCATATTAACCTCCCTCACACACACATACACACCTCTCTCCATCCTCATATTAACCTCCCCCACACAGACATACACACCTCTCTCCATCCTCATATTAACCTCCCCCCACACACACACATACACACCTCTCTCCATCCTCATATTAACCTCCCCCCACACAGACATACACTCCCCTCTCCATCCTCATATTACCCCCCCCCACACACATACACACCTCTCTCATCCTCATATTAACCTCCCCCCACACACACATACACACCTCTCTCCATCCTCATATTAACCTCCCCCCCACACACACATACACACCTCTCTCATCCTCATATTAACCTCCCTCACACACACATACACACCTCTCTCCATACTCATATTAACCTCCCCCCACACACACACACATACACACCTCTCTCATCCTCATATTAACCTCCCCCACACACACATACACACCTCTCTCCATCCTCATATTAACCTCCCCCCACACACACATACACACCTCTCTCATCCTCATATTAACCTCCCTCACACACACATACACAACTCTCTCCATCCTCATATTAACCTTCCCCCACACACATACACACCTCTCCATCCTCATATTAATCTCCCCCCCACACAAACATACACACCTCTCTCCATCCTCATATTAACCCCCCCCACACAGACATACACACCTCTCTCCATCCTCATATTAACCCCCCCCTCACACACATACACACCTCACTCCATCCTCATATTAACCTCCCCCCACACACACACATACACACCTCTCTCCATCCTCATATTAACCTCCCCCCACACACACATACACACCTCTCTCCATCCTCATATTAACCTCCCCACACACACACATACACACCTCTCTCATCCTCATATTAACCTCCCCCACACACACATACACACCTCTCTCCATCCTCATATTAACCTCCCCCCCACACACATACACACCGCTCTCCATCCTCATATTAACCTCCCCCCACACACACACATACACACCTCTCTCCATCCTCATATTAAACCCCCCCACACACACACATACACATCTCTCTCCATCCTCATATTAACCTCCCCCCCACACACACATACACACCTCTCTCCATCCTCATATTAACCTCCCCCCCACACACACATACACACCTCTCTCCATCCTCATATTAACCTCCACCCACACACTCATACACACCTCTCTCCATCCTCATATTAACCTGCCCCCCCACACACATACACACCTCTCTCATCCTCATATTAACCTCCCCCCACACACACATACACACCTCTCTCCATCCTCATATTAACCTCCCCCCACACACACATACACACCTCTCTCATCCTCATATTAACCTCCCCCCACACACACATACACACCTCTCTCCATCCTCATATTAACCTCTCCCACACACACACATACACACCTCTCTCATCCTCATATTAACCTCCCTCACACACACATACACACCTCTCTCCATCCTCATATTAACCTCCCCCACACAGACATACACACATTTTCTCCATCCTCATATTAACCCCCCCACACACACATACACACCTCTCTCCATCCTCATATTAACCTCCCCCCACACACACATACACCCCTCTCTCCATCCTCATATTAACCTCCCCCCACACACACACACATAACACCTCTCTCATCCTCATATTAACCTCCCCCACACACACATACACACCTCTCTCCATCCTCATATTAACCTCCCCCCACACACACATACACACCTCTCTCATCCTCATATTAACCTCCCTCACACACACATACACACCTCTCTCCATCCTCATATTACCTCCCTCCCACACACACATACACAACTCTCTCCATCCTCATATTAACCTTCCCCCACACACATACACACCTCTCCATCCTCATATTAACCTCCCCCCCACACAAACATACACACCTCTCTCCATCCTCATATTAACCTCCCCCCACACACACATACACACCTCTCTCATCCTCATATTAACCCCCCCCACACACACATACACACCTCTATCTCCATCCTCATATTAACCACCCCCCACACACACATACACCTCTATCTCCATCCTCATATTAACCTCACCCCCACACACACATACACACCTCTCTCATCCTCATATTAACCTCCCCCACACACACATACACACCTCTCTCCATCCTCATATTAACCTTCCCCCCACACACACATACACACCTCTCTCATCCTCATATTAATCTCCCTCCCTCACACACACATGCACACCTCTCTCCATCCTCATATTAACCTCCCCCACACAGACATACACACCTCTCTCCATCCTCATATTAACCTCCCCCCACACACACACACACATACACACCTCTCTCCATCCTCATATTAACCTCCCCCCACACATACATACACTCCCCTCTCCATCCTCATATTACCCCCCCCACACACATACACACCTCTCTCATCCTCATATTAACCTCCCCCCACACACACATACACACCTCTCTCCATCCTCATATTAACCTCCCCCCCACACACACATACACATCTCTCTCATCCTCATATTAACCTCCCTCACACACACATACACACCTCTCTCCATCCTCATATTAACCTCCCCCACACAGACATACACACATCTCTCCATCCTCATATTAACCTCCCCCACACACACACACATACACACCTCTCTCCATCCTCATATTAACCTCCCCCCACACAGACATACACTCCCCTCACCATCCTCATATTACCCCCCCCCACACACATACACACCTCTCTCACCCTCATATTAACCTCCCCCCACACACACATACACACCTCTCTCCATCCTCATATTAACCTCCCCCCCACACACACATACACACCTCTCTCATCCTCATATTAACCTCCCTCACACACACATACACACCTCTCTCCATCCTCATATTAACCTCCCCCACACAGACATACACACCTCTCTCCATCCTCATATTAACCCCCCACACACACATACACACCTCTCTCCATCCTCATATTAACCTCCCCCCACACACACATACACAACTCTCTCCATCCTCATATTAACCTCCCCCCACACACACACACACACATACACACCTCTCTCATCCTCATATTAACCTCCCCCACACACACATACACACCTCTCTCCATCCTCATATTAACCTCCCCCCACACACACATACACACCTCTCTCATCCTCATATTAACCTCCCTCACACACACATACACAACTCTCTCCATCCTCATATTAACCTTCCCCCACACACATACACACCTCTCCATCCTCATATTAATCTCCCCCCCACACAAACATACACACCTCTCTCCATCCTCATATTAACCCCCCCCACACAGACATACACACCTCTCTCCATCCTCATATTAACCCCCCCCTCACACACATACACACCTCACTCCATCCTCATATTAACCTCCCCCCACACACACACATACACACCTCTCTCCATCCTCATATTAACCTCCCCCCACACACACATACACACCTCTCTCCATCCTCATATTAACCTCCCCACACACACACATACACACCTCTCTCATCCTCATATTAACCTCCCCCACACACACATACACACCTCTCTCCATCCTCATATTAACCTCCCCCCCACACACATACACACCGCTCTCCATCCTCATATTAACCTCCCCCCACACACACACATACACACCTCTCTCCATCCTCATATTAAACCCCCCCACACACACACATACACATCTCTCTCCATCCTCATATTAACCTCCCCCCCACACACACATACACACCTCTCTCCATCCTCATATTAACCTCCCCCCCACACACACATACACACCTCTCTCCATCCTCATATTAACCTCCACCCACACACTCATACACACCTCTCTCCATCCTCATATTAACCTGCCCCCCCACACACATACACACCTCTCTCATCCTCATATTAACCTCCCCCCACACACACATACACACCTCTCTCCATCCTCATATTAACCTCCCCCCCACACACACATACACACCTCTCTCATCCTCATATTAACCTCCCCCCACACACACATACACACCTCTCTCATCCTCATATTAACCTCCCCCCACACACACATACACCTCTATCTCCATCCTCATATTAACCTCCCCCCACACACACATACACCTCTCTCTCATCCTCATATTAACCTCCCCCCACACACACATACACACCTCTCTCCATCCTCATATTAACCTCCCCCCCACACACACATACACCTCTCTCATCCTCATATTAACCTCCCTCCCTCACACACACATACACACCTCTCTCCATCCTCATATTAACCTCCCCCACACAGACATACACACCTCTCTCCATCCTCATCTTAACCTCCCCACACACACATACACACATACACACCTCTCTCCATCCTCATATTAACCTCCCCCCCACACAGACATACACACCTCTCTCCATCCTCATATTAACCCCCCCACACACATACACACCTCTCTCATCCTCATATTAACCTCCCCCCACACACACATACACACCTCTCTCCATCCTCATATTAACCTACCCCCCACACACACACATACACCCCTCTCTAAATCCTCATATTAACCTCACCCCGACACACACATACACACCTCTCTCCATCCTCATATTAACCTCCCCCTGACACACACATACACACCTCTCTCATCCTCATATTAACCTCCCCCCCACACACACATACACACCTCTCTCATCCTCATATTAACCTCCCTCACACACACATACACACCTCTCTCCATCCTCATATTAACCTCCCCCACACAGACATACACCTCTCTCTCCATCCTCATATTAACCTCCCCACACACACATATACACACCTCTCTCATCCTCATATTAACCTCCCCCCCACACACACATACACACCTCTCTCATCCTCATATTAACCTCCCCCCACACACACATACACACCTCTCTCCATCCTCATATTAACCTCCCCCCCACACACACATACACCTCTCTCATCCTCATATTAACCTCCCTCTCTCACACACACATACACACCTCTCTCCATCCTCATATTAACCTCCCCCACACAGACATACACACCTCTCTCCATCCTCATATTAACCTCCCCCCACACACACATACACACCTCTCTCCATCCTCATATTAACCTCCCCCCCACACACACATACACACCTCTCTCCATCCTCATATTAACCTCCCCCCACACACTCATACACACCTCTCTCCATCCTCATATTAACCTGCCCCCACACACACATACACACCTCTCTCCATCCTCATATTAACCTACCCCCCACACACACACATACACACCTCTCTAAATCCTCATATTAACCTCCCCTCCACACACACATACACACCTCTCTCCATCCTCATATTAACCTCCCCCACACACTCATACACACCTCTCTCCATCCTCATATTATTCTCCCCCCACACACATACAAACCTCTCTCCATCCTCATATTAACCTCCCCACACACACACACACCTCTCTCCATCCTCATATTAACTCCCCCACATACACATACACACCTCTCTCCATCCTCATATTAACCTCCCCACACACACACACACCTCTCTCCATCCTCATATTAACTCCCCCACACACACATACACACCTCTCTCCATCCTCATATTAACCTCCCCCCACACATTCACACCTCTCTCCATCCTCATATTAACCTCCCCCCACACACACAGACCTCTCTCCATCCTCATATTATTCTCCCCACACACACACACACATACACACCTCTCTCCTTCCTCATATTAACCTGCCCCGCACACACACATACACACCTCTCTCCATCCTCATATTAACCTCCCCCCCACACACACATACACACCTCTCTCATCCTCATATTAACCTCCCCCCACACACATACACACCTCTCTCCATCCTCATATTAACCTCCCCCTGACACACACATACACACCTCTCTCATCCTCATATTAACCTCCCCCCCACACACACATACACACCTCTCTCATCCTCATATTAACCTCCCCCCACACACATACACACCTCTCTCCATCCTCATATTAACCTACCCCCCACACACACACATACACCCCTCTCTAAATCCTCATATTAATCTCCCCCACACACACACATACACACCTCTCTCCATCCTCATATTAATCTCCCCCCACACACACACATCTCTCCATCCTCATATTAACCTCCCCCCCACACACACACACCTCTCTCCATCCTCATATTAACCTGCCCCCCCACACACACATACACACCTCTCTCCATCCTCATATTAACCTCCCCCCACACACACATACACACCTCTCTCCATCCTCATATTACCCTCCCCCCCTCCCCCCCACACACATACACACCTCTCTCATCCTCATATTAACCTCCCCCCACACACACATACACACCTCTCTCCATCCTCATATTAACCCCCCCCCCACACACACATACACCTCTCTCATCCTCATATTAACCTCCCTCTCTCACACACACATACACACCTCTCTCCATCCTCATATTAACCTCCCCCACACAGACATACACACCTCTCTCCATCCTCATATTAACCTCCCCCCACACACACATACACACCTCTCTCCATCCTCATATTAACCTCCCCCCCACACACACATACACACCTCTCTCCATCCTCATATTAACCTCCCCCCACACACTCATACACACCTCTCTCCATCCTCATATTAACCTGCCCCCACACACACATACACACCTCTCTCCATCCTCATATTAACCTACCCCCCACACACACACATACACACCTCTCTAAATCCTCATATTAACCTCCCCTCCACACACACATACACACCTCTCTCCATCCTCATATTAACCTCCCCCCACACACACATACACACCTCTCTCCATCCTCATATTAACCTCCCCCCACACACACATACACACCTCTCTCCATCCTCATATTAACCTCCCCCCCACACACACAGCTCTCTCCATCCTCATATTAACCTCCCCCCCACACACATACACACCTCTCTCCATCCTCATATTAACCTCCCCCACATACACATACACACCTCTCTCCATCCTCATATTAACCTCCCCCCACACACACACACCTCTCTCCATCCTCATATTAACTCCCCCCCCACACACATACACATCTCTCTCCATCCTCATATTAACCTCCCCCCACACATTCACACCTCTCTCCATCCTCATATTAACCTCCCCCCACACACACATACACACCTCTCTCCATCCTCATATTATTCTCCCCACACACACACACACATACACACCTCTCTCCTTCCGCATATTAACCTGCCCCGCACACACACATACACACCTCTCTCATCCTCATATTAACCTCCCCCCACACACATACACACCTCTCTCCATCCTCATATTAACCTCCCCCTGACACACACATACACACCTCTCTCATCCTCATATTAACCTCCCCCCCACACACACATACACACCTCTCTCATCCTCATATTAACCTCCCCCCACACACATACACACCTCTCTCCATCCTCATATTAACCTACCCCCCACACACACACATACACCCCTCTCTAAATCCTCATATTAATCTCCCCCACACACACACATACACACCTCTCTCCATCCTCATATTAATCTCCCCCCACACACACACATCTCTCCATCCTCATATTAACCTCCCCCCCACACACACACACCTCTCTCCATCCTCATATTAACCTGCCCCCCCACACACACATACACACCTCTCTCCATCCTCATATTAACCTCCCCCCACACACACATACACACCTCTCTCCATCCTCATATTACCCTCCCCCCCTCCCCCCCACACACATACACACCTCTCTCATCCTCATATTAACCTCCCCCCGACACACACATTCACACCTCTCTCCATCCTCATATTAACCTCCCCCCCCCACACACACACATCTCTCCATGCTCATATTAACCTCCCCCCCACACACATACACACCTTTCTCCATCCTCATATTACTCTCCCCCACACACACATACACACCTCTCTCCATACTCATATTAACCTCCGCCCACACACTCATACACACCTCTCTCCATCCTCATATTAACCTCCCCCCGACACACACATTCACACCTCACTCCATCCTCATATTAACCTACCCCCCACACACACACACATACACACCTCTCTCCATCCTCATATTAACCTCCCCCACACAGACATACACCTCTCTCTCCATCCTCATATTAACCTCCCCACACACACATATACACACCTCTCTCATCCTCATATTAACCTCCCCCCCACACACACATACACACCTCTCTCATCCTCATATTAACCTCCCCCCACACACACATACACACCTCTCTCCATCCTCATATTAACCTCCCCCCCACACACACATACACCTCTCTCATCCTCATATTAACCTCCCTCTCTCACACACACATACACACCTCTCTCCATCCTCATATTAACCTCCCCCACACAGACATACACACCTCTCTCCATCCTCATATTAACCTCCCCCCACACACACATACACACCTCTCTCCATCCTCATATTAACCTCCCCCCCACACACACATACACACCTCTCTCCATCCTCATATTAACCTCCCCCCACACACTCATACACACCTCTCTCCATCCTCATATTAACCTGCCCCCACACACACATACACACCTCTCTCCATCCTCATATTAACCTACCCCCCACACACACACATACACACCTCTCTAAATCCTCATATTAACCTCCCCTCCACACACACATACACACCTCTCTCCATCCTCATATTAACCTCCCCCCACACACTCATACACACCTCTCTCCATCCTCATATGATTCTCCCCCCACACACATACAAACCTCTCTCCATCCTCATATTAACCTCCCCCACATACACATACACACCTCTCTCCATCCTCATATTAACCTCCCCACACACACACACACCTCTCTCCATCCTCATATTAACTCCCCCACATACACATACACACCTCTCTCCATCCTCATATTAACCTCCCCACACACACACACACCTCTCTCCATCCTCATATTATTCTCCCCACACACACACATACACACCTCTCTCCTTCCTCATATTAACCTGCCCCGCACACACACATACACACCTCTCTCCATCCTCATATTAACCTCCCCCCCACACACACATACACACCTCTCTCATCCTCATATTAACCTCCCCCCACACACATACACACCTCTCTCCATCCTCATATTAACCTCCCCCTGACACACACATACACACCTCTCTCATCCTCATATTAACCTCCCCCCCACACACACATACACACCTCTCTCATCCTCATATTAACCTCCCCCCACACACATACACACCTCTCTCCATCCTCATATTAACCTACCCCCCACACACACACATACACCCCTCTCTAAATCCTCATATTAATCTCCCCCACACACACACATACACACCTCTCTCCATCCTCATATTAATCTCCCCCCACACACACACATCTCTCCATCCTCATATTAACCTCCCCCCCACACACACACACCTCTCTCCATCCTCATATTAACCTGCCCCCCCACACACACATACACACCTCTCTCCATCCTCATATTAACCTCCCCCCACACACACATACACACCTCTCTCCATCCTCATATTACCCTCCCCCCCTCCCCCCCACACACATACACACCTCTCTCATCCTCATATTAACCTCCCCCCACACACACATACACACCTCTCTCCATCCTCATATTAACCTCCCCCCCACACACACATACACCTCTCTCATCCTCATATTAACCTCCCTCTCTCACACACACATACACACCTCTCTCCATCCTCATATTAACCTCCCCCACACAGACATACACACCTCTCTCCATCCTCATATTAACCTCCCCCCACACACACATACACAACTCTCTCCATCCTCATATTAACCTCCCCCCCACACACACATACACACCTCTCTCCATCCTCATATTAACCTCCCCCCACACACTCATACACACCTCTCTCCATCCTCATATTAACCTGCCCCCACACACACATACACACCTCTCTCCATCCTCATATTAACCTACCCCCCACACACACACATACACACCTCTCTAAATCCTCATATTAACCTCCCCTCCACACACACATACACACCTCTCTCCATCCTCATATTAACCTCCCCCCACACACACATACACACCTCTCTCCATCCTCATATTAACCTCCCCCCACACACACATACACACCTCTCTCCATCCTCATATTAACCTCCCCCCCACACACACAGCTCTCTCCATCCTCATATTAACCTCCCCCCCACACACATACACACCTCTCTCCATCCTCATATTAACCTCCCCCACATACACATACACACCTCTCTCCATCCTCATATTAACCTCCCCCCACACACACACACCTCTCTCCATCCTCATATTAACTCCCCCCCCACACACATACACACCTCTCTCCATCCTCATATTATTCTCCCCACACACACATACACACCTCTCTCCTTCCTCATATTAACCTGCCCCGCACACACACATACACACCTCTCTCCATCCTCATATTAACCTCCCCCCCACACACACATACACACCTCTCTCATCCTCATATTAACCTCCCCCCACACACATACACACCTCTCTCCATCCTCATATTAACCTCCCCCTGACACACACATACACACCTCTCTCATCCTCATATTAACCTCCCCCCCACACACACATACACACCTCTCTCATCCTCATATTAACCTCCCCCCACACACATACACACCTCTCTCCATCCTCATATTAACCTACCCCCCACACACACACATACACCCCTCTCTAAATCCTCATATTAATCTCCCCCACACACACACATACACACCTCTCTCCATCCTCATATTAATCTCCCCCCACACACACACATCTCTCCATCCTCATATTAACCTCCCCCCCACACACACACACCTCTCTCCATCCTCATATTAACCTGCCCCCCCACACACACATACACACCTCTCTCCATCCTCATATTAACCTCCCCCCACACACACATACACACCTCTCTCCATCCTCATATTACCCTCCCCCCCTCCCCCCCACACACATACACACCTCTCTCATCCTCATATTAACCTCCCCCCGACACACACATTCACACCTCTCTCCATCCTCATATTAACCTCCCCCCCCACACACACACATCTCTCCATGCTCATATTAACCTCCCCCCCACACACATACACACCTTTCTCCATCCTCATATTACTCTCCCCCACACACACATACACACCTCTCTCCATACTCATATTAACCTCCGCCCACACACTCATACACACCTCTCTCCATCCTCATATTAACCTCCCCCCGACACACACATTCACACCTCACTCCATCCTCATATTAACCTACCCCCCACACACACACACATACACACCTCTCTCCATCCTCATATTAACCTCCCCCCAACACACACATACACACCTCTCTCCATCCTCATATTAACCTCCCCCCACACACATACACACCTCTCTCCATCCTCATATTAACCTCCCCCTGACACACACATACACACCTCTCTCATCCTCATATTAACCTCCCCCCCACACACACATACACACCTCTCTCATCCTCATATTAACCTCCCCCCACACACATACACACCTCTCTCCATCCTCATATTAACCTACCCCCCACACACACACATACACCCCTCTCTAAATCCTCATATTAATCTCCCCCACACACACACATACACACCTCTCTCCATCCTCATATTAATCTCCCCCCACACACACACATCTCTCCATCCTCATATTAACCTCCCCCCCACACACACACACCTCTCTCCATCCTCATATTAACCTGCCCCCCCACACACACATACACACCTCTCTCCATCCTCATATTAACCTCCCCCCACACACACATACACACCTCTCTCCATCCTCATATTACCCTCCCCCCCTCCCCCCCACACACATACACACCTCTCTCATCCTCATATTAACCTCCCCCCGACACACACATTCACACCTCTCTCCATCCTCATATTAACCTCCCCCCCCCACACACACACATCTCTCCATGCTCATATTAACCTCCCCCCCACACACATACACACCTTTCTCCATCCTCATATTACTCTCCCCCACACACACATACACACCTCTCTCCATACTCATATTAACCTCCGCCCACACACTCATACACACCTCTCTCCATCCTCATATTAACCTCCCCCCGACACACACATTCACACCTCACTCCATCCTCATATTAACCTACCCCCACACACACACACATACACACCTCTCTCCATCCTCATATTAACCTCCCCCCAACACACACATACACACCTCTCTCCATCCTCATATTAACCTCCCCCCACACACATACACACCTCTCTCCATCCTCATATTAACCTCCCCCTGACACACACATACACACCTCTCTCATCCTCATATTAACCTCCCCCCCACACACACATACACACCTCTCTCATCCTCATATTAACCTCCCCCCACACACATACACACCTCTCTCCATCCTCATATTAACCTACCCCCCACACACACACATACACCCCTCTCTAAATCCTCATATTAATCTCCCCCACACACACACATACACACCTCTCTCCATCCTCATATTAATCTCCCCCCACACACACACATCTCTCCATCCTCATATTAACCTCCCCCCCACACACACACACCTCTCTCCATCCTCATATTAACCTGCCCCCCCACACACACATACACACCTCTCTCCATCCTCATATTAACCTCCCCCCACACACACATACACACCTCTCTCCATCCTCATATTACCCTCCCCCCCTCCCCCCCACACACATACACACCTCTCTCATCCTCATATTAACCTCCCCCCGACACACACATTCACACCTCTCTCCATCCTCATATTAACCTCCCCCCCACACACACACACATCTCTCCATGCTCATATTAACCTCCCCCCCACACACATACACACCTTTCTCCATCCTCATATTACTCTCCCCCACACACACATACACACCTCTCTCCATACTCATATTAACCTCCGCCCACACACTCATACACACCTCTCTCCATCCTCATATTAACCTCCCCCCGACACACACATTCACACCTCACTCCATCCTCATATTAACCTACCCCCCACACACACACACATACACACCTCTCTCTATCCTCATATTAACCTCCCCCCAACACACACATACACACCTCTCTCCATCCTCATATTAACCTCCCCCCACACACACATACACACCTCTCTCCATCCTCATATTATCCTCCCCCCCACACACACAGCTCTCTCCATCCTCATATTAACCTCCCCCCAACACACACATACACACCTCTCTCCATCCTCATATTAACCTCCCCCCACACACACATACACACCTCTCTCCATCCTCATATTAACCTCCCCCCCTCACACACACCTCTCTCCATCCTCATATTAACCTGCCCCCCCACACACACATACACACCTCTCTCCATCCTCATATTAACCTCCCCCCACACACACATACACACCTCTCTCCTTCCTCATATTACCCTCCCCCCCACACACACATACACACCTCTCTCATCCTCATATTAACCTCCCCCCCACACACACATACACACCTCTCTCCAACCTCATATTAACCTCCCCCCACACACACATACACACCTCTCTCCATCCTCATATTAACCTCCCCCACACACACATACACACCTCACTCCATCCAAATATTAATCTCCCCACACACACACATACACATCTCTCTCATCCTCATATTAATCTCCCCCCCACACACACATACACACCTCTCTCATCCTCATATTAACCTCCCCCTGACACACACATTCACACCTCTCTCCATCCTCATATTAATCTCCCCCCACACACACACATCTCTCCATGCTCATATTAACCTCCCCCCCACACACATACACACCTTTCTCCATCCTCATATTACTCTCCCCCACACACACATACACACCTCTCTCCATACTCATATTAACCTCCGCCCACACACTCATACACACCTCTCTCCATCCTCATATTAACCTCCCCCCGACACACACATTCACACCTCACTCCATCCTCATATTAACCTACCCCCCACACACACACACATACACACCTCTCTCCATCCTCATATTAACCTCCCCCCAACACACACATACACACCTCTCTCCATCCTCATATTAACCTCCCCCCACACACACATACACACCTCTCTCCATCCTCATATTATCCTCCCCCCCACACACACAGCTCTCTCCATCCTCATATTAACCTCCCCCCCAACACACACATACACACCTCTCTCCATCCTCATATTAACCTCCCCCCACACACACATACACACCTCTCTCCATCCTCATATTAACCTCCCCCCCTCACACACACCTCTCTCCATCCTCATATTAACCTGCCCCCCCACACACACATACACACCTCTCTCCATCCTCATATTAACCTCCCCCCACACACACATACACACCTCTCTCCATCCTCATATTACCCTCCCCCCCACACACACATACACACCTCTCTCATCCTCATATTAACCTCCCCCCCACACACACATACACACCTCTCTCCATCCTCATATTAACCTCCCCCCACACACACATACACACCTCTCTCCATCCTCATATTAACCTCCCCCACACACACATACACACCTCACTCCATCCAAATATTAATCTCCCCACACACACACATACACATCTCTCTCCATCCTCATATTAATCTCCCCCCCACACACACATACACACCTCTCTCATCCTCATATTAACCTCCCCCTGACACACACATTCACACCTCTCTCCATCCTCATATTAATCTCCCCCCACACACACACATCTCTCCATCCTCATATTAACCTCCCCCACACACACATACACACCTCTCTCCATCCTCATATTAACCTCGCCCCACACACACATACACACCTCTCTCAATCCTCATATTGACCTCCCCCCACACACATTCACACCTCTCTCATCCTCATATTAACCTCCCCCCACACACACACACCTCTCTCCATCCTCATATTAACCTCCCCCACATACACACCTCTCTCCATCCTCATATTAACCTCCCCCCACACACACACACCTCTCTCCATCCTCATATTAACCTCCCCCACATACACACCTCTCTCATCCTCATATTAACCTCCCCCCACACACACACACCTCTCTCCGTCCTCATATTAACCTCCCCCACATACACACCTCTCTCTCATCCTCATATTAACCTCCCCCCACACATTCACACCTCTCTCCATCCTCATATTAACCTCCCCCCACACACACAGACCTCTCTCCATCCTCATATTAACCTCCCCACACACACACACATACACACCTCTCTCCTTCCTCATATTAACCTGCCCCGCACACACACACATACACACCTCTCTCCATCCTCATATTAACCTCCCCCCCACACACATACACACCTCTCTCATCCTCATATTAACCTCCCCCCCCACACACAGACCTCTCTCCATCCTCATATTAACCTCCCCACACACACACACATACACACCTCTCTCCTTCCTCATATTAACCTGCCCCGCACACACACACATACACACCTCTCTCCATCCTCATATTAACCTCCCCCCCACACACACATACACACCTCTCTCATCCTCATATTAACCTCCCCCCACACACACATACACACCTCTCTCCATCCTCATATTAACCTACCCCCCACACACACACATACACCCCTCTCTAAATCCTCATATTAACCTCACCCCGACACACACATACACACCTCTCTCCATTCTCATATTAACCTCCCCCTGACACACACATTCACACCTCTCTCCATCCTCATATTAATCTCCCCCCACACACACACACATCTCTCCATCCTCATATTAACCTCCCCCACACACACATACACACCTCTCTCCATCCTCATATTAACCTCCCGCCACACACACATACACACCTCTCTCCATCCTCATATTAACCTCCCCCCACACACACACACACACATCTCTCCATCCTCATATTAACCTCCCCCACACACACATACACATCTCTCTCCATCCTCATATTAACCTCCCCCCACACACACACACACACCTCTCTCCATCCTCATATTGATCTCCCCCCACACACACATACACACCTCTCTCATCCTCATATTACCCTCCCCCACACACACACATACACACCTCTCTCCATCCTCATATTAACCTCCCCCACACACACACACATAAACACCTCTCTCATCCTCATATTAACCTCCCCCCCCTCACACACACATACACACCTCTCTCCATCCTCATATTAACCTCCCCCCACACACACATACACACCTCTCTCCATCCTCATATTAACCTCCCCCCACACACACATACACATCTCTCTCCATCCTCATATTACCCTCCCCCCCACACACACATACACACCTCTCTCATCCTCATATTAACCTCCCCCCGACACACACATTCACACCTCTCTCCATCCTCATATTAACCTCCCCCCCACACACACACACAGCTCTCCATGCTCATATTAACCTCCCCCACACACACATACACACCTCTCTCCATACTCATATTAACCTCCGCCCACACACTCATACACACCTCTCTCCATCCTCATATTAACCTCCCCCCGACACACACATACACACCTCTCTCCATCCTCATATTAACCTCCCCCCACACACACATACACACCTCTCTCCATCCTCATATTATCCTCCCCCCCACACACACACCTCTCTCCATCCTCATATTAACCTCCCCCCCACACACACATACACACCTCTCTCCATCCTCATATTAACCTCACCCACACACACACACATAAACACCTCTCTCATCCTCATATTAACCTCCCCCCCACACACACACCTCTCTCCATCCTCATATTAACCTCCCCCCGACACACACATACACACCTCTCTCCATCCTCATATTAACCTCCCCCCGACACACACATTCACACCTCTCTCCATCCCCATATTAACCCCTCCCCCCACACACACACATCTCTCCATGCTCATATTAACCTCCCCCACACACACATACACATCTCTCTCCATCCTCATATTACTCTCCCCCACACACACATACACACCTCTCTCCATACTCATATTAACCTCCGCCCACACACTCATACACACCTCTCTCCATCCTCATATTAACCTCCCCCCGACACACACATACACACCTCTCACCATCCTCATATTAACCTCCCCCCACACACACATACACACCTCTCTCCATCCTCATATTAACCTCCCCCCCACACACACACCTCTCTCCATCCTCATATTAACCTCGCCCCACACACACATACACACCTCTCTCCATCCTCATATTAACCTCCCCCCACACACACATACACACCTCTCTCCATGCTCATATTAACCTCCCCACACACACACATACACACCTCTCTCCATCCTCATATTAACCTCCCCCCACACACACATACACACCTCTCTCATCCTCATATTAACCTCCCCCCACACACACACATACACACCTCTCTCCATCCTCATATTAACCTCCCTCCACACACACACATACACACCTCTCTTCATCCTCATATTAACCTCCCCCCCACACACACATACACCTCTCTCATCCTCATATTGTTCTCCCCCACACACACACACCTCTCCATCCTCATATTAACCTCCCCCACACACACATACACAACTCTCTCCATCCTCATATTACTCTCCCCCCCACACACACACACACCTCTCTCCATACTCATATTAACCTCCACACACACACACATACACACCTCTCTCCATCCTCATATTAACCTCCCCCCGACACACACATTCACACCTCTCTCCATCCTCATATTAACCTACCCCCCACACACACACACATACACACCTCTCTCCATCCTCATATTAACCTCCCCCCAACACACACATACACACCTCTCTCCATCCTCATATTAACCTCCCCCCACACACACATATACACCTCTCTCCATCCTCATATTAATCTCCCCCCCACACACACACCGCTCTCCATCCTCATATTAACCTCCCCCGCACACACACATACACACCTCTCTCCATCCTCATATTAACCTCCCCCCACACACACATACACACCTCTCTCCATCCTCATATTAACCTCCCCCCACACACACATATACACCTCTCTCCATCCTCATATTAATCTCCCCCCCACACACACACCGCTCTCCATCCTCATATTAACCTCCCACACACACACACATTCATACCTCTCTCCATCCTCATATTAACCTCCCCCACACACACACACATAAACACCTCTCTCATCCTCATATTAACCTCCCCCCCACACACACACCTCTCTCCATCCTCATATTAACCTCCCCCCCACACACACACACACCTCTCTCATCCTCATATTAACCTCCCCCCACACACACACATACACACCTCTCTCCATCCTCATATTAACCTCCCTCCACACACACACATACACTTCTCTCTTCATCCTCATATTAACCTCCCCCCCACACACACATACACACCTCTCTCATCCTCATATTAACCTCCCCCAAACACACATACACACCTCTCTCCAGCCTCATATTATCCTCCGCCACATACACACACATACACATCTCTCTCATCCTCATATTAACCTCCGCAACACACACACACATACACACCTCTCTCCATCCTCATATTAACCTCCCCCCACACACACATACACACCTCTCTCCATCCTCATATTAACCTCCCCCCCACACACACACCGCTATCCATCCTCATATTAACCTCCCCCCCACACACACATACACACCTCTCTCCATCCTCATATTAACCTCCCCCGCACACACACACCGCTATCCATCCTCATATTAACCTCCCCCCCACACACACATACACACCTCTCTCCATCCTCATATTAACCTCCCCCCCACACACACACACATAAACACCTCTCTCATCCTCATATTAACCTCCCCCCCACACACACAACTCTCTCCATCCTCATATTAACCTCCCCCCCACACACACACACCTCTCTCCATCCTCATATTAACCTCCCCCACACACACATACACACCTCTCTCATCCTCATATTAACCTCCCCACACACACACATACACACCTCTCTCCATCCTCATATTAACCTCCCCCCACACACACACACCTCTCTCCATCCTCATATTAACCTCCCCCCCACACACACACACCTCTCTCCATCCTCATATTAACCTGCCCCCCCACACACACATACACACCTCTCTCCATCCTCATATTAACCTCCCCCCACACACACATACACACATCTCTCCATCCTCATATTAACCTCCCCCCCACACACACATACACACCTCTCTCCATCCTCATATTAACCTCCCCACACACACACATACACACCTCTCTCCATCCTCATATTAACCTCCCCCCCACACACACATACACACCTCTCTCCATCCTCATATTACCCTCCCCCCACACACACATACACACCTGTCTCATCCTCATATTAACCTCCCCCCACACACACATACACACACTCTCCATCCTCATATTAACCTCCCCCCCACACACACATACACACCTCTCTCCATCCTCATATTAACCTCCCCACACACACACATACACACCTCTCTCCATCCTCATATTAACCTCCCCCCCACACACACATACACACCTCTCTCCATCCTCATATTAACCTACCCCCCCCACACACACACATACACACCTCTCTCCATCCTCATATTAACCTCCCCCCCACACACACATACACACCTCTCTCCATCCTCATATTAACCTCCCCCCCACACACACCTCTCTCCATCCTCGTATTAACCTCCCCCCTACACACACATACACACCTCTCTCCATCCTCATATTAACCTCCCCCCCACACACACACATCTCTCTCATCCTCATATTAACCTCCCCCCACACACACACACAACTCTCTCCATCCTCATATTAACCTCCCTCACACACACATACACACCTCTCTCCATCCTCATATTAACCTCCCCCCCACACACACACACACACCTCTCTCATCCTCACATTAACCTCCCTCCAGACACACACATACACACCTCTCTTCATCCTCATATTAACCTCCCCCCCACACACACATACACACCTCTCTCATCCTCATATTAACCTCCCCCCACACACACATACACACCTCTCTCATCCTCATATTAACCTCCCTCCACACACACACATACACACCTCTCTTCATCCTCATATTAACCTCCCCCCCACACACACATACACACCTCTCTCATCCTCATATTAACCTCCCCCACACACACATACACATCTCTCTCATCCTCATATTAACCTCCCCCACACACACATACACACCTCTCTCATCCTCATATTAACCTCCCTCCACACACACACATACACACCTCTCTTCATCCTCATATTAACCTCCCCCCCACACACACATACACACCTCTCTCATCCTCATATTAACCTCCCCCACACACACATACACACCTCTCTCATCCTCATATTAACCTCCCCCACACACACATACACATCTCTCTCATCCTCATATTAACCTCCCCCACACACACATACACACCTCTCTCATCCTCATATTAACCTCCCTCCACACACACACATACACACCTCTCTTCATCCTCATATTAACCTCCCCCCCACACACACATACACACCTCTCTCATCCTCATATTAACCTCCCCCACACACACACACACACCTCTCTCCATCCTCATATTAACCTCCCTCCCACACACACACCTCTCTCCATCCTCATATTAACCTCCCCCCACACACATACACACTTCTCTCCATCCTCATATTAACCTCCCCCCCACACACACATACACACCTCTCTCATCCTCATATTAACCTCCCCCCCCCACACACACACACACCTCTCTCCCTCCTCATATTAACCTCCCCCCCACACACACATACACACCTCTCTCATCCTCATATTAACCTCCCCCCCACACACACACCTCTCTCCATCCTCATATTAACCTCCCCCCCACACACACACACACCTCTCTCATCCTCATATTAACCTCCCCCCACACACACACATACACACCTCTCTCCATCCTCATATTAACCTCCCTCCACACACACACATACACTTCTCTCTTCATCCTCATATTAACCTCCCCCCCACACACACATACACACCTCTCTCATCCTCATATTAACCTCCCCCAAACACACATACACACCTCTCTCCAGCCTCATATTATCCTCCGCCACATACACACACATACACATCTCTCTCATCCTCATATTAACCTCCGCAACACACACACACATACACACCTCTCTCCATCCTCATATTAACCTCCCCCACACACACATACACACCTCTCTCCATCCTCATATTAACCTCCCCCCCACACACACACCGCTATCCATCCTCATATTAACCTCCCCCCCACACACACATACACACCTCTCTCCATCCTCATATTAACCTCCCCCGCACACACACACCGCTATCCATCCTCATATTAACCTCCCCCCCACACACACATACACACCTCTCTCCATCCTCATATTAACCTCCCCCCCACACACACACACATAAACACCTCTCTCATCCTCATATTAACCTCCCCCCCACACACACAACTCTCTCCATCCTCATATTAACCTCCCCCCCACACACACACACCTCTCTCCATCCTCATATTAACCTCCCCCACACACACATACACACCTCTCTCATCCTCATATTAACCTCCCCACACACACACATACACACCTCTCTCCATCCTCATATTAACCTCCCCCCACACACACACACCTCTCTCCATCCTCATATTAACCTCCCCCCCACACACACACACCTCTCTCCATCCTCATATTAACCTGCCCCCCCACACACACATACACACCTCTCTCCATCCTCATATTAACCTCCCCCCACACACACATACACACATCTCTCCATCCTCATATTAACCTCCCCCCCACACACACATACACACCTCTCTCCATCCTCATATTAACCTCCCCACACACACACATACACACCTCTCTCCATCCTCATATTAACCTCCCCCCCACACACACATACACACCTCTCTCCATCCTCATATTACCCTCCCCCCACACACACATACACACCTGTCTCATCCTCATATTAACCTCCCCCCACACACACATACACACACTCTCCATCCTCATATTAACCTCCCCCCCACACACACATACACACCTCTCTCCATCCTCATATTAACCTCCCCACACACACACATACACACCTCTCTCCATCCTCATATTAACCTCCCCCCCACACACACATACACACCTCTCTCCATCCTCATATTAACCTACCCCCCACACACACACACATACACACCTCTCTCCATCCTCATATTAACCTCCCCCCCACACACACATACACACCTCTCTCCATCCTCATATTAACCTCCCCCCCACACACACCTCTCTCCATCCTCGTATTAACCTCCCCCCTACACACACATACACACCTCTCTCCATCCTCATATTAACCTCCCCCCCACACACACACATCTCTCTCATCCTCATATTAACCTCCCCCCACACACACACACAACTCTCTCCATCCTCATATTAACCTCCCTCACACACACATACACACCTCTCTCCATCCTCATATTAACCTCCCCCCCACACACACACACACACCTCTCTCATCCTCACATTAACCTCCCTCCAGACACACACATACACACCTCTCTTCATCCTCATATTAACCTCCCCCCCACACACACATACACACCTCTCTCATCCTCATATTAACCTCCCCCCACACACACATACACACCTCTCTCATCCTCATATTAACCTCCCTCCACACACACACATACACACCTCTCTTCATCCTCATATTAACCTCCCCCCCACACACACATACACACCTCTCTCATCCTCATATTAACCTCCCCCACACACACATACACATCTCTCTCATCCTCATATTAACCTCCCCCACACACACATACACACCTCTCTCATCCTCATATTAACCTCCCTCCACACACACACATACACACCTCTCTTCATCCTCATATTAACCTCCCCCCCACACACACATACACACCTCTCTCATCCTCATATTAACCTCCCCCACACACACACACACACCTCTCTCCATCCTCATATTAACCTCCCTCCCACACACACACCTCTCTCCATCCTCATATTAACCTCCCCCCACACACATACACACTTCTCTCCATCCTCATATTAACCTCCCCCCCACACACACATACACACCTCTCTCATCCTCATATTAACCTCCCCCCCCCACACACACACACACCTCTCTCCCTCCTCATATTAATCTCCCCCACACACACATACACACTTATCTCCATCCTCATATTAACCTCCCCCACACACACACCCCTCTCTCTCATCCTCATATTAACCTCCCCCACACACACACATACACAACTCTCTCATCCTCATATTAACCTCCCCCACACACACATACACACCTCTCTCCATCCTCATATTAACCTCCCCCCCACACACACATACACACCTCTCTCATCCTCATATTAACCTCCCCCACACACACATACACACCTCCCTCATCCTCATATTAACCTCCCTCCACACACACACACATACACACCTCTCTTCATCCTCATATTAACCTCCCCCCACGCACACATACATCCCTCTCTCATCCTCATATTAACCTCCCTCACACACACATACACACCTCTCTCCATCCTCCTATTAACCTCCCCCACACACACAGCTCTCTCCATCCTCATATTAACCTCCCTCACACACACATACACACCTCTCTCCATCCTCATATTAACCTCCCCCACACACACACACATAAACACCTCTCTCATCCTCATATTAACCTCCCCCACACACACACACCTCTCTCATCCTCACATTAACCTCCCTCCACACACACACATACACACCTCTCTTCATCCTCATATTACCTCACCCCCACACACACATACACACCTCTCTCATCCTCATATTAACCTCCCCCACACACACATACACACCTCTCTCCATCCTCATATTAACCTCCCCGACACACACACATACACACCTCTCTAAATCCTCATATTAACCTCCCCCCACACTCATCTCTCTCCATCCTCATATTAACCTCCCCCCCACACACACATACACATCTCTCTCCATCCTCATATTAACCTGCCCCCCACACACACATACACACCTCTCTCCACCCTCATATTAACCTCCCCCCACAAACACATACACACCTCTCTCCATCCTCATATTAACCTCCCCCCACACACACATACACACCTCTCTCATCCTCATATTAACCTCCCTCCACACACACACATACACACCTCTCTTCATCCTCATATTAATCTCCCCCCCACACACACATACACACCTCTCTCATCCTCATATTAACCTCCCCCCATACACACATACACACCTCTCTCATCCTCATACTAACCTCCCTCCACACACACACATACACCCCTCTCTTCATCCTCATATTAACCTCCCCCCCACACACACATACACACCTCTCTCATCCTCATATTAACCTCCCCCACACACACACACACACCTCTCTCCATCCTCATATTAACCTCCCTCCCACACACATCTCTCTCCATCCTCATATTAACCTCCCCCCACACACATACACACTTCTCTCCATCCTCATTTTAACCTCCCCCCCACACACACATACACACCTCTCTCATCCTCATATTAACCTCCCCCCCCCCACACACACACACCTCTCTCCATCCTCATATTAATCTCCCCCACACACACATACACACTTATCTCCATCCTCATATTAACCTCCCCCACACACACACCCCTCTCTCTCATCCTCATATTAACCTCCCCCCACACACACATACACACCTCTCTCATCCTCATATTAACCTCCCCCACACACACATACACACCTCTCTCCATCCTCATATTAACCTGCCCCCCACACACACATACACACCTCTCTCCACCCTCATATTAACCTCCCCCCACAAACACATACACACCTCTCTCCATCCTCATATTAACCTGCCCCCCACACACACATACACACCTCTCTCCACCCTCATATTAACCTCCCCCCACACACACATACACACCTCTCTCCATCCTCCTGTTAACCTCCCCCCCACACACACATACACACCTCTCTCATCCTCATATTAACCTCCCCCCACACACACATACACACCTCTCTCATCCTCATATTAACCTCCCTCCACACACACACATACACACCTCTCTTCATCCTCATATTAATCTCCCCCCCACACACACATACACACCTCTCTCATCCTCATATTAACCTCCCCCCATACACACATACACACCTCTCTCATCCTCATACTAACCTCCCTCCACACACACACATACACCCCTCTCTTCATCCTCATATTAACCTCCCCCCCACACACACATACACACCTCTCTCATCCTCATATTAACCTCCCCCACACACACACACACCTCTCTCCATCCTCATATTAAACTCCCTCCCACACACATCTCTCTCCATCCTCATATTAATCTCCCCCACACACACACATACACACCTCTCTCCATCCTCATATTAACCTCCCCCCCACACACACACACAAACACCTCTTTCATCCTCATTATAACCTCCCCCCACACACACAACTCTCTCCATCCTCATATTAACCTCCCCCCCACACACACACACACCTCTCTCCATCCTCATATTAACCTCCGCCCCACACACACATACACACCTCTCTCATCCTCATATTAACCTCCCTCCACACACACACATACACATCTCTCTTCATCCTCATATTAACCTCCCCCCACACACACATACACACCTCTCTCATCCTCATATTAACCTCCCCCACACACACATACACACCTCTCTCATCCTCATATTAACCTCCCCCCACACACACATACACACCTCTCTCATCCTCATATTAACCTCCCTCCACACACACACATACACACCTCTCTTCATCCTCATATTAACCTCCCCCCCACACACACATACACACCTCTCTCATCCTCATATTAACCTCCCCCACACACACACACACCTCTCTCCATCCTCATATTATCCTCCCTCCCACACACACACCTCTCTCCATCCTCATATTAACCTCCCCCCACACACATACACACTTCTCTCCATCCTCATATTAACCTCCCCCCCACACACACATACACACCTCTCTCATCCTCATATTAACCTCCCCCCCACACACACACACACCTCTCTCATCCTCATATTAATCTCCCCCACACACACATACACACTTCTCTCCATCCTCATATTAACCTCCCCCACACACACACCCCTCTCTCTCATCCTCATATTAACCTCCCCCACACACACACATACACACCTCTCTCATCCTCATATTAACCTCCCCCACACACACATACACACCTCTCTCCATCCTCATATTAACCTCCCCCCACACACACATACACACCTCTCTCATCCTCATATTAACCTCCCTCCACACACACACATACACACCTCTCTTCATCCTCATATTAACCTCCCCCCCACACACACATACACACCTCTCTCATCCTCATATTAACCTCCCCCACACACACATACACACCTCTCTCATCCTCATATTAACCTCCCCCCACACACACATACACACCTCTCTCATCCTCATATTAACCTCCCTCCACACACACAAATACACACCTCTCTCATCCTCATATTAACCTCCCCCCCACACACACATACACACCTCTCTCATCCTCATATTAACCTCCCCCACACACACACACACACCTCTCTCCATCCTCATATTAACCTCCCTCCCACACACACACCTCTCTCCATCCTCATATTAACCTCCCCCACACACACATACACACCTCTCTCCATCCTCATATTAACCTCCCCCCCACACACACATACACACCTCTCTCATCCTCATATTAACCTCCCCCCCCACACACACACACCTCTCTCCATCCTCATATTAATCTCCCCCACACACACATACACACTTATCTCCATCCTCATATTAACCTCCCCCACACACACACCCCTCTCTCTCATCCTCATATTAACCTCCCCCACACACACACATACACACCTCTCTCATCCTCATATTAACCTCCCCCACACACACATACACACCTCTCTCCATCCTCATATTAACCTCCCCCCACACACACATACACACCTCTCTCCATCCTCATATTAATCTCCCCCCACACACACACATACACACCTCTCTCCATCCTCATATTAACCTCCCCCCCCCACACACACACAAACACCTCTCTCATCCTCATATAACCTCCCCCCACACACACAACTCTCTCCATCCTCATATTAACCTCCCCCCCACACACACACACACCTCTCTCCATCCTCATATTAACCTCCGCCCCACACACACATACACACCTCTCTCCATCCTCATATTAACCTCCCCCACACACACACACACCTCTCTCATCCTCATATTAACCTCCCCCACACACACACACACACCTCTCTCCATCCTCATATTAACCTCCCCCACACACACATACACACCTCTCTCCATCCTCATATTAACCTCCCCCACACACACACACATAACACACCTCTCTCATCCTCATATTAACCTCCCCCACACACACATACACACTCTCTCCATCCTCATATTAACCTCCCCCACACACACACATACACACCTCTCTCATCCTCATATTAACCTCCCCCCCACACACACATACACACCTCTCTCATCCTCATATTAACCTCCCCCACACACACATACACACCTCTCTCCATCCTCATATTAACCTCCCCCACACACACACCTCTCTCATCCTCATATTAACCTCCCCCCCACACACACACACACACCTCTCTCCATCCTCATATTAACCTCCCCCCACACACACATACACACCTCTCTCCATCCTCATATTAACCTTCCCCCCACAGACACACCTCACTCCATCCTCATATTAACCTCCCCCCAACACACATACACACCTCTCTCCATCCTCATATTAACCTCCGCCACACACACATTCACACCTCTCTCCATCCTCATATTAACCTCCCCCACACACACACACCTCTCTCCATCCTCATATTAACCTCCCCCCACACACACATACACACCTCTCTCCATCCTCATATTAACCTCCCCCCCACACACACATACACACCTCTCTCCATCCTCATATTAACCTCCCCCACACACACATACACACTTATCTCCATCCTCATATTAACCTCCCCCACACACACACCCCTCTCTCTCATCCTCATATTAACCTCCCCCACACACACACACATACACACCTCTCTCATCCTCATATTAACCTCCCCCACACACACATACACACCTCTCTCCATCCTCATATTAACCTCCCCCCACACACACACACATCTCTCTCATCCTCATATTAACCTCCCCCCACACACACACACACCTCTCTCCATCCTCATATTAACCTCCCCCACACACACATACACACCTCTCTCCATCCTCATATTAACCTCCCCCACACACACACACATAAACACCTCTCTCATCCTCATATTAACCTCCCCCACACACACACACCTCTCTCATCCTCATATTAACCTCCCTCCACACACACACATACACACCTCTCTCCATCCTCATATTAACCTCCCCCCCACACACACATACACACCTCTCTCATCCTCATATTAACCTCCCCCACACACACATACACACCTCTCTCCATCCTCATATTAACCTCCCCCACACACACCCATCTCTCTCATCCTCATATTAACCTCCCCCCCACACACACACACACACCTCTCTCCATCCTCATATTAACTCCCCCCCACACACACACACACACCTCTCTCCATCCTCATATTAACCTCCCCCCACAGACACACCTCTCTCCATCCTCATATTAACCTCCCCCCCACACACACATACACACCTCTCTCCATCCTCATATTAACCTCCCCCCCACACACACATACACACCTCTCTCCATCCTCATATTAACCTCCCCCACACACACACACACCTCTCTCATCCTCATATTAACCTCCCCCCACACACACACACACTCTCTCCATCCTCATATTAACCTCCCCCACACACACATACACACCTCTCTCCATCCTCATATTAACCTCCCCCACACACACATACACACCTCTCTCCATCCTCATATTAACCTCCCCCCACACACACACACCTCTCTCTCATCCTCATATTAACCTCCCCCCCACACACACATACACACCTCTCTCATCCTCATATTAACCTCCCCCCACACACACATACACACCTCTCTCCATCCTCATATTAACCTCCCCCCCACACACACATACACACCTCTCTCATCCTCATATTAACCTCCCCCACACACACACATACACACCTCTCTCATCCTCATATTAACCTCCCCCACACACACATACACACCTCTCTCCATCCTCATATTAACCTCCCCCCACACACACATACACACCTCTCTCATCCTCATATTAACCTCCCCCCCACACACACATACACACCTCTCTCCATCCTCATATTAACCCCCCCCACACACACACACACAAACACCTCTCTCATCCTCATATTAACCCCCCCCCACACACACCTCTCTCCATCCTCATATTAACCTCCCCCACACACACATACACACCTCTCTCCATCCTCATATTAACCTCCCCCCACACACACATACACACCTCTCTCATCCTCATATTAACCTCCCCCCACACACACATACACACCTCTCTCATCCTCATATTAACCTCCCTCCACACACACACATACACACCTCTCTCCATCCTCATATTAACCTCCCCCCCACACACATACACACCTCTCTCATCCTCATATTAACCTCCCCCACACACACACACACACCTCTCTCCATCCTCATATTAACCTCCGCCACACACACACACATACACACCACTCTCATCCTCATATTAACCTCCCCCCACACACACATACACACCTCTCTCCATCCTCATATTAACCCCCCCCACACACACACACAAACACCTCTCTCATCCTCATATTAACCTCCCCCCACACACACACACACCTCTCTCCATCCTCATATTAACCTCCCCCACACACACATACACACCTCTCTCCATCCTCATATTAACCTCCCCCCACACACACATACACACCTCTCTCCATCCTCATATTAACCTCCCCCCAAACACACATACACACCTCTCTCATCCTCATATTAACCTCCCTCCACACACACACATACACACCTCTCTCCATCCTCATATTAACCTCCCTCCACACACACACATACACACCTCTCTTCATCCTCATATTAACCTCCCCCCCACACACACATACACACCTCTCTCATCCTCATATTAATCTCCCCCACACACACATACACACCTCTCTCCATCCTCATATTAACCTCCGCCACACACAAACACATACACACCTCTCTCATCCTCATATTAATCTCCCCCACACACACACATACACCTCTCTCCATCCTCATATTAACCCCCCCCCCACACACACACACAAACACCTCTTTCATCCTCATTATAACCTCCCCCCACACACACAACTCTCTCCATCCTCATATTAACCTCCCCCACACACACACATACACACCTCTCTCCATCCTCATATTAACCTCCCCCCACACACACACACAAACACCTCTTTCATCCTCATTATAACCTCCCCCCACACACACAACTCTCTCCATCCTCATATTAACCTCCCCCCCACACACACACACACTCTCTCCATCCTCATATTAACCTCCGCCCCACACACACATACACACCTCTCTCCATCCTCATATTAACCTCCCCCCACACACACATACACACCTCTCTCATCCTCATATTAACCTCCCCCCACACACACACACACACCTCTCTCCATCCTCATATTAACCTCCCCCACACACACACATACACACCTCTCTCATCCTCATATTAACCTCCCCCACACACACATACACACCTCTCTCCATCCTCATATTAACCTCCCCCCCACACACATACACATCTCTCTCCATCCTCATATTAACCTCCCCCCCACACACATACACACCTCTCTCCATCCTCATATTAATCTCCCCCCCACACACACATACACACCCTCTCTCCATCCTCTTATTAACCTCCCCCACACACACACATACACACCTCTCTCCATCCTCATATTAACCTCCCCACACACACACACATAAACACCTCTTTCATCCTCATAATAACCTCCCCCCCACACACACACCTCTCTCCATCCTCATATTAACCTCCCCCACACACACACACACCTCTCTCCATCCTCATATTAACCTCCCCCCACACACACATACACACCTCTCCATCCTCATATTAACCTCCCTCCCACACAAAGCTCTCTCTCCATCCTCATATTAACCTCCCCCCCACACACATACACACTTCTCTCCCTCCTCATTTTAACCTCCCCCAACACACACATACACACCTCTCTCATCCTCATATTATCCTCCCCCCACACACACATACACACCTCTCTCCATCCTCATATTAACCTCCCCCCACACACACATACACACCTCTCTCATCCTCATATTAACCTCCCCCCCACACACACATACACAACTCTCTCCATCCTCATATTAACCCCCCCCCCCACACACACACATAAACACCTCTCTCAGCCTCATATTAACCCCCCCCCACACACACCTCTCTCCATCCTCATATTAACCTCCCCCACACACACATACACACCTCTCTCCATCCTCATATTAAACTCCACCCCACACACACATACACACCTCTCTCATCCTCATATTAACCTCCCCCCACACACACATACACACCTCTCTCATCCTCATATTAACCTCCCTCTACACACACACATACACACCTCTCTTCATCCTCATATTAACCTCCCTCCACACACACACATACACACCTCTCTCTCATCCTCATATTAACCTCCCCCCACACACACACACACACCTCTCTCCATCCTCATATTAACCTCCCCCCCACACACACACATCTCTCTCATCCTCATATTAACCTCCCCCCCCACACACACACAACTCTCTCCATCCTCATATTAACCTCCCTCACACACACATACACACCTCTCTCTCATCCTCATTTTAACCTCCCCCCACACACACACACACACCTCTCTCCATCCTCATATTAACCTCCCCCCCACACACAGACATCTCTCTCATCCTCATATTAACCTCCCCCCACACACACACACACCTCTCTCCATCATCATATTAAGCTCCCCCACACACACATACACACCTCTCTCCATCCTCATATTAACCTCCCCCACACACACACACCTCTCTCCATCCTCATATTAATCTCCCCCCCACACACACATACACACCTCTCTCCATCCTCATATTAACCTCCCCCCCACACACACATACACACCTCTCTCCATCCTCATATTAACCTCCGCCACACACACACACATACACACCTCTCTCATCCTCATATTAACCTCCCCCCCACACACACACCTCTCTCATCCTCACATTAACCTCCCTCCACACACACACATACACACCTCTCTCATCCTCATATTAACCTCCCCCCACACACACACACAACTCTCTCATCCTCATATTAACCTCCCCCCACACACACATACACACCTCTCTCCATCCTCATATTAACCTCCCCCACACACACACATACACACCTCTCTCCATCCTCATATTAACCTCCCCCCACACACACACACAAACACCTCTTTCATCCTCATTATAACCTCCCCCCACACACTTAACTCTCTCCATCCTCATATTAACCTCCCCCCCACACACACACACACTCTCTCCATCCTCATATTAACCTCCGCCCCACACACACATACACACCTCTCTCCATCCTCATATTAACCTCCCCCCACACACACATACACACCTCTCTCATCCTCATATTAACCTCCCCCCACACACACACACACTCCTCTCTCCATCCTCATATTAACCTCTCCCACACACACACATACACACCTCTCTCATCCTCATATTAACCTCCCCCACACACATACACACCTCTCTCCATCCTCATATTAACCTCCCCCCCACACACATACACATCTCTCTCCATCCTCATATTAACCTCCCCCACACACACATACACACCTCTCTCCATCCTCATATTAACCTCCCCCCCACACACACATACACACCCTCTCTCCATCCTCTTATTAACCTCCCCCACACACACACATACACACCTCTCTCCATCCTCATATTAACCTCCCCACACACACACACATAAACACCTCTTTCATCCTCATAATAACCTCCCCCCCACACACACACCTCTCTCCATCCTCATATTAACCTCCCCCACACACACACACACCTCTCTCCATCCTCATATTAACCTCCCCCCACACACACATACACACCTCTCTCCATCCTCATATTAACCTCCCCCACACACACATACACACCTCTCTCCATCCTCATATTAACCTCCCCCCACACACACATACACACCTCTCTCATCCTCATATTAACCTCCCCCCCACACACACATACACACCTCTCTCCATCATCATATTAACCCCCCCCCACACACACACACATAAACACCTCTCTCATCCTCATATTAACCCCCCCCCACACACACCTCTCTCCATCCTCATATTAACCTCCCCCACACACACATACACACCTCTCTCCATCCTCATATTAACCTCCACCCCACACACACATACACACCTCTCTCATCCTCATATTAACCTCCCCCCACACACACATACACACCTCTCTCATCCTCATATTAACCTCCCTCTACACACACACATACACACCTCTCTTCATCCTCATATAAACCTCCCCCCCACACACACATACACACCTCTCTCATCCTCATATTAACCTCCCCCACACACACATACACACCTCTCTCCATCCTCATATTAACCTCCGCCACACACACACACATACACACCACTCTCATCCTCATATTAACCTCCCCCCCACACACACATACACACCTCTCTCCATCCTCATATTAACCCCCCCCCACACACACACACACAAACACCTCTCTCATCCTCATATTAACCCCCCCACACACACCTCTCTCCATCCTCATATTAACCTCCCCCACACACACATACACACCTCTCTCCATCCTCATATTAACCTCCCCCCCACACACACATACACACCTCTCTCATCCTCATATTAACCTCCCCCCAAACACACATACACACCTCTCTCATCCTCATATTAACCTCCCTCCACACACACACATACACACCTCTCTCATCCTCATATTAACCTCCCTCCACACACACACATACACACCTCTCTTCATCCTCATATTAACCTCCCCCCCACACACACATACACACCACTCTCATCCTCATATTAACCTCCCCCCCACACACACATACACACCTCTCTCCATCCTCATATTAACCTCCCCCACACACACACACAAACACCTCTCTCATCCTCATATTAACCCCCCCACACACACCTCTCTCCATCCTCATATTAACCTCCCCCACACACACATACACACCTCTCTCCATCCTCATATTAACCTCCCCCCACACACACATACACACCTCTCTCATCCTCATATTAACCTCCCCCACACACATACACACCTCTCTCATCCTCATATTAACCTCCCCCCACACACACATACACACCTCTCTCATCCTCATATTAACCTCCCCCACACACACACACACTCTCTCTCATCCTCATATTAACCTCCCCCCCACACACACATACACACCTCTCTCCATCCTCATATTAACCTCCCCCACACACACATACACACCTCTCTCCATCCTCATATTAACCTCCGCCACACACACACACATACACACCTCTCTCATCCTCATATTAACCTCCCCCCCACACACACACCTCTCTCCATCCTCATATTAACCTCCCCCCACACACATACACACCTCTCTCATCCTCATATTAACCTCCCCCACACACACACACACACCTCTCTCCATCCTCATATTAACCTCCCCCCACACACACACACACACCTCTCTCCATCCTCATATTAACCTCCCCCACACACACATACACACCTCTCTCCATCCTCATATTAACCTCCCCCACACACACACACACAACACCTCTTTCATCCTCATAATAACCTCGCCCCACACACACAACTCTCTCCATCCTCATATTAACCTCCCCCACACACACACACACACACACTCTCTCCATCCTCATATTAACCTCCGCCCCACACACACATACACACCTCTCTCCATCCTCATATTAACCTCCCCCCACACACACATACACACCTCTCTCATCATCATATTAACCTCCCCCCCACACACACACACACCTCTCTCCATCCTCATATTAACCTCCCCCACACACACACACACCTCTCTCATCCTCATATTAACCTCCCCCCACACACACACACATCTCTCTCCATCCTCATATTAACCCCCCCCCCACACACACACACACACCTCTCTCCATCCTCATATTAACCTCCCCCACACACACATACACACTTATCTCCATCCTCATATTAACCTCCCCCCCACACACACACCTCTCTCTCATCCTCATATTAACCTCCCCCCCACACACACATACACACCTCTCTCATCCTCATATTAAACTCCCCCACACACACATACACACCTCTCTCCATCCTCATATTAACCTCCCCCCCACACACACATACACACCTCTCTCCATCCTCATATTAACCTCCCCCACACACACATACACACCTCTCTCCATCCTCATATTAACCTCCCCCCACACACACATACACACCTCTCTCATCCTCATATTAACCTCCCCCACACACACATACACACCTCTCTCCATCCTCATATTAACCTCCCCCCCACACACACATACACACCTCTCTCCATCCTCATATTAACCTCCCCCACACACACATACACACCTCTCTCATCCTCATATTAACCTCCGCCCCACACACACATACACACCTCTCTCCATCCTCATATTAACCTCCCCCACACACACATACACACCTCTCTCCATCCTCATATTAACCTCCCCCCACACACACATACACACCTCTCTCATCCTCATATTAACCTCCCCCCCACACACACATACACACCTCTCTCCATCATCATATTAACCTCCCCCCACACACACACACATACACACCTCTCTCATCCTCATATTAACCCCCCCCCCACACACACCTCTCTCCATCCTCATATTAACCTCCCCCACACACACATACACACCTCTCTCCATCCTCATATTAACCTCCCCCCCACACACACATACACACCTCTCTCATCCTCATATTAACCTCCCCCCACACACACATACACACCTCTCTCATCCTCATATTAACCTCCCTCTACACACACACATACACACCTCTCTCCATCCTCATATAAACCTCCCCCCCACACACACATACACACCTCTCTCATCCTCATATTAACCTCCCCCACACACACATACACACCTCTCTCCATCCTCATATTAACCTCCGCCACACACACACACATACACACCACTCTCATCCTCATATTAACCTCCCCCCCACACACACATACACACCTCTCTCCATCCTCATATTAACCCCCCCCACACACACACACACAAACACCTCTCTCATCCTCATATTAACCCCCCCCACACCACACCTCTCTCCATCCTCATATTAACCTCCCCCACACACACATACACACCTCTCTCCATCCTCATATTAACCTCCCCCCCACACACACATACACACCTCTCTCCATCCTCATATTAACCTCCCCCCACACACACATACACACCTCTCTCATCCTCATATTAACCTCCCTCCACACACACACATACACACCTCTCTCATCCTCATATTAACCTCCCTCCACACACACACATACACACCTCTCTTCATCCTCATATTAACCTCCCCCCCACACACACATACACACCTCTCTCATCCTCATATTAATCTCCCCCACACACACATACACACCTCTCTCCATCCTCATATTAACCTCCGCCACACACAAACACATACACACCTCTCTCATCCTCATATTAACCTCCCCCCACACACACATACACACCTCTCTCCATCCTCATATTAACCTCCCCCACACACACATACACACCTCTCTCCATCCTCATATTAACCTCCCCCCACACACACATACACACCTCTCTCCATCCTCATATTAACCTCCCCCCACACACACATACACACCTCTCTCCATCCTCATATTAACCTCCCCCCCACACACACATACACACCTCTCTCCATCCTCATATTAACCTCCCCCCACACACACACACCTCTCTCTCATCCTCATATTAACCTCCCCCCCACACACACATACACACCTCTCTCATCCTCATATTAACCTCCCCCACACACACATACACACCTCTCTCCATCCTCATATTAACCTCCGCCCCACACACACATACACACCTCTCTCCATCCTCATATGAACCTCCCCCCACACACACATACACAACTCTCTCCATCCTCATATTAACCTTCCCCCCACACACATACACACCTCTCTCATCCTCAAATTAACCTCCCCCCACACACACACACACCTCTCTCCATCCTCATATTAACCTCCCCCCCCCACACACACACACAACTCTCTCCATCCTCATATTAACCTCCCCCACACACACATACACACTTATCTCCATCCTCATATTAACCTCCCCCACACACACACACCTCTCTCTCATCCTCATATTAACCTCCCCACCACACACACATACACACCTCTCTCATCCTCATATTAACCTCCCCCACACACACATACACACCTCTCTCCATCCTCATATTAACCTCACCCCCACACACACATACACACCTCTCTCCATCCTCATATTAACCTCCCCCACACACACACACACATAAACACCTCTCTCATCCTCATATTACCTCGCCCCACACACACAACTCTCTCCATCCTCATATTAACCTCCCCCACACACACACACACACCTCTCTCCATCCTCATATTAACCTCCCCCACACACACACATACACACCTCTCTCCATCCTCATATTAACCTCCCCCCACACACACATACACACCTCTCTCCATCCTCATATTAACCTCCCCCCACACACACACACACCTCTCTCATCCTCATATTAACCTCCCCCCACACACACACACATCTCTCTCCATCCTCATATTAACCTCCCCCCACACACACACACACACCTCTCTCCATCCTCATATTAACCTCCCCCACACACACATACACACTCTATCTCCATCCTCATATTAACCTCCCCCCACACACACACACACTCTCTCTCATCCTCATATTAACCTCCCCCCCACACACACATACACACCTCTCTCATCCTCATATTAACCTCCCCCACACACACATACACACCTCTCTCCATCCTCATATTAACCTCCCCCCCACACACACATACACATCTCTCTCATCCTCATATTAACCCCCCCACACACACCTCTCTCCATCCTCATATTAACCTCCCCCACACACACATACACACCTCTCTCCATCCTCATATTAACCTCCCCCCCACACACACATACACACCTCTCTCATCCTCATATTAACCTCCCCCCACACACACATACACACCTCTCTCCATCCTCATATTAACCTCCCTCCACACACACACATACACACCTCTCTCATCCTCATATTAACCTCCCCCCACACACACATACACACCTCTCTCCATCCTCATATTAACCTCCCCCCACACACACACACACACCTCTCTCCATCCTCATATTAACCTCCCCCACACACACATACACACCTCTCTCCATCCTCATATTAACCTCCGCCCCACACACACATACACACCTCTCTCCATCCTCATATTAACCTCCCCCCACACACACATACACACCTCTCTCCATCCTCATATTAACCTCCCCCCACACACACATACACACCTCTCTCATCCTCATATTAACCTCCCCCCACACACACATACACACCTCTCTCCATCCTCATATTAACCTCCCCCCCACACACACATACACACCTCTCTCCATCCTCATATTAACCTCCCCCCCACACACATACACACCTCTCCATCCTCATATTAACCTCCCCCCACACACACACCTCTCTCTCATCCTCATATTAACCTCCCCCCCACACACACATACACACCTCTCTCCATCCTCATATTAACCTCCCCCCACACACACATACACACCTCTCTCCATCCTCATATTAACCTCCCCCCACACACACATACACACCTCTCTCCATCCTCATATTAACCTCCCCCCACACACACATACACACCTCTCTCCATCCTCATATTAACCTCCCCCCCACACACACATACACACCTCTCTCCATCCTCATATTAACCTCCCCCCCACACACACATACACACCTCTCTCCATCCTCATATTAACCTCCCCCCCACACACACATACACACCTCTCTCATCCTCATATTAACCCCCCCCCACACACACACCTCTCTCCATCCTCATATTAACCTCCCCCACACACACATACACACTCTCTCCATCCTCATATTAACCTCCCCCCCACACACACACACACCTCTCTCCATCCTCATATTAACCTCCCCCCACACACACATACACACCTCTCTCATCCTCATATTAACCTCCCCCCACACACACATACACACCTCTCTCCATCCTCATATTAACCTCCCCCCCACACACACATACACACCTCTCTCCATCCTCATATTAACCTCCCCCACACACACATACACACCTCTCTCCATCCTCATATTAACCTCCCCCACACACACATACACACCTCTCTCATCCTCATATTAACCTCCCCCCCACACACACACACCTCTCTCCATCCTCATATTAACCTCCCCCACACACACACACACACACCTCTCTCCATCCTCATATTAACCTCCCCCCACACACACATACACACCTCTCTCCATCCTCATATTAACCTCCCCCCACACACACATACACACCTCTCTCCATCCTCATATTAACCTCCCCCCCACACACACATACACACCTCTCTCCATCCTCATATTAACCTCCCCCCACACACACATACACACCTCTCTCCAGAACTTTTTTGAGTTTGTGTTGCAGGAAGCAAATTTCTGCTTGAAAAAGCTAGCCTTGGCTTTTCTAACTGCCTGTGTATATTGGTTTCTAACTTCCCTAAAAAGTTGCATATCACGGGGGCTGGTCGATGCTAATGCAGAACACCACAGGATGTTTTTGTGTTGGTTAAGGGCAGTCAGGTCTGGAGAGAACCAAGGGCTATATCTGTTCCTGGTTCTAAATTTCTTGAATGGGGCATGCTTATTTATGATGGTGAGGAAGGCATTTAAAAAAAATAACCAGGCATCCTCTACTGACGGGATGAGGTCAAAATCCTTCCAGGATACCCAGGCCAAGTTGATTGGAAAGGCCTGCTCCTAGAAGTGTTTCAGGGAGCGTTTGACAGTGATGAGTGGAGGTCGTTTGACCGCTGACCCATTACGGATGCAGGCAATGAGGCAGTGATCGCTGAGATCTTGGTTGAAAACTGCAGAGGTGTATTTAGAGGGCAAGTTGGTTAGGATGATATCTATGAGGGTGCCCGTGTTTACGGCTTTGGGGTGGTACGTGGTAGGTTCATTGATAATTTGTGTGAGATTGAGGGCATCAAGCTTAGATTGTAGGATGGCTGGGGCGTTAAGCATGTCCCACTTTATGTTACCTAGCAGCACGAGCTCTGAAGATAGATGGGGGGCAATCAGTTCACATATGGTGTCCAGAGCACAGCTGGGGGCAGAGGGTGGTCTATAGCAGGCGGCAACGGTGAGAGACTTGTTTTTAGAGAGGTGGATTTTTAAAAGTAGAAGTTCAAATTGTTTGGGTACAGACCTGGATAGTAGGACAGAACTCTGCAGGCTATCTCTGCAGTAGATTGCAACACCGCCCCCATTGGCCGTTCTAGCTTGTCTGAAAATGTTGTAGTTAGGGATGGAGATTTCAGAGTTTTTGGTGGTCTTCCTAAGCCAGGATTCAGACACGGCTAGGACATCCGGGTTGGCAGAGTGTGCTAAGCAGTAAATAAAACAAACTTAGGGAGGAGGCTTCTAATGTTAACATGCATGAACCAAGGCTATTACGGTTACAGAAGTCATCAAAAGAGAGCGCCTGAGGAATAGGAGTGGAGCTAGGCACTGCAGGGCCTGGATTCACCTCTACCTCGCCAGAGGAACAGAGGAGGAGTAGGATAAGGGTACGGCTAAAAGCTATGAGAATTGGTCATCTACGACGTCTGGAACAGAGAGTAAAAGGAGCAGGTTTCTGGGGGCGGTAAAATAGCTTCAAGGTATAATGTACAGACAAAGGTATGGTAGGATGTGAATACAGTGGAGGTAAACCTAGACATTGAGTGATGATGAGAGAGATATTGTCTCTAGAAACATCATTGAAACCAGGTGATGTCATCGCATGTGTGGGTGGTGGAACTGAAAGGTTGGATAAGGTAATATGAGCAGGGCTAGAAGCTCTACAGTGAAATAAGCCAATAAACACTAACCAGAATAGCAATGGACAAGGCATATTGACATTAAGGAGAGGCATGCTTAGCCGAGTGATCATAAGAGTCCAGTGAGTAGTGAGGTTGGTTGGGGTCACGGCAATTCAGACAGCTAGCCAGGCAGTGGGTAGCAAGCTGGCAGAAGATGGACTGTTTTTAGCCACCTCGTGCGTTTCCGTCGGTAAAATAGTGGGGTTCCGTGTGGTAGAGGGGACCAATCCAATTGGCAAAATAGTTAGTTATAGTGGCCCAAGAAAATTGTCCGATAGACCTATTCAGATAGCAGCCGATAAGACAGCTAACGATTAGCGGGCCGCAGATGGGCGTTCAGGTTACGTCGCGAAAGAGGGGCCAGTTGGATAACTCCCTTGGGCAGATAACATTAGTAGTCCAGTCGTGAAGGCCCGGTGGGGCTCCGCATCGGCAGTAAAACGGGTCCGGATAGGTGATTGTAGCCCAGGATTGGCTGATGGAACTCCTCAGCTGGCTAGCTCCGGAATAATTGATGTTTGCTCCGGGACCAACGTTAGCCAATAGACACTCGGATAGCAGCTAGCTAGCTGCAAGATCCAGGTGTAAATGTCCAGAGCTTGCGGTAGAAATCCGGGGATATGGAGAGAAAATTGATCCGGTATGCTCTGGTCTGAGTCGCGTTGTACAAAACTGGCGATAGCTTTTCGAGCTGATGACCGCCAACCGTGGTTAGCTGAATACTAACGTTAGCCAGTGAACTGGCTAACTTCTGGCTAGCTTCTGTTGTGGATTTCAGATTTGAGGTGAATAATACTTTTTTTTTTAAACATTTGGGTGAGGCGGGTTTCAGGAGAGTGTTTGGAAGTTGAGTTTTTAGAAAAACGTATATAAAAAAAGATATGCGAAGAAAATATGTAAATATATATACACGGGACAAGACGAGGACAAAGGACTTCTGACTACTATGCCATCTTGGATGCCAATAATGTTAATGTCGATATAGAACTCGTTTAACTGTGGATATAGATACTTTTGTAGGTAGGCCTTGAAATACATCCACAGGTACACCTCCAATTGACTGAAATTATGTCAATTAGCCTATCAGAAGCTTCTAAAGCCATGAAATAATTTTCTAGAATTTTCCAAGCTCTTTAAAGGCACAGTCAACTTAGTAAAAGTAAACTTCTGACCCACTGGAATCTGTGACCTACAGTGAATTACTGTGTCGTGCACACAGTAGATGTCCGAATCGACTTGCCAAAACTATAGTTTGTTAACAATACATTTGTGGAGTGGTTTAAAAACAAGTTTTAATGACTTCAACCTAAGTTTATGTAAACTTCCGACTTCAACTTTATCAAATTTACATAAGTATTCACACCGCTGAGTTAATACTTTATAGAAGCACCTTTGACAGCGATTACAGCTGTGAGTCTTTCTGGGTAAATCTCTAAGAGCTTTGCACACCTGGATTGTACAATATTAGCCCATTATTCTTTAAAAGATTCCTCATGCTCTGTCAAGTTGATTGTTGATCATTCCTAGACAGTCATTTTCTAGTCTTGCCATATATTTTCAAGCCGATCTAAGTAAAAACTGTAACGAGGCCACTCAAAAACATTCAATGACGTCTTGGTAAGTAACTCCAGTGTAGATTTGGCCTTGTGTTTTAAGGTTATTGTCCTGCTGAAAGGTGATTTTGTCTCCCAGTGTCTGTTGGAGAGCAGATTGTACCAGGTTTCCTTGTAGGACTGTGCCTGTGCTTATTTGCCTGTGCTTGTATTCCATTAATTTTTATCCCCCAAAAAAACCCTAGTCCTTGCCAATGACAAGCATACCCATAACATGATGCAGCCACCACCATGCTTGAAAATATGAAGAGTGGTACTCAGTGATGTGTTGTGTTGGATTTGCCCCAACATAACACTTTGTATTCAGGACAAAAAATTCCTTTCTTGGCCAAATTTATTACAGTATTACTTAAGTGCCTTGTTGCAAACAGGATGCATGTTTTTGAACATTTTGCGTTATGTACAAGCTTCCTTCTTTTCACTCTGTCATTTAGGTTAGTATTGTGGAGTAACTAGCTTTTCTCATATCACAACCATTTAAAATCACATTGATCATGGTGAAATCCCAGAGCAGTTTCCTTCCTCTCCGCCAACTGAGTTTGGAAGGACGCCTGTATCTAATCCAAAGCCTAATTAATAACTTCAGCATGCTCAAAGGGATATTCAGCGGCTGCTTTTCTTGTTTTTTCTTTTTTTTTCTTTTTTATACACATCTCCCAATTGGTGCCCTCTTTTGCGAGGCATTGAAAAACCTCCCGGTCTTTGTTGTTGAATCCGTGCTTGAAATTCATTACACGATTGAGGGACCTTACAGATGTGGGGTACAGAAACGGGGTAGTCATTAAAAACGTATGTTAACCACTGTTATTGAACACAGAATGAGTCCATGCAACTTATTATGTGATTTCTTAAACACATTTTTACTCATTTAGGCTTGCCATGACAAAGGGGTTGAATACTTATTGAATGAAGACATTTCAGCTTTAAATGTTTTATTAATTTCTAAAATGTTGGACAAACAAAATTCCACTTTGACATTATGGGTATTGTGTGTAGATCAGTGACACAAAATCAGTCTTAGAAATATTAGAATGAGCTATGTCGGGGATATAGTATTTCAAAAGGCACTCGCACATCTGAGCAATCTTTTTTGCAGGTGCATGGTATCAGTTGAACAAGATGATGGAAAAAGGAAACCACACACTGCTCTTGATAGTATCACTGATCTTTAATAAGCTTACGTATCGGCCTCACGGCCTTCGTCAGAGGATATAGTATTTGAAACGGGAAGTGACCAGTGGTTCAATGTCTCTATAACATGAGGGTGAGTGTGTGTGTGTGTGTGTGTGTGTGTGTGTGTGTGTGTGTGTGTGTGTGTGTGTGTGTGTGTGTGTGTGTGTGTGTGTGTGTGTGTGTGTGTGTGTGTGTGTGTGTGTGTGTGTTTGTGAGTATGAGGTGTGTGTGTGTTGTGTGAGTGAGTGTGCATCACCTGGTAGACGGCGAGTGATTGCTGTTCAGCAGTCTGATGGTCTGATAATAGAAGCTGTTCAACAGTCTGATGGTAATAGAAGCTGTTCAACAGTCTGATGGTCTGGTAATAGAAGCTGTTCAACAGTCTGATGGTCTGGTAATAGAAGCTGTTCAACAGTCTGATGGTCTGGCAATAGAAGCTGTTCAACAGTCTGATGGTCTGGTAAAGGAAGCTGTTCAACAGTCTGATGGTAATAGAAGCTGTTCAACAGTCTAATGGTCTTTAATAGAAGCTGTTCAATAGTCTAATGGTCTGGTAATAGAAGCTGTTCAACAGTCTGATGGTCTGGTAATAGAAGCTGTTCAACAGTCTGATGGTCTGGCAATAGAAGCAGTTTTTTTGTCTCTCGGTCTTGGCTCTGATGCACCAGTGCTGTCTCCGTCTGTCGGACGATAGCCGAGTGAACAGTGACTGAGGTCCTTAAAGATCTTTTTATCCTTCCTTTGACACTGTGTGCTGTGGATGTCAAGGAGGGCAGGCAGCGTGCCCCCGGTGATGCACCATACCAGGCGGGGATGCAGCCCGACAGAATGCTCTCAATGGTGCATCTGTAAAAGTTGAAGAGGGTCTTATAAGGGATGTAGACGTGGGAAAGAGAGGGAGTGACAGGGAGAAAGAGAGAGAGGTTAGAAGAGAAAGTGAGGAAGAGTGGGAGTAAGAGGGAGGGAGCAAGAGAGAGTGAGAGATCATGCCCAATAGAGCGTCCAGTCCTTTTCATGTTTAATTCAGCTGTTTTATAGTCCTACATGCCCCCATAGTGCCATTCTATGGAGAAACTCCTATTTTCCCATTCAGACCAGGCCTTTTAATCTCCTCCCTGTGCCAGAGCCCCTCTCTCTTTACTGCCGCTCTTTAATGAAGAGCTGTCCAATAAGGCCTTTTATTGTATTGGCATATGTTGCTTTTATTAGGAGACAATAACTAGCTGAAGCCCATCACCTCACAAGTCCTCTCCCAAGATAAAATGGAGTTTCACAGTCACCTCCCAAGTTCTTCTCACACTCATCGTTTCCCAACATCCTCCTTTCTTTTCTCCTCTCCTCCTTTCTTTCTCTTTCTCATTTTGTCCCCCCTTGTCTCATCCCCTTCTTCCCTACTCTTTTCTCTCCTCGCTCATTCTTACCTCCCTTTGTTCACCAGATAAGCATATGTTCCCACACCCCCCACACACACGCTGCAGGAGTTGGACGTGAGGAAGAGATGGCGGAGTGTGGCAAACAGAGAGGGTAGACGTAGGAGGCAGCTGTAGCGGGGGCTGGAGGTGTATGGTCTCTCCATTCTCTAATGTTCTTCAGATGGAGAGATGTGGAGACAGGGGGAGCCAGTGTTAGGTGTGTGGTCTCTCCATCCTGTCCCTAATGGCCCTCAGGGGAGTAGGCCGCCCAGGGCTCTGTATTACCCAGCAGGCCTAGGGGCTAATGACAGCTCTTTAATAGAGTGTAAAACATACTGAGGAGCAGAGGCCAGCGCCTTAGAGGGCTCCCCCATTAGAATGGCAAGAACAGCATTACACTGGACAGGCCATTTGTTTCCAGTGGTGGGGATGGCTGCGCTTATGGGTTAGTGTGCTGAGGTTATGGGGTGACTGTGGAGTCTTGAGGGGGACCGTTGGGGTGTTTTTAGAGGTCTGTTTCTGGTGTTAATCCCTCCCATCGCGGTTGGTTGGTCAGGCTGAATGGAGGGCCAGGCTGTTTATCTGACTGGACCGCGTTACCCAGGATTCCCCTCACAGCTGGACGGGCACGGTCAGATGGGCTGTCGGCTTGCAGAGGCTAACGCCGCTTAGGGCTAGGGCAAACACACACACCAGTGGCGGTCAGTGTCATTTAAGATGAGGGAGGACGATAAGGAGCATGGCCTTATTTCTATTACAGCATATTGGATGACTGTCATTCATATTCTATTCTCCCAGCTAAATGTAACATCGATAGGTTTAGGATACTACATGGTATTCAAAAAAAATTCTATACCCATCATGAGGTTGCTACAACCTAGCCTATGAATGAAAGTTTTACAATGTAGTTGCACAGGTCGAGAGAAGAATTAGAGTAATGAAGGTGAAAGACAGTTACACATTCAAGACCGCCTTGCACACTCTTGCCTGCATCTAGCTGATCTCATGTGTATTCATTAGTCCAACAGTTGCAAACAAGTTTCTATTGGACAAATTCAGGTATGTTTTTCCTCATTTGTTTACACATAAGAAACTTTTTTCAACAGAATCGTCAGAATGAATTCACCCCTTATCACACTGTTCACTTTCATAGCAGCCACACACAAACAGCATGATCACTTTGCTCGTTGTATAATTAATTCTCGCATCTACTCGCTCTCTTCCTCTCACCTTTTGCCTTTGCTTGTAGACTTCAGTGCACAAGATATCAGCTGTCTGTGACCAGGTGAAATAACCTTTCCAAGCCAAACCATATCATAACCGCTACACACAGCCTACATCGTTGTCACCATATTAGCTAACATCACCGTCAACATAACTACTAGAACTAATGCATTAATAAACCCGCTACAATCATGCAGTACAGTCAGCAATCAGTTTAGCAGTTACACCGGCTAGTCCTGGTGGCAATACATTTATAAAACCAAAAGCTTACCTTGACTTGGAAAAGTTCCAGTGTTGGATAGCCATAGCCAGCTAGCTAACATAGCATCCCGCTCTGTTTGTGCAGGGTGTTTTAGTAGGCTAGCAGCATTCGCTAGCTAAGTGAAATTGAAAGTGAAAAAAATACAACAAAATATAGCTCTCTCTCTCATGCCTCTACTCACTACATTTTATGCACTGTAGTGCTAGCTAGCTGTAGCTTATGCTTTCAATACTAGATCAATTCTCTGATACTTTGATTTGGTGGACAACATGTCAGTTCATTCTGCAAGAGCTCTGATACGTTGGAGGATGTCCTCCGGAAGTTATCATAATTACTGTGTAAGTCTATGGAAGTGGGTGAGAACCCATGAGCCTCCTAGGTTTTGTATTGAAGTTAATGTACCCAGAGGAGGACGGAAACTAGCTGTCCTCCGGCTACACCATGATGCTACCCCAGAGAGTGCTGTTGAGGCTACTGTAGACATTCATTGCAAAACAGTGTGTTTATTTTATTTAGTGACGTGAATATATTTAGTATAGTTTTATATAAAAATTATAACTTTTTATGTTTCTGAAATTCCCTTAGGAGGATGGTCCTCCCCTTCCTCCTCTGAGGAGCCTCCATGGCTTTGTTGGCATGGGAAACATTGTCAGTTACATTGCCAAAGCAAGTGAAATAGATAATAAACAAAAGTTAAATAAACAACACAAAAATTAACAGTGAAAATTACTCACAAAAGTTCCAAAAGAAAAAAGACATTTAAAATGTCATATTATGTGCAAATAATTAAATAATTAAGTACAAAAGGGAAATAAATAAACTTAAATATGGGTTGTATTTACCATGGTGTTTATTCTTCACTGGTTGCCCTTTTCTTGTGGCAACAGGTCACAAAATGTTGCTGCTGTGATGGCACACTGTGGTATTTCACCCAATAGATATGGGAGTTTATCAAAATTGGGTTTGTTTTCAAATTCTTTGTGCGTCTGTGTAATCTGAGGGAAATATGTGTCTCTAATATGGTCATACATTTGGCAGGAGGTTAGGATGTGCAGCTCAGTTTCCACCTCATTTTGTTGGCAATGTGCACATAGACGGTCTTCTCTTGAGAGCCAGGTCCGCCTACCGTGGCCTCTCTCAATAGTAAGGCTATGCTTACTGAGTCTGTACATAGTCAAAGCTTTACTTAAGTTTTGGGTCAGTTACAGTGGTCAGGTATTCTGGCACTGTGTACTCTCTGTTTAGGGCGAAATAGCATTCTAGTTTCCTCTGTTTTTTTGTTGATTCTTTCCAATGTGTCAAGTAATTATCTTTTTGTTTTCTCATGATTTGGTTGTGTTGCTGTCCTAGGGCTCTGTGGGGTCTGTTTGTGTTTGTGAACAAAGCCCCAGGACCAGCTTGCTTAGGGGACTCTTCTCCAGGTTCATATCTCTGTAGGTGACAGCTTTGTTATGGAAGGTTTGAGAATCACTTCCTTTTGGTGGGTTGTAGAATTTAACAGCTCTTTCCTGGATTTTGATCATTAGTGGGTATCGGCCTAATTCTGCTCTGCATGCATTATTTGATGTTTTCAAACCAAATCCAATCGTATTAGTCACATACACGTGGTTAACAGATGTTAATGCGAGTGTAGCGAAATGCTTGTGCTTCTAGTTCTGACAGTGCGGTAATATCTAACAAGTAATCTAACAATTCCCCAAAAACTACCTAATGCACAGAAATCTAAAGGGGTGAATGAGAATATGTACATATAAGTATATGGATGAGCGATGGCCGAGTGGCATAGGCAAGGTGCAATAGATGGTATAAAATACAGTATATACATATGATATCAGTAATGTAAGATATGTAAACATTATTAAAGTGGCATTATTTAGAGTGGCATTGTATAAAGTGACTAGTGATCCATTTATTAAAGTAGCCAGTGATTCGGTCTCAATGTAGGCAGCAGCCTCTCTGAGTTAGTGATTTCTGTTTTGCAGTCTGATGGCCTTAAGATGGAAGCTGTTTTTCAGTCTCTCGGTCCCAGCTTTGATGCACCTCTACTGATGCACTTTTACGTTGTACACAGAGGATAGTTTTGAATAATTCTGCATGCAGTCTCAATTTGGTGTTTGTTCCAGTCTGTGAATTCTTGGTTGGTGAGCGGACCTCAGACCTCACAACCATAAAGGGAAATGGATTCTATTATTCTATTATTATGTTTAATTGTATGTTCCTTTTGATGGCTTAGAAGGCCCTTATTGCCTTGTCTCTCAGATCATTCACAGCTTTGTGGAAGTTACCTGTGGCGCTGATGTTTAGGCTGAGGTATGTATAGTTTTTTTGTGCTCTAGGGCAACAGAGGGACTTTGTATTTGTGGTCCTTGCACCTGGACCTTTTTGGAACACTATTATTTTCATCTTACTGAGATTCACTGTCAGGGCCCAGGTCTGACAGAATCTCTGCCAAAGATCTAGGTGCTGTTGTAGGCCCTCCTTGGTTGGGGACATGTCATATGTTTTACCCCCATCACCACTTTCCATCAATTTGTATAGCAGAACCTAATGCCAAATTGACTCAAAAGCTTTTTGGAAATCAGCAAAGCATGAGAAGACTGCCTTTGTTTTGGTTTGTTTCTTTGTTAGTTAGGGTGTGCAGGTTGAATACGTGGTCTGTCATACGGTAATTTGGTAAAAAGCCAATTTGACATTTGCTCAGCACATTGTTTTCATTGAGGAAATGTACGAGTCTGCTGTTAATGATAACGCAGAGGGTTTTCCCAAGGTTGCTGTTGACGCATATCCCACGGTACTGTAGTTATTGGGGTCAAATTTGTCTCCACTTTTTTGGATTGGGGTGATCAGTCTTTGGTTCCAAATATTGGGGAAGATGCCAGAGCTGAGGATGATGTTAAAAAGTATAGCCAATTGGTCCATATATTTTATCATTTCATTTAGGATACCATCAACACCAAAGGCCTTTTTTTGGTTGAAGGCTTTGTATTTTGTTCTTTAGTTGCTTCAATGTAATTGGAGAATCCAGTGTGTTCTGGTAGTCTTTAATAGTTGATTCTAAGATTTGTATCTGATCATGTATGTTTTTGCTATATGTTCTTTTTTTTATAGGGCCAAACAGACTGGAGAAGAGGTTTACCAATACATCTCCTTTTTGGATAGATAACACTTCGTGTTGTTGTTTGTTTAGTGTTTTCCAATTTTCCAAGAAGTGGTTAGAGTCTATGGATTCTTCAATTACATTGAGCTGATTTCTGATGTGCTGTTCCTTCTTTTTCCGTAGTGTATTTCTGTATTGTTCTAGTGATTCACCATAGTGAAGGCGTAGGCTCAGGTTTTATGGGTCTCGGGGTTTTGGGGGAATAGGTTTCTCAATTTCTTTCTTTGGTTTTTGCATTCTTCATCAAACCATTTGTTATTGTTGTTAATTTTCTTAGGTTTTCAGCTTCAAATTTTTCGATTTGATAGGGAAGCTGAGAGGCAAATATACTGTTTAGGTTTTCTACTGCCAAGTTTACACCTTCGCTATTACAGTGAAACGTTTTGTTCAGGAAGTTGTCTAAAAGGGATTGAATTTGTTGTTGCCTAACTGTTTTTTTCGTAGTTTTCCACACTACTTTCCTTCCATCTATAGCATTTCTTAATGTTACTCAGTTCCTTTGACTTTGATGCCTCATGATTATGTATTGCTCTGTTCAAGTAGACTGTGATTTTGCTTTCCTCTGATAGGGGTGTCAGTGGGCTAACTGTGAACGCTCTGAGAGACTCTGGGTTGAGGTCAGTGATAAAGTAGTCTACAGTACTACTGCCAAGAGATGAGTTATAGTTGTACTTACTGTAGGAGTCTCCTCGAAGCCTACTATTGACAATGTTCATCCCAGCGTGCGACAGAGCTGCAGGAGTTGTGACCTATTTTTGTTGGTTATGTTGTCATAGTTGAGCCTAGGGGGGCATATGGAGGAGGGAATGCTGTCACCTTCAGGTAGGTGTTTGTCCCACTGTGTGTCAGGTTTATTTTTTTATTTAACCTTTATTTAATTAGGCAAGTCAGTTAAGAACAAAATCTTATTTACAATGACTGCCTACAGGTTCTTGTCCAGTTCTGGCATTTAGATTGCCACAGACTAGTACATGTTCCTGGACCTGGGAATTATTGATTTCCCCCTCCAGGATGGAGAAGCTGTCTTCATTAAAGTATCGGGATTCTAGTGGGGCGATATAGGTAGCACACAGTAGGACATTTTTCTCTGTTGAGATACTTTCCTTTTGAATTTCTAGCCAAATGTAAAATGTTCCTGCTTTGATTCATTTAATAGTGAGTTAGGTCTTCTCTATACCAAATTAGCACACCCCCTTCTGAGTCCCTTCCCTGTTTCACACCTGGTAGTTTGGTGGATGGGACTACCAGCTCTCTGTAACCAGTGGGTCCATCTCCTCTATGCCATGTTTCTTGTAGGATGACAATGTCTGTATTTCTCATTTCTTTGGTGAAGTCCACTTTAGGCCAAAGGCAGATGACCTCGCGCCTTGGATATTCCAGGATGAGATAGTGAAGGCTTTGTGTTCCATAAAGTGTCCAATGTTGTTAGTCGTGTGGTTTGGCCTCAGGCCAGTTAGTGTGAGCAGAGCCTGCTGAGCATCTGGTACATGCCATTGGCTTGGGCTAGTGTAAGAGTGGGGGTTGGGCCTGTTTGCCTGTTCACGGCCTGGGCGTGCGTATGTGTGACTTTCATATTGAGGCCCTCTTTGCGGGAGTGGGGGGCATGGGGTGGGCAGGAGGGGCATAGGTCTGATCTGAGGGGGCCTCTATATGTGTGTGGGAGGGGGGGTCCTGCAGGTCTGGGAGAGTCTTGCTGGTCTGGGCGGGGTGTCAGTTGATCTGTTGCTCCTGTGTGAGGTGTTGGGGCTGAAGTTGAGGGCAATGTCCTTTAGGGTCCTGGTGAAGGTGGGCACTGCTGCTTTGTAGAGGTGGACCTGGTCGTAAAAGCTGTTTAAGTCCAGGGTGGAGTGGTGGGCCAGGTAAACATTTGGTTTTGAGGCACAGTCAACGGGAAATACTTCCGTTTACCCACTGTATGGTAGCAGAGTGGAAGTCTTTTCGTGGTAGCAGGGTGGAGATAACCACTTGTGCGCCTGACTTCACTCCCTTAAGTGCTGTGGCCTTACTTTCTTGCTGTGTTCTTAGGTGGTTTGTGCCTGTGTGTGTTATTATGTGTCTGGGTGACCCTAGTTGGTCCTCAAACAGAAGGTCTAGGGCGCGCTGGGTGTTTGGACACCTGAGTTTAGACACTGTGTTTGGGAAAAAGTTCATTTTCTTGTATTTATTTCCCGTTTGAGTCCATATGGAGTACAATCTGTGACTTGTGTATGTCCTCAGTGGGTGTGTGTGGGGGGGGCTATCAGGGTGGCTGACAGAGGGGGTGCTCAGAGTGGATGGGATCCCCTGGGCTTGGGTCTGGGGTGAACTGTTCTGCTGTGGTGTCGAGACTTTGGTCAGGATCTGAGGTGGGCTGTTCTGCTGGCTTCTCTGTGGGAGTGGCCAGCTCTCTAATGGGTTGTTCTCTGTCACACGTCATCTGCCTCACCCTCTCCTCCAGCACTCTCCTCCACTCCTCTAGTCCTTTGTTCTTCTCCTGCCGATGTTGTCTCACCACAGTCCAGAGTGCAGACATGTCTCGCTCCACCTTCAGCTCTCCGGGTCTGGTTGAGGGGGTGTTGTTGTGCTGAACAACAATTTATATTTTCTCTCTCTCTCTCTCTCTCTCTCTCTCTCTCTCTCTCTCTCTCTCTCTCTCTCTCTCTCTCTCTCTCTCTCTCTATATATATATATATATATATATATATATATATATATTACGCAAAGACGGGCGAGAGACGACAAGCAAGCAGATGTGTTTTTGTTACAATGATAATTTATTAAATGTAAAATATCTTTAGCACAGATGAACAATCACACACTTCCATCTATTGTGAACGCCATGGGGTTGAAAATAAACATTCCACAAGGATCAACAAATGCACACAGTCCTGTTGGAGTCCTATCTTCTCCTTCATGGCATAGATAGAGCTTCATGTTAGATTGTTATCTCAGACAGGCTGGGTCCGAGGGCCGAGGCAAATCTCATATACTGGTCCTAGTTTCAGTGACCCGTTTATCATGAGAGCTTGTTCTGTAGCCTACACAGTTCCAATTCTTGATCTGTAAAAAAAGAACAAGACCACACCACAATCCATTTCCCGTCGGCTCTTCACCAGAGGAAAGGAGTATGCTCTCCGGCGATAGTTGTGGACGCAGCCACTTAACCAGGCTTTAGTTGTTAACACTGTACAGATTGGATTGCCTCTCTGCTTTGCTTCAACCCTTCCCACATCAACACAACTGAACAGAACCTTGACCAGAATGGTTCGACCACAGTAAGAATGACAGTTAAAGGAACAGAAGAGAACCACCCACAGGAATAAGAAAACTGTAAGACTTTACACGTTGTCCAGGATATCATCGTCTGGTTCTTTTTTATTATTCTCTTTTCATTTTTTTTTATTACTTTTTTATAGTTGATTTTCAGCACATGCCATATGAGAAGTTTGGGATTATAAAAGTACCTGAAAGAAGTGCTAGAGTGTCAGCATGCATAGCTGTTTGGTATTTACATGTTCTTATGTACAGGACCGGACAGGACGGGGTGGGACAAAAACAGACTGCTCTACAGTACTGGGTGTATTTACAGGTCAGGGGTCAGGGGTTAGAGGTCAATTACATAACTACAGACGTCTGGGTAAAGTGTCACGCATATTATCAGAGACAGAATGACAGAGCACAACCTTGATGAGGCAGAAACAAAACATGTTTTTTCCGACCTGTTTTTTTTCTCTGGTACAATACCCCTATGCTAACAAATAGCACAATGCTTGTTATATTATTGTTATAGTATACAAGCAGAGTGATTGGACAAGGTTAAAGATCACCACAGTAACATGTTATACTATGAAGACAACGCCAAATAACTGAGATACAGTGAACTGATTCAACACTAATATCTCTGTTCTCTCCCACCTTGCTTTTCAATACATTGAACTGTGGCTGTTTTATGAAGAAAAAAAATGTGAACCCCCTTTTCTCCACAATTTTGTGGTATCCAATTGGTAGTTACAGTCTTGTCCCATTGCTGCAACTCCCGTATCGGACTCGGGAGAGGCAACGCTCAAGAGACATGCGTCCTCTGAAACACGACCCCGCCAAACCGCACTGCTTCTTGACACACTGCTCGTTTAACCCGGAAGCCAGCCGCACCAGTGTCGGAGGAAACACCATACAGCTGGCGAACAAAGTCAGTGTGCATGCGCCCGGCCGTCACAAGGAGTCGCTAGAGCACGATGGGACAAGGACATCCCAGCCGGCCAAACCCTCCCCTAACTCGGACAACGCTGGGCCAATTGTGTGCCGCCTCATGGGTCTCCCGGGCTGTTATACAGCCCGGGATCGAACCCGGATCTGTACTGATGCCTCTAGCATTGTGATGCAGTGCCTTAGACCGCTGCACCACTCGGGAGGCCTGAATTGTGGCTGTTTAACCGTTAAATGTTGCACAATACTTTCCAAAGTATATTTTCATTATTTTGAAAATTGGAAGACATAAATGTGATCCGGGACCAGTTTCCAGAGCAGTGAGGGTTCTGGCCAGACAGGGTCAGCTTACTGCTGCTGATTTAGTGCCTGTTTTTTCAGCTCTTAAAGCATATAGATTCTCCATATGCAGAGGTTGGGTTTCTGTGTGTGTAAATGTATTGGAGACGCTCTGGTTGGCTAGGACCCTGCTACATTTCTAGCATATTGCGGGAGTGATTTTAGTCTTCTCCCTTTTCCCCCTTTTCAGTTGTGATTATTTGTGTACTGTCTCGGGGACAGTTGGTGAATACTCCGTTAACCCTCTCCTCTCCACTCACCAGTGTGTGGCGGTCAGTTCAGTCTAACAGGAACATAACAACCCTAAGAAAACTCAGCCATTTCTCTGTAAAACGATGTATTTCAGAATCAGAATTGACATTGACAAGATACTAGTAAAAAAACTGAAAGAGACATTGGTTGGTGGACGCCTAAAATGTAAAGGTATTATCTATAATTTACATGATTATACAATACATCTGTTGGGTTACTGTACATGTCTGGAGTGAATGAGTGGGTGTGTCTGTGAGAGTGTATAAGAGTGTTTCAATCAGAGAGCGTGTGCGTGCATGTGTGAGGTTTGTGTGTGCATGTCTTTGACCCAGCCCATTCCCCTGCTCTCTCTCTCTTCCTGTGACAGATAGACACAGACAGACAGACAGACAGGCAGACAGACAGACAGACAGACAGACAGACAGACAGACAGACAGACAGACAGACAGACAGACAGACAGACAGACAGACAGACAGACAGACAGACAGACAGACAGACAGACAGACAGACAGACAGACAGACAGACAGACAGACAGACAGACAGACAGACAGACAGACAGACAGACAGACAGACAGACAGACAGACAGACTGACTGGTGGTAGATGGTTCAGATTGTTAATGTCTAATCTCATCAGGCGTATCTATTACAGGGGTCACCAGGTCAAGTAGGTTGAGGGCAGCGCTAAACACCAAGAAGGTAACCCCTGTGTAGACACACACTCTTTCTTTCTCATTTCTCCTTCCCTCCCGTTCTGCCGTGTGTACAGTTTCCCTCAGAGCACACAGAGCACACAGCTGTGCAGTGTAGTATTTTCAGATCAGGTGTTAATCCTTCCAATGTATTGCTTGACCACCCTTTACCTAAAACAGTGTGAAAACGAGGACCCTGGAAGCAGAGTGAAATGAGCAGGCAAATAGATTCCATCTTCCAATGAGTTTGTGTGTAGGTTCTAAAGCAAATACCTTAACTGAGAGTTAGCTAAATGATGTGCCACCCTGCTTTTGAAGTGTGCATGTCTGGGTCTGGGTCTGTGTGTCTGTTAGACACTGAGTGACATTTGTAAGCCTTTGATATGCCAGTCCTGTGAGGTGTGTAGAGTTATCAGTGTGCTGGCAGGGAGGGAGACAGCAGAGAGATGCAGTTGTTTCATCTGCTGTTTCTAACTGCCTCAATCTGCTACTACCAACACTGAGTGGGAAGTTTGTTTAGTGTGTCTGTATTTCTCAATGAGAGTGTGTAAGTGTGCATGCACTTTATTCTGTGAATGGGTGTGTGTGAGAGTGTGTCTTTCTACATTTTAATGAGTGTCAGTGTGTGTGCGTGCCGGAGCAGTTTGGGCATATTTCAGTATGTGTGTCTATTCCTGTGTTAAGCTCTGCCAGCTTGGACTGCTGATGCTAAAATGAGTCTCAATGAGGCTGGGCCTTTGAAGTGGGTGTATATTAGTGTGTGTGTGTGTGTACAGACTTTTGCTGCTGTGCCAGTGCACTGCACTAAACTGTGCTCTGCAGTCTCATCAGTGCTCTCCACCAGTCTCATTTGTAGATAAATAGCAGTGAGCCAGGGATAACTATTTAATGTGTGTCTATAGAAGTCAGCTCCGGAACAGTCTCTTCTCTTCTCACAACGTCACAGCAGCTTTTAGCCAGCAGCAGGGCTATATGAAAGATCCCTCTGAGTGCCTGACTTCTGGCTGTAATTCTCTCTGACGTCTGTTTCTTCATATGCCTGTTTCAAACGCTGTGGAATCTCTCTTCCTGTCGCTCTCTCTCTCCTTCTCGTTCCCCCTCTCCGCTCCTAATTACCGACTGTGACGGTAATTAGGGAGGCATGTCTCAGTACAGTATGACTACAGACCACGGAATACTGGATTTGAGATGTTAAACAGAGAAATACAGAAGTCATTTCCCACTTAATTAGAGAGTATAGGGTAGGGAGGGTTGCCTGCTCTTTTTAAGAGAGAGAAGAGAGACGGGTAAGGGACAGTGGGGTTTACGTGTGTGTGTGTGTGTGTGTGTGTGTGTGTGTGTGTGTGTGTGTGTGTGTGTGTGTGTGTGTGTGTGTGTGTGTGTGTGTGTGTGTGTGTGTGTGTGTGTGTGTGTGTGTGTGTGTGTGTGTGTGTGTGTGTTTACAAGAGCACTATTCTCAACATATTACTCTTAAGGGGTGTATGTCTCTCTTTACCCTGGCTAACCTCTGAAATAAAAGCCAAATGTCTGACTTCCCTCATGAATCCCTAGATGATGTGAACATAAACAGATGTGTAATCATCACATATATACTGTATGTTCTCTTATAGAGTCTATTTATAGAACCCTCTGGCTCTCCACTCCAATGAGAAGAGCTGCTCCCTCCTCCCCAGTCTAGAACGCCGTGGGCCACATCTTCTGTCCAGAAAACCTCCACAAAATAACATCAAAATATTGCAGCTATAGAGATTGCAAGGCCAACATAATTTGGTGTGTTTTGCTTTAAATCTGAATGAACAGTCGTCACCATCCCATGGAGATTGTGACGTTCTAAAAATGTAGTATTTTTTTTTTGCGGAGATCTGTGCGGTTTTGTGGACAGTTAGCATTGTATTTACCACATATACATCAGCATGCACTCTGGATAGTTAGCAGTCCTGTTCACACACAATATAGAAATAAATATATGTATATAAATATATATACAGGGTAACACTATCCCATCATTATGGGCTGTGGCAGAGAGGGGTGTCTCTATGGAGTTTATCCTCTCTATCTATCTCTATCTGTTTCTCTCCATTTGTATGGAGTTCCTCCTCTGTCTCGTACAGATGCTCTGGGGTCATGCAGGAAAGATGGGGGGGGGGGGGGTTGCTGAGTCCAGATGTGTGTTTATTCTGGTGGAGGTCTTGGCAGCATCTTCAGGGTGGCAGGATCTCCTTTGTCTCTTGGCGGACGGGAGGGTCTCTGTGTATCTCTCTGATGGTCCTCTCCTCCCACAAAGCTAATGTTGATCAGGGTCCTACACGTTGACCTGTGTGTGTGTGTATCTCTCTATCACTCTTTCTCTCTGTCTGTGTGTTCACAGCAACAGGGGGCAGCCACCACAGTGTACTGTGCAGTAGCTCCGGAGCTGGAGGGCTTTGGAGGCATGTACATCAACAACTGTTTCCGCTGCCTACCCTCCCCCCAGGCCGAAGACCAGGCCACTGCAGCCAGCCTGTGGGAGCTAAGCGAGCGCCTGGTCTCAGAGAGGCCTTCGGGCCTACAGGCCGTCTGATGGACATTCCCACGGACTATCAATAGCCATATCAGGACTAGAGGAGCAAGGAGGACTAGCCAATCAGGAATGGAGAGGGAGGGAGTGGAGATGAAAACCAATCAAGTTTGCACATTGAGTGGACTGTAGAAAGCTGCCAAACCTTTGAACTGGACCCGTCACTTCACTAAGGACTAAAATACATGTACAAATACATCTTATCTAATAGCTACACTGTGGCTACAGGTTGAACTGTGGTCGTTTAACACTAAAGGGAGAGGAGAAGAGAGACGGTCCGAGTGGCAACACATCCCCTCTGACTGTCTTTGTGGCAGGGCAGGGAGAGTTCACCAGTTCCAGCCAAAGTGGGCCTGTGTTTTTCACTCCAGTGTGTTGCCACCTGCATCACACACTGTGTATCTTCCCTCTGTGTCCCCAGTCTCCTCCTGTATATATCTATTCTATGTCTGTCTACAGAGATATAGAGAGTGGTGAGTATCATTGTGCTAGTTTAGGGGGATTGAAGGGGGGTAGGAGAAATAAGGAGGTATAATGTAATGCCTATATACATAGAGGTATGGTTTCATGGCTATATACAGACGCAGTAGTTTTGTTTCATAAGAGGCCCTACTGTACATTATTTACATTCACATCATGCGCTAAATGGGACTCACTGTCATCGCTTCTCCCCTCTACAGTATCCGTCTACAGTTAAAGACCTCCAACCTACATATTATTACATAGAATACTCTACAAAATGCTATTTACAATGAGGAGGTACTGTATCTTTGTCATGTTGAGTCAGAATTGCGTCCGTAGCTACTGGTGATGTCAGAGGAAGAGGGAATCCAGGAGTTTTAGTAGTTGAATCAAACATGAAGTCTTTTTCTTGGGTGTTTAGTTTTGTTGTCATTTGTTTCTGTCAATAATCTCGTCATGACTGGGTCTGTCTGGACTTCTGTACAGGGACTGTTGGTTGGTTTCTGGGTGGTTTGGAGACGTTGTGTGGACGTTGTGCTTTGTCGCAGTCCGGTGCCATGGAGCGACGTTGGTAAGACATCACCATTCCTCTGTCATGGTTTCTGTAAAGAATAGGAAGAGAGAGGACTCATTAAAGACTGTTTGTTGAAGTATGTGTCTGTGGTCATTTCATTACTTGCACGGAGTTGACAGGATCCAACTGAAAGGAATCAAAACGAGTTTACATATCAGGGAGAAGGGGACTAATCAGAATTGGCCTAGAAAGGCTGCTTCTTGTGGTCAGTGAGCAGCACAGCGCCCCTTGACCCGGAACTACTCTCCACTCAACCCTCTCTACCAGGAACATTGGGAAGGGCCAAAGAGTGATTGACACATTGACCAAGCAATCACACGGCTGACCTGCATCATTCTCACGACTGGTTAGTCAGCTGATGCCTGAAAGAGTCCCTCTCACTGTTAAACACTGCTTTACTCCCTGCATGATGTTCAACAGCAGTTCAGCACTGTAGGGGAGAGTGGGGTAAGTTTAGCCATCTTTGTTTCTAGGCAACCATACACAAAATGTATCATTTAACCAAATATTTAGGAAGAGATGCACATTTTTAATGGAGTCTGTGAAGGAAGAAACCACATGGAAAAAGTGGTAAGCAAGTTCAGTCCCCAAAAAAAACATTTTCACTAAATCAAAGGAATTTGTGTTAGAGGTTAAATGGTGTTTGTATTTAAACCAAAGTAGATCATTTAAGATTGTTCTATATTTCAGTTGGGGTCTCTATAAGCTTCTATATGATGTCCTAAACCTAGCATGAAAATACATCCTTGTAGCTGTGTGGGCTAATAGTAAAAATGTTTGCCTTGGGGTAAGTTGAGCCAATGGAAAGTTGAGTAAATGTTAGTGTTTTCTTCCCAGGTGTAATGCAAGTCATTATCACTGGGATTATGAGGTAACAACAGGGCTTGTGTTTAAAGTGTACAAAAAAGTACAAAGTGTTTGTCAAGTGTTAAGCCTGTGTTAACAGTTGATTAAAATACAAAAAACTATTTGTGATTTTGTTGAATTGTGTTTGGCAAATAAAGAGACACGGTTTTAAAAAGGTAGTGGTGATATTTAATTCAGTACAATTAAATTAGTAAGTGGCTCAACTTACCCTGTCCTACGGCCCATACCCGCGGTAAATTGTGCCAAGAGACCACTTTTTTTGGACAAGCTATGTTTACATGAATTCTGATTATTTCCAGGGATACACAACAGAAATTTTTCTTTTTTTTCTTTTTAGGGTGTGTGGGGGCATGTAAGGACCGGCTGCAACACACACCACACACACTATCCTCAGGGAGAGAGGGATACTGGAGGACGAGGTACACCCAGTTATAGATCCAGCACCCCCTTCTGTGGGCCCTAGGGGCAGTAGTGCTACAGCTGAGCCCCTTGCACCCATCTTTCTCTGCTCTCGAACTGGTAAGGAGCAGCAAGCTGAGACTCTCTCTTACACCCCTCTCCCCCCTCTACACACACGCATGCACACACACACACACATACAGTACTGATCATTTGATTTGATTGATGCATGTCACTGAGCTCCTTCAGAGAAGAAGTGAGTGAGACATCAACAGCATATAAGCCCCTCGCTATAACCAGTCAATGACACAGAGAGAGAGTGAGATGCTGAGCAGAGAACAAACAAAGAGGAAACAGCATTAAGATGTCCTGTGGGAGTGCATCGCTGCCGTGGATCTATGATTGTGTTTGTTTGCATGTGTGGGTGTGGGTGTGGGTGCGTGTGTTCTGACTGTAGAGGGAGGTTCCTGCCTGGCTTTCATACAAAGTCTTATTGATCAGGCCCTATCGGAATCATCTGATAGTTAATCAATACATTACACTTCCTCCCAACGCTTAGAAAACAGAGGAAAGGAGAAGAGAGGAAAGGAGAGGAGAGGAGAAGAGAGGAAAGTATTTGTCTCTGAGGAGGAAGACCTTGATCCTTTGACTCACCCGAGGACCCTCAGTCTCTCTTTCTCTCTCCTCTCTCTCTACCTCTCTCTCCCACCATCCCTCTATTTATCTGTCATTGTGGTTGAATGCATGTTTTTATGTGTGATTAATAATTCAAACATGCTTGTGGGAATTCATCAATGTGTGTAAAAATATGATTTGTGTTTTACACATCCTTTACATTCATACACTGATCATGCTCTGAAATGTAGAATCATCATTTGCATTCATACACTGATCATGCTCTGAAATGTAGAATCATCATTTGCATTCATACACTGATCATGCTCTGAAATGTAGAATCATGAATCATCCTTTGCATTCATACACTGATCATGCTCTGAAATGTAGAATCATGAATCATCCTTTGCATTCATACACTGATCATGCTCTGAATGAAGAATCATGAATCATCCTTTACATTCATACACTGATCATGCTCTGAAATGTAGAATCATGAATCATCCTTTACATTCATACACTGATCATGCTCTGAAATGTAGAATCATGAATCATCCTTTACATTCATACACTGATCATGCTCTGAAATGTAGAATCATGAATCATCCTTTACATTCATACACTGATCATGCTCTGAAATGTAGAATCATGAAAATGAAAATACATTTTATAAATGAGGCCAAGATACTTCCCATCATGCTTCTGAAGAGTAGATGCAGATCAGAAGAGAATCCAATACATACTGAATATAAATATCATTTATACAATTAAAAATAGGAAACTAAAATATACCATACAAACATTTAGACATTAACAATTTGTTAAATGAATGTTTATCTATATTGCAATGTAATGTGTACTGGCTGACTGCTATTTTCCCTTTTCGTTTTTTTTTATTTCCCATAAGATGAATTTCCCCGCTCATATTTATGGGCGGATTGATTTGAATATGTCTGTGTTGCTTATATTGGTAGTGCTGACGTCTGGAACGTCATGCTGCCATTTGGAATGGATATATTTCATGATCACAATCAATGTTAAAGCCCTCTATGGACAAGACTAACTCGATACATATCTACTGAGATGGAGAAAATATACTGTACTCTCTCTCTCTCTCTCTCATATTAAAATGACTGATATTTATTAAGTGCTATTGTAGAGTAATTCAATTGTTGTCAATCAAGCAAGCCTCTGTATTTACACAAGTTTCAGAATATCCCGTCATCCCTGAAAATATTACTTTTTGTGAAAGTGCTTATTGGACAAAAACCTAATTTCATTTAACTCATGTAATGTTTAAAATAAAATATGCAATTTACAGCCATGAACCATAATTATGTTAAAATATCAACATGACAATATTGAATTGTGTAGTTGATTAAACAGCGTTATGAATGGTATAATGATGTTATGTTGGTCTTTATTTATCCTGCTGTCTGCACCTTTACATTCTGCTGATGTGTACAGAAAGCTGCCTCAGTAACTATAGTGTGTGTGGGGGGGTATGAGATAGAGATCTGGGCCGAGGCTGTGCGTGTGTCTGCATGTGCATGTGGCTGCATTTGTGTGTGTGTGTGTGTGTCTGTGTGTGTGTGTGTATGGGGCGTTGGCGTTTACTGCAGTGGGACTGTCCCCTGTAGCTCTGCCGGATGCTTTTCTCTCTGACATGTAAATACCTGAGGTGGAACAGCACATCACCAGCAAGACTTTAACCAGGCTCACACCACACAGTCACACACATACTATGTCAATACAAGGTCTCCTCAATGAAATGATCCAGTACAGCATTACCATGTTCTAGTTTTCGGAATCTAGCATGATCCAAAAGAAAGAGGAGAGAGAGGGCAAGAAAGAGCGTGTGTGTGAGTGAATATGCGCATGCGTGAGGTTGAGATTGGTGAGAATATTCTAGAGGAGCCCATATGTTTAGTCCCAGGGTGTTCTGGCACTCCTTGTACAGGCTGCGTTTAACACTGCTATGTGGTTGTGTGACTGGGGCTGGGTAATATTCTACAGAAATGAACATGTGACATTCAATACATGAAGACTTTCTTTCCAAAACGCTTTATCCACAAACTTTTCACATTTGTGTTCTTTCACCAGAAATGATTGCTTATGGGTACCTTCATGTGTGTGTAAAATATTACTGTTCTCAGATTATTTTCCCTAGATTTTAGCTGTGTATGAAAATGTTTTTTTTGCAAAACACTATATATCCATTGTTTAGCTGGAATGGAACGTTCGTGTCCCATATATTTGACTGATGTGGTTGTGTCACCTAGCTGTCTTAAGATAAAGGTATCTGGAATTTAAGGGAACATTCCTTTACTTAAGCTTTGAGAGCACCATGGTTATTTCCCCCTAGATATATTGCTGTGTGCCATCCAAAACTTCCTCTGTGTCACGCCCTGACCATAGAGAGCCCTTGGTTCTCTATGGTGTAGTAGGTCAGGGCGTGACTAGGGGGTGTTCTAGTTTAAAATTTCTATGTTGGTGTTTTGGTATGGTTCCCAATTAGAGGCAGCTGGTAATCGTTGCCTCTAATTGGGGATCATATTTAAGTAGCTATTTTTCCCACCTGTGTTTGTGGGATATTGTTTTGTGTTTGTGCATGTGCACCACGTAGTCACGTTTCGTTGTTCGTTTATTGATGTATTTTGTTTCTAGTTTCACTGAAATAAAGATGTGGAACCCAACACATGCTGCGCCTTGTTCCGCTCATTTTGAAGAACGTGACACTCTGTCTCTATATCTGAGGCTGAACATGGCACCTGGGAGGACATAGCTCCTGTAGAAACCCCCTGTGTGTCCTCACTAGACAGCATGACCTTGTAAACCATCAGTTATTCTATTCACCCCTTTGTATGAGAGGAATAGAGGGGAGAGGGAGAGAGAAATAAAGAGAGCGAGGGAGAAAGAGAGTAGAGGAAGGTGGATAGAGAAAGAACTGCTGCTTGTCACGGCTTTCAAACATGGAGAAAAATGAGCACTTGGGCTGAAGTACAATTATTAGGCCCTGTCTACAGATTCATCACACTGAATAGAATGAGGGAGGAAGAGAGCAGGGGAAGGAGAGGCTAAGAAAGAGAAGGTATAGGGAAAATTTACGACTTTGGAAAAATGTAGAGGAAGACAAACAAAGAATGAGGAAAAGGGGGAATAAGAGGCTGAGAAAGATGTCAGCAAGGCAGAAACATGAGGGAGAGAAAGGAGAACAAGTAAGTGAAAGTGGAATGGGGAAAGAAAGTGTGTGAGAACAGGAGAGAAAGAGAGAATGCAGGGGAAGAGGGAGAGCGGAGAAAGAGAAAAGTGAGGGAGAGAGGAGGGCGCGGGAGCAAGTGTGTTAGAGAGAGAGGTAGCGGGAGGGAAAATGAAATAAGAGGATTTGTAGGGGCTGTGGTCGGTGGCAGTAATAAAGCCTGCTAATCTGGAGGAGTACGCTTGGCTGCTCACACACCCTCTCTCCTACGCTCCACTTTACCAGCGGGCCAAGCCAAGGTCACACACGCAGTGTGTGAGACAAGCACAGGTCAAATGGGGGAACTAACACACTTCCGGTGGGAGGGGGGGGGGGGGGGGGGGGGTGTGTGTGTACTTTAAGTGATTTATATCAAAAGAAATCAAGGGGTTAGTTTTGATTATTTTTTCCTCTACCACTGTACCTTATTCACATAAACTATCCTCTACCACTGTACCTTGTTCACATAAACTATCCTCTACCACTGTACCTTGTTCACATAAACTATTCTCTACCACTGTACCTTGTTCACATAAACTATTCTCTACCACTGTACCTTGTTCACATAAACTATCCTCTACCACTGTACCTTGTTCACATAAACTATCCTCTACCACTGTACCTTATTCACATAAACTATCCTCTACCACTGTACCTTGTTCACATAAACTATCCTCTACCACTGTACCTTGTTCACATAAACTATTCTCTACCACTGTACCTTGTTCACATAAACTATTCTCTACTACTGTACCTTATTCACAAACTATTCTCTACCACCAAATCAACTTCTCATCTCTTCTCTTTTAGGTCACAGTTTTATTGTCGACCTTTCTCTCTCTTCTCTGTTGTGACACCAATCTTTTTATAAACCACCCTGCTCTCTCTCTCTTTTTATCCCTCCCTCCCTATCTATTTCCTTCTCTCTCTCTCTCTCTCTTTCTTTCTCTCTTTATATCTCTTTCCCCTGTTCTCTAGTTAGCAACCCGTTACCCTCGCTCTCTCGGCAGCCATGTTGCTTTTCAAAGCACATTTTTCTCCTCTGTTTAACTTGCTCCGCCGTGAGGATCAATATCTATCAAAACAATACATAATGTCATGGCCAGATAGCTGCAACACAGATATAATGTGCCTGGTTAAGGTTTCCAGTGGAGAAGAGATACGCTGTGCTCTGTGTGTGCGCGCGCGTGATTCAGTGTGGCCAGGTAGGTTGAGCGGTGAAAAAGAGGTTGTTATTGAGCCTTGGTAAATGATGCATAACCCTGGGCACCGCTTACTTAGCCTTACAAACAGCTTCAGCACTGGAGACGGGCTGGGCTGCGTGAGTGTGTGTTGTGGGCCTGATTTTGTTGTTTCTAAACCTTTATTTTCATTTGGATAAACTGATACATTTGAGTAGTGTAAGCTGATGAATCCCTCATGCTTCACAACACTCCAAATCCCGGTTCAACCCTAATGTAACCTAACTCTAACCCTAACCCTTACCCTAGCTTCTTGTGCACATCACATCCCGGTTCAACCCTAATGTAACCTAACTCTAACCCTAACCCTTACCCTAGCTTCTTGTGCACATCACATCCCGGTTCAACCCTAACTGTAGCCTAAACCCTAACCCTTACCCTAGCTTCATGCCCATATCCCGGTTCAACCCTAAGAAATAGGTTCTCATTCAATACTAAGGTTAGCTGTCAATATTTATATGGAAATAACTTTAAAAAAAATGATAATTTAATGATTATATTGAATGATCTAATTACTAAATTGAAGTCCCACTCAACAGCAGTTAGCTCCCCTCTTTCTGTCCTCAGAACTCTGATTATGTCTAGATCTCTTCATGCGCACCATGAAAACAATCTGCTGCTGCTGGACTAGATCAGTGACAATAATCAAATGGTTATTACAGAAAACAGTTGGTATCCAGTAGTGTGGGATAATCAGCTCGTTGGGAGAATCTCCCTCCTGTCTACCTCTGTACTCTCCCCATTACTACTGTATGTTTGATCACATAACGACAGTAGACCTAATGGTGTTATTGGCAAGAGACCACAACCTGTGTGTAAAGAAGACTAATGGAGCAAGATCCTAATAAATTAGTCAACAATAGAATATCATAACAGAGTTTAAATGTCTGTAAGCAGCAGTGTGAGAGTGACAGGCTGTGATTTATGCTGAGTGTGTGTGTGTGTGTGTGTGTGTGTGTGTGTGTGTGTGTGTGTGTGTGTGTGTGTGTGTGTGTGTGTGTGTGTGTGTGTGTGTGTGTGTGTGTGTGTGTGTGTGTGTGTGTGTGTGTGTGTGTGTGTGTATTGTGTGTGTGTGTGTCTGTATTTCCCAGTAAGCATGATAATACGATGTCTGAAGAAGAATTGATCACTTAAGAACTTAGGTGAGAGAGCACACAAAAGGGAAGAGCGGGAGTATAGAAAGAGAGAGGGCTCGATTCAATCCATAGCGCGGAAAAGAGGGGGACATAAGACTGTAAAAACACCAGCTCCAAGTGATTTTAATTATGGAAATGTGTTCAAGTATTCCCACGCTTAATGGAGAGACACATGATCGTATACAACTGGAAGCAAAGTTGAAATGATTATGTTTTAGTCCAACATTACATCGGTTTGGGCTTCTTGTGGTCAATTTGCAGTCTACAAATGATTTGTAATTATGTTCCCGGCACTCTGACCACCCACTCAAGAAGAAATTGCCACGCGGCTGAATCTGGTTGATGATCCCTGGTCTACATGATGTAATAGAGCTTTACGAGATAAACAAATAATTACCACAGAATACTGCTGTTTTAGTCCCTCTCTTTCTATAATTGGCTCTTGTTCGGGTGAACTTGTTTTACAGTAATAAAAACAAAACAAAAAAATACTACAAACAGACTAAAGTGAGACATTTACCCCAGTGGTTTCCCTGTAAATGGTTAGTTAAGCTCCCTTCCCCCTTGGAGACTGTGTGTGTCACTTGTTTATTTACAGTAAACAGTGACTGTCCCTGCAGCGATTCTGCTTCTCACAATGAGAATCAATTCCTCGTGTGTGTGTGTGTGTGTGTGTGTGTGTGTGTGTGTGTGTGTGTGTGTGTGTGTGTGTGTGTGTGTGTGTGTGTGTGTGTGTGTGTGTGTGTGTGTGTGTTTTGGTTTTTGTCCTAGCACTCGGGCAGGACCGAGTTAGGGGATAAAGGCTAATGTGTGAATATTATATGGTTTCCTAGTAGGGTCTATATGGCTAAAACACAGGGCCATTATTTCAAGTGTCAGACAGCCTCTCTATCTCTCACCCTTAGTAGTCAGTCTATCGTCAGAGCTTAAGTATGACTTAGACTTCTGGCTTTACTGTTTACCTGTTGGGACTAGAGAAGAGATTTCGCCCACAGATCTCAAGCCTGACAATGTTGTCTGCCCTCTTCTCACAGTGTGAGTGCACATGCGTATGCATGTACGTGTGTGTCCATCCCTTACACAGGGCTCAATGAAGGGAATCCTTTTAGGTCCCTCTGCAGATCTAGATTACAGGAAGCAGGGCCAACTGACCGGACTACCCAAAGCCTGCTGGGAGAATCACATAGTGAGACCAATAAAGACCAGGCCAGAGCTTTCGAATGTTATGGTGAGAAAGCAGAAGGGATGATTAAAGAACACAGTACTTCCTCCGTCCCTCTCCCCCTCTCCCTCCCTTCCGCCCTCTCTCTCTCTCGCTTTCTCTCTCCTCATCTGATTGGTGCATAAATCATGCTGTCATCAGCACTGGTGGAAGTAGGGCCGCACCTGCGCACACACACATGGGTTGGGTGCCGCGCACACACACACACACACACACACACACACACACACACACATACAGCGACCACTCTCTGCTCCGCTCTGCGATGATGATGATCGTGAGGACATAGGACAACAGATCCCCCTGTTATCATTCCCTGACATTTAAAAACCCATTAACATCACTGAGGCTCAGAGCTGTGTGCACTCCATATGGGAGAACACACGCGAGCGCTAAACGTTTACTAGCAGTATTAGAGATAATGAAGTGAAGCAAGAGCGTGTGTGTGTGTGTTTGACTGATCTCCCTGATAACCTGAGCCCAGATTGCACAGACAGTGGAGTAAATCAATCTTTAATAAGGCCTTCTCATCTGCTCTGGACTAGCAGGATTAAAGAGACAGAGAGCGCCACTGCCGTTAAGAGGGTACAGCAGAGCTATAACCCTCACCCAGCCTTGGAGCCAGGACCCTTTTAACTTTGATTTATTCAGTGCCCCTCGCCTCTTGCCTGACCATCACTGTAAATAGGAATTTGTTCTGGTTAAATAAAGGTTACAGATCTAAATAAGTTAATAAATAAAAACCCTGCTAGTCTCATCCCAGAAATCCTCTAAGAAAGAATGTAGAGTATATTACTATTACTCTATGTAAAAGTGATATAATACTAACTGACGAGGTTATTGTGAGCCTGGTGAGAGATCATGGCAGTGTTCAGTGTGATGCTACACAGTGGCAGTTGAGGATTGAGTGCTGCTGTGTGTGATAATTGTGTAGCCAGCCCACTCATAGACGTGTCTGCACTGTAAACAATCAGTACTTACTATTTACAGCTAGCTGGTCTGGCCACTGGATTAATTTATGGTCTATTATTGTAAAGCCTATTGTACAGTGTGATGAAAGAGGTACTGTACACATACACAGGCTGGGGGAGTAGGGGCAACACTGGTAATGTATGTATTAGACACACTGACACAACAAGCTATATGAAATACAGTCTATTTAATGACCTGCTCATTAACAGTTGTAGATGTGCTGGAGAAGCAGTTCATTGTGTAGTAATGTACAGAGTGTGTGTGTGTGTGTGTGTGTGTGTGTGTGTGTGTGTGTGTGTGTGTGTGTGTGTGTGTGTGTGTGTGTGTGTGTGTGTGTGTGTGTGTGTGTGTGTGTGTGTGTGTGTGTGTGTGTGTGTGTGTGTGTGTGTGTGTGTGTGTGTGTGTGTGTGTGTGCGTGTGTGTGTGTGTGTGTGCTCTCTGAGTCAGAGATTGAGAGTTTGGGGTTTAAGACTTTGGGGCAGCGGAGTCTGGCCAGTGGTTTAGAACTAAAGCAGGGTTGTGTTGGGTTGATAAAGAGAGATGAGGAGGAGCACAAGAAACAGTCAACTGTAAACCCTCAAGTCCCTTAGTGCCTGACTGAAGATGTGGACCTGTCAAGATGTGGACCTTCACTTTTAATACGGTGGGCCCAAAAGCATCAGTGACAATTTAAGTGTGTTTTGGATTAATTCACAAATAATTATCTCACTAGTATTATTTGTGTTCATGTTGATGTGCTACGTTTGTCTAAAACCAAATCGGCTAAACGTTTGAACCGCTAGTCTGGAAAATATGAACTTTATACTCCCTGAATATTGTATGATTTATTATTTCAGAGGATTATAACATTCTGTTACTTTTACATTCTGTCTCTCCCTGTCTCCCGCGCTCTTGTCTCAGACCCGCTGTCCTGTCTAGTCCAGCGTCACTATCGGGGCGATAGTTCAGACAGTCACACATCTATTAGAGGACCTATCACAGATCATCACACAACCACCTCCCACAGCTCCCAGTGACATAGTCCTGATACACTGGCCCACAGTCTAAAGGAGACTTAGACAAGGTCTGCTGCAGGAGGTATCAGACCTACAGCCGAGCCAGATAAAACCCTTCAGCTCTACTGTCACTACTAATGTCTGTCTATCACCTCCAGCATTAGAACTTGTCTAACGCTCTATCACTTGTATCACCAGAGCATAGTGGAACAGTGTGTGTGTGTTACCACTAGAACTTGTCTAAGCCTACAAGGATAATTTTTTTATGCACAGGCGACTACCTACTGCTGTCTCACCTCTTATCTTATCTCCTTCAACACTCTCCAACTCCCTGAACTCACTGACACCCTATCTGGGTGTTCATGTAGTGCCTACTGAGCTGGAGAGAGAACTAGAAGAGTACATGTCATGTGTTTAAAGACGTGAATAATAAGTAGGTCATGTGAAAGTGGTAGATATGAAGGTTGTATCAATATTATTCTGGGCCGATCTGAGGCAGAAACCCAATGGGCATGATGCAGGTGTGATAATGATCTGATAGAGTGTTTGGCATGGCAAAGGTGTGATACATTCAGCAATCGTGGTAATTAGTCTACGTAGAAATCCGTATGTCCGAAATCCGTATGTCATCAACTCAGTATTAATATTAGTTCAGGTATTTGTATGTCAGTACAGTGCCTGTGTGTGTTTGGTGTAAATACATCCCCTAGATCAGTGATAGTATTTTAGAATTGAGGGTATTTGTATGTCAGTACAGCGAGTGTGGTTGCGCCTATATATGGGCTGTGAAAGGCGGGTCACTAAGCCGTCTGACCTCCTGCCTCATTTGCATGTGCCGGCCCCCCTGCCTGAGACGCCTTGACCTTTAGTAACCTTTGTCAGCTAATTAAGAAACATAACAGAAAGAAACCTCACAGCACAGGGACACGCACGCATGCATGCACACGCTTCTGTGTCGTAATTCAAGACTCTCCTGTCTTTACAGAACAACCCTCTCTTAATCATGAGCGGAGCTGTGTTGTTGATCTCTCTCTGCTGGAATAAGAACATTAAATCTCTCTCTCCTGTTCTCTGTTTCTTTTAAGTGTAATAATTCTCTAGGAGCTCATCACATGCCCCTCTCCCTCTCAGGCTAGTGTGTGCATGTGTGCGTCTCACCACACACAAGTGTCACATAGTTTCTGTGTTTATTGTGAAATAGATGATCTGAGTTATAATCTGCGGCGTGAGCAGATTATCATCTGAAAACACAGTGGTTTGAAGGATTGTGCAATCAAAATCAATCCACTGCTACAGGCCCAATGGAAACACGCACACTTCACATGAACACCCTTTGAGATGCCAGTGTTTGACACACTCTATACAAACTATAGTTTCTTCTTCACTGAACACACACGTCCTAGCAAAATATTGTTTTTCCAACTTTTTCAAATGGTCCTTGACAACTTCCCTGACAGAGAGAGATAGACTGAATAAAAGGGGTGACAGTTTGAATGAAAAAAAGTGATACATATAGGGACAGACAACTGTGACCCTTCCGGTGCCTCAGTGTCAGTCTGTCTCTGACCCACTGACAGGTCTGCAGCACTGGAGAACACAGTCAGAACCGTCCAGAGACTGAGAATGCAGCTCAGTCTACCACAGCACACAGAGACAGACAAAAGCATGGGTTCTCTATGGGCTATGTACGCCTTTGAGCCAAAGGAGAACTGTTGTTTTTCTTTCTCTCTTTCATTCATTGTTTCTTTCGCTCTGTCTCTTTTCCTCACTGACTCTAGTCTAGACTGATGTCGAGGACTCAGGTTTTTATCCTCCAAACATTCCGGTAAACACCCAGACACGACGCAACACACTCAGAGGAGCCTCAGGCCAGAGCAATCAATCAGTGCGAAAACAACCCAGAGAACAGGCAGTTGGTTTCTGCTCCATAAAACCGCCTATAGAACAACAACAGCCGCAATGCCTGGGACTCTGAAATAATACTCTCTCTTCTATCTCTCGCTCTTGCCATAAAACTGTGTGATGTATACTGCACACTGCCTGATCAAAGGCAGAAACAAAATCTCACCTGAATACAAAAGCATACTGTACACTAGGAACACTGCTTCCATTTCATCAATAACAGCAACCACCATTTCCCAGAGGTGCTACAAACCAATCTGGTTCTTAGGTTGAATCCCAATGACTTCACAACTCTCCAACCTGGTGATATTATCATTAATATAAGGATCAAAGCAACACAAACACACCCTCTATTGTGACAGAGAGCCAGAGAGCCACTAGTAGCACAGAGACACACGCTTCCGTGTCGTAATTCAAGACTCTCCTGTCTTTACAGAACAACCCTCTCTTAATCATGAGCGGAGCTGTGCTGTTGATCTCTCTCTGCTGGAATAAGAACATTAAATCTCTCTCTCCTGTTCTCTGTTTCTTTTAAGTGTAATAATTCTCTAGGAGCTCATCACATGCCCCTCTCCCTCTCAGGCTAGGTGTGTGTGTGTGTGTGTGTGTGTGTGTGTGTGTGGTGTGTGTGTGTGTGTGTGTGTGTGTGTGTGTGTGTGTGTGTGTGTGTGTGTGTGTGTGTGTGTGTGTGTGTGTGTGTGTGTGTGTGTGTGTGTGTGTGTGTGTACGTTTTGGTTTTTGCCCTAGCACTCGGGCAGGACCGAGTTTGGGAACCCCTGGACTAGGGGATAAAGGCTAATGTGTGAATATTATATGGTTTCCTAGTAGGGTCTATATGGCTAAAATTTAATTTATTTATTTATTTTTATTGAACCTTTATTTAACTAGGGAAGTCACTTAAAAACAAATTCTTATCTACAATGACCCGGACGACGCTGGGCCAACTGTGCGCCGCCCTATGGGACTCCCAACCACGGCCGGTTGGAATACAGCTTGGATTCACACCTCTAGCACTGAGATGCAGTGCTTTAGACCACTGCACCACTCGGGACAGACTGCTGCACCACTCAGGAGATTATGACAGGGTCTATATGGCTGAAACACAGGGCCATTATGACAGGGTCTATATGGCTGAAACACAGGGCCATTATGACAGGGTCTATATGGCTGGAACACAGGGCCATTATGACAGGGTCTATATGGCTGGAACACAGGGCCATTATGACAGGGTCTATATGGCTGGAACACAGGGCCATTATGACAGGGTCTATATGGCTGAAACACAGGGCCATTATGACAGGGTCTATATGGCTGGAACACAGGGCCATTATGACAGGGTTGTAACGACTGTCGTCGCAATGAGACCAAGGTGCAGCGGAGGATGTGTATTCATATTCAAGATTTTAATAAACCGAAAATAGAACACTATACAAATAAACAAAACAAACGACAGCCGACAGTTCTTTCAGGTACTCACAATGAAACAGAAAGCAATCACCCACAAACCCCAAAGGAAAAACAGGCTGCCTATGTATGACTCCCAATCAGCAACAATGAACTACAGCTGTTCCTGATTGAGAGCCACACACGGCCAAACCAAAGAAACAAACCAACATAGAAAAATAAACATAGAACGCCCACCCATGTAACACCCTGGCCTAACCAAAATAGAGAACTAAAAACCCCTCTCTATGGCCAGGGCGTTACAAGGGTCTATATGGCTGAAACACACGGCCATTATGACAAGGTCTATATGGCTGAAACACAGGGCCATTATGACAGGGTCTATATGGCTGGAACACAGGGCCATTATGACAGGGTCTATATGGCTGGAACACAGGGCCATTATGACAGGGTCTATATGGCTGGAACACAGGGCCATTATGACAGGGTCTATATGGCTGAAACACAGGGCCATTATGACAGGGTCTATATGGCTGGAACACAGGGCCATTATGACAGGGTTGTAACGACTGTCGTCGCAATGAGACCAAGGTGCAGCGGAGGATGTGTATTCATATTCAAGATTTTAATAAACCGAAAATAGAACACTATACAAATAAACAAAAAAAACAAAAGCCGACAGTTCTGTCAGGTACTCACAATGAAACAGAAAGCAATCACCCACAAACCCCAAAGGAAAAACAGGCTGCCTATGTATGACTCCCAATCAGCAACAATGAACTACAGCTGTTCCTGATTGAGAGCCACACACGGCCAAACCAAAGAAACAAACCAACATAGAAAAATAAACATAGAACGCCCACCCATGTAACACCCTGGCCTAACCAAAATAGAGAACTAAAAACCCCTCTCTATGGCCAGGGCGTTACAAGGGTCTATATGGCTGAAACACAGGGCCATTATGACAGGGTCTATATGGCTGAAACACAGGGCCATTATGACAGGGTCTATATGGCTGAAACACAGGGCCATTATGACAGGGTCTATATGGCTGAAACACAGGGCCATTATGACAGGGTCTATATGGCTGAAACACAGGGCCATTATGACAGGGTCTATATGGCTGAAACACAGGGCCATTATGACAGGGTCTATATGGCTTAAACACGAGGCCATTATGACAAGTTGACAACTGGAAATAAAGATATTTCACTATAATATGTTTTCTGTCAAAAATTATACACACACTCATACACCAGAAACACACATGCACATGCATACAATACTTTGCCCTTTGTTGCTGTCTTGGCTCTAGCTGGTGTGGTGAGATTTGGGATATTTGTGTCACTGCTGTTTTTTTTATTTAGATTGGACAATCTGAGCCTCGCTCTATTTGACTGTTTGACTGTTTTTCTGCTTTTTGTTTACCGAACCAGAGACAGAGAGGAGGGAGGCATGAGGAGAAGAAGTAAACAAAGGGATGCTGAGGGATGAGAGAGAGATATCAGAAAGGAGGGATAGTGGAGGCTGAATGAAGGAGCGTATCAGACATACAGTAGTTCGTCTCTGAGGTCAGGTTTAAGACACATTCTAAACTAGCACAACAAACGCTTGGGAACCAGGCCGCATTGTCCTCGAACTGCTGAAAGAAACAACCGTACAGTATCTCTCTCTCTCCCTCTCTTTCTCACTCACACACACACACAGCGCTGCTATCTGGTGAGAGAATAGAGAGTGTCCTTTATTGTTCCCTGAGTGGTGCTGTGTGGTGCTGTGTTAGGGTTGATTGCTACTGGTTTACATAAGGGTATTAAACAGAGCCCAGCCCTATCTTTCTGTCTCAGCCAGTCACACAGATTTGTGCTGCTGCTGTTATTTCCAAAGAGGATTGGGATCCACTAGCAGAGTAGGAAATAGATAGCCTACTGATATTACAATATCCCACTTCCTCTGCCTTATGCAGAAACGGAATGTGTGTGTTTGAGTATTCATGTGACGTGTGTCTCGGTACACCTTCAGAGGGGTTGGAGGTGATGGAACAGAGGAGAGTCGATAACTCCATCCTCAACTCCTCTTTCTCTCTGTCTTTCTCTCCCTCTGTGTCTGTGTGTTCCTAGCCTCCTCTGGGATAGTGAGGGACAGACAGAGAGAACAGCAGCAGAACAAGAGAGAGAGGCCGTGTTTCATTTTCAGCGCTGTCCCTGACACGGAGGATCTAAGCCTGTCACACACACACACCCCGGGTCAGCACACGGATCCCCAATGAGTCAGAGAATAATAAGAAGTGAAACTTCCTCTCTCGCAGTCAGTCTGAGACAGCCAGTCCAGTCATGGCCACGGCTCAGCTAAATCAATACCACAATCCATCATCTTTATTCTAGGATGAAACACACATCTATCAGCATACAGTGATCATCGTCTCTTTAGCACAATGACTCTCCAGAGAACAACTGTAGAGGTATATGTCAGAGTTTGATGCTTTGTGTGTATAGCCCTGCTCTAAACTCCAAAAAAATGCTGGGTTGTTTTGTTGACCCAACTGCTGGGTTGCAGGCGTTGGACCTCTTAGTTGGGATGTTGTTTATTATTATTTTAAACTGCTAGGTTATTGATTCTGGGTTATTGGTTCTGGGTTATTGAGATATGACCCAGCAGGTCATACCTGTCACGCTGGTATAAAGGATTTGGAGACCGACGCAGGAATACACAATAGGGGTTTTTAATACACCCAAAACAAACATGTATACAAAAACACTTGGCTGTACCCAATCAAAAGAGCGAGGGTAAACCTTGTTGAACGACACGATACCCGTAATGCACAATATATATAGCACACAGCATAACAGCTTCACCAACGCATAGGTACTCACACCACCAACGGACATGGGAACAATAACCGACAAAGACCGAGGGAACAGAGGGCACATATATAACATACTAATCAGGGGAAATGGGAACCAGGTGTGTGTAATCAGAGAAGACAGTCCGGGGTTGATGATAATGAATCCCGTTCAGTGAAGCCTAGAAGGCTGGTGACGTTGACCTCCGGAACTGGTGAACAGAATGAGCAGCAGTACCGGGGGGATCCGTGACAAGACCAGAAGACTGGAGGTGTAGTTTAGTTGAGGTGTGGCTTTCAAATAGTTATTTTTAGCCACCCAAGAGAGTAAATGTCATTCCTGTTAATCTGTTCTGTTGTATAGTTATCACATGTTAAGGTCAAACATTTACATTTTTGTAGCTTCAATTGCGCTTACAGTTCCCCATTGTGGGGATACAGTAAGGTGGTATACCTTATTATAATACGTAATAAATCATCTTAATATTATGGAAGAATGTTTTTACACAACTGATGGTTAAATGGACCCATGTTTGGGACATCCCAACAACCCAACTGCCCCCTGAACGTTCTGTGCACGGCCCTGTACCCAGAGCTGAGTTACCAAATAACCCACATGTAGTACTTTTTGTGTGAGTAATGGAGGCAATACAACAGATCAGAGAGCTAATTCTATAAACAAACACATAATTAATTCAGTAGCCAATCAGAGGACTAATTCTATAGCCTATCAGAGAGCTAATTCAGTAGCCAATCAGAGGGCTAATTCAGTAGCTAGTCAAGTAGTAGGTGAGTCCAGTAGGGCCACAAAGGAGCACTGGTTGCCGTAGCGTCACATATCTCCCCCTCTGGCTCTCGCTGTCACACACATTATATACTGTCCTCATAAAGCCTACCATCAAACTGTTACTGCTCCACCGCTACAGTCCACTGCACCAATACAACCAACAAATTACCAACGCAGCCACTGTTTTTGTGTGTGGTGTGTGTGTGTGTGTGTGTGTGTGTGTGTGTGTGTGTGTGTGTGTGTGTGTGTGTGTGTGTGTGTGTGTGTGTGTGTGTGTGTGTGTGTGTGTGTGTGTGTGTGTGTGTGTGTGTGTGTGTGTGTGTTGTAGTGTGTAAGTACAGTGCGCACTTGGTTGTGTTTTCTGATATGATCCCATACTATATTTCACTTGGTTGTGTTTTCTGATATGATCCCATACTATATTTCACTTGGTTGTGTTTTCTGATATGATACCATACTATATTTCACTTGGTTGCTATTTATATTGACCCATCTCTTGCTCTCTCTCTCTCCTTTCTGACTCTCTCTCTGACTCGCTCTCCCGCTCCCTCTCCGTCACTCTTTCTCACTATAATATACTGTTTCTGTAGTAAGTTGTGATTCCATGTGTAGTTTCTGTCCCAGATCTATAGTGTTGCCTGTTCTGGTTTACTGCTGGTAAGGCATCATACCACTATACACTGCTGTGTTTGACCCTGGTTCTGTATGCTAGGTACAATATACTAATTACAACAGCATCTTCTCTGTATCAGCAGCATCGCTCACTAGGGTGATAATCTAGCTCTGTTAAAAAAGCTGCACACACACACACACCACACACACACACACACACACACACACACACACACACACACACACACACACACACACACACACACACACACACACACACACACACACAGATTTTTGGGGAGAGCACACACATATACAGTGAGGGAAAAAAGTATTTGATCCCCTGCTGATTTTGTACGTTTACCCACTGACAAAGAAATGATCAGTCTATAATTTTAATGGTAGGTTTATTTGAACAGTGAGAGACAGAATAACAACAAAAAAGTCCAGAAAAACGCATTTCAAAAATGTTAGAAATTGATTTGCATTTTAATGAGGGAAATAAGTATTTGACCCCTCTGCAAAACATGACTTAGTAATTGGTGGCAAAACCCTTGTTGGCAATCACAGAGGTCAGACGTTTCTTGTAGTTGGCCACCAGGTTTGCACACATCTCAGGAGGGATTTTTTCCCACTCCTCTTTGCAGATCTTCTCCAAGTCATTAAGGTTTCGAGGCTGACGTTAGGCAACTCGAACCTTCAGCTCCATCCACAGATTTTCTATGGGATTAAGGTCTGGAGACTGGCTAGGCCACTCCAGGACCTTAATGTGCTTCTTCTTGAGCCACTCCTTTGTTGCCTTGGCCGTGTGTTTTGGGTCATGATCATGCTGGAATACCCATCCACGACCCATTTTCAATGCCCTGGCTGAGGGAAGGAGGTTCTCACCCAAGATTTGACGGTACATGGCCTCGTCCATCGTCCCTTTGATGCGGTGAAGTTGTCCTGTCCCCTGAGCAGAAAAACACCCCCAAAGCATAATGTTTCCACCTCCATGTTTGATGGTGGGGATGGTGTTCTTGGGGTCATAGGCAACATTCCGCCAAACACAGCGAGTTGAGTTGATGCCAAAGAGCTCCATTTTGGTCTCATCTGACCACAACACTTTTACTCAGTTGTCCTCTGAATCATTCAGATGTTCATTGGCAAACTTCAGATGGACATGTATATGTGCTTTCTTGAGCAGGGGGACCTTGCGGGCAGGATTTCAGTCCTTCACGGCGTAGTGTGTTACCAATTGTTTTCTTGGTGACTATGGTCCCAGCTGCCTTGAGATCATTGACAAAATCCTCCCGTGTAGTTCTGGGCTGATTCCTCACCGTTCTCATGATCATTGCAACTCCACGAGGTGAGATCTTGCATGGAGCCCCAGGCCGAGGGAGATTGACAGTTCTTTTGTATTTCTTCCATTTGCGAATAATCGCACCAACTGTTGTCACCTTCTCACCAAGCTGCTTGGCAATGGTCTTGTAGCCCATTCCAGCCTTGTGTAGGTCTACAATCTTGTCCCTGACATCCTTGGAGAGCTCTTTGGTCTTGGCCATGGTGGAGAGTTTGGAATCTGATTGATTGATTGCTTCTGTGGACAGGTGTCTTTTATACAGGTAACAAACTGAGATTAGGAGCACTCCCTTTAAGAGTGTGCTCCTAATCTCAGCTCGTTACCTGTATAAAAGACACCTGGGAGCCAGAAATCTTTCTGATTGAGAGGGGGTCAAATACTTATTTCCCTCATTAAAATGCAAATCAATTTATAACATTTTTGACATGCGTTTTTCTGGATTTTTTGTTGTTATTCTGTCTCTCACTGTTCAAATAAACCTACCATTAAAATTATAGACTGATCATTTCTTTGTCAGTGGGCAAACATACCAAATCAGCAGGGGATCAAATACTTTTTTCCCCTCACTGTATATACCCCTTTGACAGTTTACTGAATGTATCACCATGTTCATTGCTTCTCTTCTTCCAGACAGTAACTGTGAATTAAAAATGATGACAATAACGACGATTTAGTTTGCTATTCCATTCAATTCTATCCTGTTTTTACTTAATTAGTTTAATTTCAGACTATTGTTATTACACTAGAGCAGAATCCCAGAAGTATTCTCTCCACTATGGCGGTGTGAAATACTAGCTAATGTTATCCTTCTCCAGTCCCCCAGAGTGGACCATTGATTTGCAGGTGATTTGCTGCTTTCTGTGCTTTAATTGTAATAAAGTGGAGACGTTGGCTAGGTGGCATCTATCAATAGGCCACTCTGTAGTTAAACTCTGGTCACTCTGGTCCCACAAATACACTATCTCAGAGATACTGGACCCTGGTAAGAACTGCATAGCTAAAATGATGTACCATATTTGTGCGTGTGCGTGTGTGTGTGTGTGTGTGTGTGTGTGTGTGTGTGTGTGTCACAACTTCCAAACCAATGTCGATGTTGGCATTAAACAAATTATATAGCTAGTGATATTAAAATACACACCTTCTTTTTTTTTACACAGCAGGACACACACTCACATGGAGAGATGAGACTGATGAGTGAAGAGCACCTTTTCCCATCGGTTTAATTATGGGAAACAGACTACAGACAAACATACTGTTTCAACAGGACCACAGCTGGACTGGACATATGTAGAGGGAGGAATGATAGAAAAACAGAATGAGAGAAAGCGAGTATGTGTGTGTGTGTGTGTGTGTGTGTGTGTGTGTGTGTGTGTGTGTGTGTGTGTGTGTGTGTGTGTGTGTGTGTGTGTGTGTGTGTGTGTGTGTGTGTGTGTGTGTGTGTGTGTGTGTGTGTGTGTGTATACACTATCACAGCTGCCTCCAGCAGCTGGATTCATACGGCTAGTCTATCAGTCAGTGTGGAGTCTCTGGTAGATGGCTGGAACTGTGGAGAGACAGAGATGAAATAAGACAGAGTATGGAGAGGGAGAAATAACACAGAGAATGTAGGGTGTGTGTGTGTAAAGAAAGACAGAAAAAGAGAGGGACAGAGAGAGAGCAAAACTATCCTGAGGTATGAATGAGTTTGATATTTTCATATGATATCCATATACTCATATCCCTACACCACCTCACCTCCCTGTTATTCATACTCTCAGTAGACAGCAAAATAAATTAAATCAGCATGCAATCTGCATACTACCTGAGCAGATATATTCAGTTATGAATCTAATTTGCAAGCATTAAAACAAACACACACACACACACACCATGCTCCTGCTGTTATTATTACTGTAGTTTTAAATGTGTTCCGTAATTAATTTGTTTTGATGCTGGAGACAAATCCTTAGAAATCCTCACATGGTAATTAACAATTATTGAGCATTTAATAAACACAGAGAGATAACAAACCAATTAGAGCTAACAAGGGTCTCCAAACCTCTGAACAATGAGCATAATTATGGTACAATGGAATTAAATTCAAACAGCATAATAACCAATATCATAAAACAAAGCAATAAACTTTTATTCACAATTATTTTATATTGAATAAAATGTGAATTGTATTATTCTGTAAACAAGCAGATAAATAGAGAATGAAGTATGCACTCTCGGTTCACTAACATTGTAATTTGCGTTGGAGTTACAGTGTTTGAAAGCTTTTAAATGTCAGGATTGTATTGGCTACACAGCAGAATTGCATGTCTTAATCTTTAATTGTTTAAGAATGTCCATATTAGCTATGTTGTCTCCCTCAGTCTGCCCTGAGAGAACGTCTCTCACCCCGAAGTGCTGACACCACTGGCTTTCTACACACACACACACACACACACACACACACACACACACACACACACACACACACACACACACACACACACACACACACACACACACACACACACACACACATTAACACAGGGGCCAATTAGTGGGTCCTGGCTTTCTGTTCAGGCATGTGTCAGGGGGCCTATATTGAGGGGGCCTGCAAGACTGAGAGGACCTCAGGGTAGACAGAGAATTACTGCTCCTCTCATCCCTCTGTCTAACGCACGCACACCAACACACACACTCTCATTACACACACCATCCAAATTGCAAACTAAAGGAAAACTCCAAGCCTATGCTAATAGAACAAACAAGGTGCTTTAGGTAAAGTAGTTGATATACTGTAGCTAATCAATAAGCAAATGCATAAGCATGTGAAATATGGCAGTTAACTATTATCCTTTGATCCCTGTAAAGGCCTGCGTTGTGTGTCTGCTGTCTACATGGTAAGAGGATAGCAGAGCTATCTGCCTACAGTAAACTCTGATCAATAGCCACACCTACACTGTACTACCTACGGTAACGGAGGATGCGCAAAGAGCACTAGGGAATGGACACGTTAACCTTATAGTAACGAGTCAAGCGCGTGTTTTAGGCTTGGGTGGTATACTGGGGTATTTGGAAATAGCCACGGGATGGTTTTTCAATACCGTCAATACAGTTTAAACTATTTCTTTGAAGTTTTTTTTTATATTTTTGAATATTTGTAGCTACTCTTTAAGTAAATAGTTGCAATAAACTTGTGCAATATGTTAGGAAATAAAGAAGATTGCGTTCTTCATTTCCCCTGTCACATCATTTTTCATTATGAAACTTACCGGTAGTCCCCAGTCACATGGTGTTTGTTTACAAGCACACAATGATGAGAGACCGGGGCCTTGTGAGTCTCTCACTGTGGTGCAGCACACACCAGGTTTGTATTAGTTATAATATGGAATTCACAACTAAATGTTTGCCTGCTGGATCTCTTATAACTATTAAGTTAACTGTCTAAAATGTGCTAAATGCTCAGCAGTTGTGCATTTGGTTTGCTAACTTAGTAGCTAGTTAGCTATTTAGCTAAGTGCTTAGCTTCCTGCAAAATCAAGCTTCGCTTAGTAACAGTAGACAATCGCCTCCTGGATCAAGAATCTTGCTGTATAATATTTGTTTTGTGCATGCAGCAAACTGAGTAGCATTTTCGAGTTACTTGTATAACTCTATGAGCTGGGATGTTTGTCCTGAAAATAGTTTAGGTCAGAGACTGTATAAAATGTTCCCAATGCGCTCGTTAGCATTTAGTTGCTATGGGATTTTACATGTACTTGTTAGCCTTACTAACTTCCGGATATCAGAGGCTCAGTGGGGTTTGAAAATAGCACCCCTTGTGTTCAGTGCCGGTATTACCGAATATCCCGGGATGTTACAAGGTCGATATGAAGGTAGGTCAATCTGGATACTGCCCAAGCCTCGTGTGCATTTGCGTTTGTATTAGCATGTACGCACAGTGTTCTATCCTGGGAGGACGGATCTAGTGATCTAGAGTTCTTGTGGACAGATTTAGCAGCACTGCTCTTCTTTCTCTCATATCATCATCCTTTCTTTTCTCTCATCCCTGCTGAGTGCCTGAAGGAGGGCCTGAGTTAGTGGACACACACGGTAAGTCCCCACCTAAGACAGATCCCCTGCTTTAGGCTCTGTCAACCACAGAGTAGAAGAGGAGAGGAGCAGAGAGGAAAAGCGGCATGACAGAACAGAACGAGTGGACACCTGTCTCTTGTCAGCTTTCTGTCCCAACTAGTCTTGGAAATCCCAGACCTAGGGCAGCAACAGCACTAGGTCTGGGATTAATGACAGATTTTCTTGGTAACTTCAAAGGACAACTCTCCAAACAAATCAAGAGTATTGGGTAGGCAAGGCTTAAAATGTGAGTGGGAATTGTCCTGTTTACGCTAAGGCAACAAGCAGATAAAGCCTTTTCCTCTATGCCAAGTGGACGTGGTATACTTTGACATTTAAGCTGGAACATTGGTAGATTGTGGGAGGCAACCAGTCTGTCTAGAGCAGGTGGATGGGCAACTTTGATGGGGTGGGGGCCACAAAATCTGAACTCATCATGAGGGGCCGCAGCGGCTAGCAGGTCTGCGTACCCATATCCATACCCCCCACCTACCTTGTGAGCAAAACATGTTAGCGACCCCCCTCTTGACAGGGGAGAGGCATTTTTTTTATTATTTTTATTTATTTATTTGTTTGTGCAATTCTACACATTTTGCCATGGAGCTTAGAGAAAAGGTTGCCGTTTTAAAGCACGTTTGCTGCATTCGAGGGTCTTGGGGGCCACCAGTTGCCCATTCCTGGTCTAGAGAGACTACTTCCCAACAATGAAAACGGTTGAATAAGACATTACTCTGCCACTATAGTGTGTGGTAGGACCAGAGACAGTGGCTGTGACCAGAGACAGTGGCTGTGACCAGAGACAGTGGCTGTGACCAGAGACAGTGGCTGTGACCAGAGACAGTGGCTGTGATAGGCTGTACTATGGAGGCAGTAGATAAGATAAGTGTTCTTTATTTCTGAAAGTCATTTAGCTCTGGATGAAGGGAGGAGAGGAGAGGGGGAGAGGAGAGGGGGAGAGGAGAGGGGGAGAGAGTTATAGTTATAGAGCTGTCTATGGTTTGGCAGTGTTTTTTTAAATGGGGTCTAGAAGAGCAAGGGTAGAGAGAGATATGAGGGTGAAAGAAAGAGAGAGAAAAATAATGGAAACGAGAGGGGCTTCTCTGACATTGCGGAATGAAAAATGGACAGAAGGAAAGAGGAGGATAAAAACCTGTTTCCTCTAAATCATGTGTTGTTTTTCTCTTAGTATAAGCCACCTACACCTTCAGTGTCTTTTCTTTCTCTTTCTGTATCTTTCTCGCCTCTTTTCTTTCTCATTCTTTTCTCTCTCTAGTCTGGCTTTAGATACTGATCAGCTGATAAGAGATGCATGCTGCAGCTTCATGAATGATAACCTCTGTACTCACTGACTCACTGACTCACTGACTCACTCACTCACTCACTCACTCACTCACTCACTCACTCACTCACTCACTCACTCACTCACTCACTCACTCACTCATTCACTCACTCACTCACTCACTCACTCCCATCAACATTAAAAACAATAAATACAATGATGTCCTGTCCCAATGTCAGATCATTATTTTAATCTCTTTTTGATAATTAATTGGGTGGAAAAAATCTAAATGTGAGGATTTACTGAACAAACGTCAGAGACCCTTATTACCCCTTTTACCCCTCTTCCTCACTGTCTTTTACCATATCCCCCCTCATTACCCCTTTTACCCCTCTTCCTCACTGTCTTTTACCATATCCCCCCTCATTACCCCTGTTACCCCTCTTCCTCACTGTCTTTTACCATATCCCCCCTCATTACCCCTTTTACCCCTCTTCCTCACTGTCTTTTACCATATCCCCCCTCATTACCCCTGTTACCCCTCCTCCTCACTGTCTTTTACCATATCCCCCCTCATTACCCCTTTTACCCCTCTTCCTCACTGTCTTTTACCATATTCCCCCTCATTACCCCTTTTACCCCTCTTCCTCACTGTCTTTTACCCTATCCCCCCTCATTACCCCTTTTACCCCTCTTCCTCACTGTCTTTTACCATATCCCCCCTCATTACCCCTTTTACCCCTCTTCCTCACTGTCTTTTACCCTATCCCCCCTCATTACCCCTTTTACCCCTCTTCCTCACTGTCTTTTACCATATCCCCCCTCATTACCCCTTTTACCCCTCTTCCTCACTGTCTTTTACCCTATCCCCCCTCATTACCCCTTTTACCCCTCTTCCTCACTGTCTTTTACCATATCCCCCCTCATTACCCCTTTTACCCCTCCTCCTCACTGTCTTTTACCCTATCCCCCCTCATTACCCCTTTTACCCCTCTTCCTCACTGTCTTTTACCATATCCCCCCTCATTACCCCTTTTACCCCTCTTCCTCACTGTCTTTTACCATATCCCCCCTCATTACCCCTTTTACCCCTCTTCCTCACTGTCTTTTACCCTATCCCCCCTCATTATCCCTTTTACCCCTCTTCCTCACTGTCTTTTACCATATCCCCCCTCATTACCCCTTTTACCCCTCTTCCTCACTGTCTTTTACCATAGCCCCCTCATTACCCCTTTTACCCCTCCTCCTCATTGTCTTTTACCATATCCCCCCTCATTACCCCTTTTACCCCTCTTCCTCACTGTCTTTTACCATATCCCCCCTCATTACCCCTTTACCCCTCCTCCTCACTGTCTTTTACCCTATCCCCCCTCATTACCCCTTTTACCCCTCTTCCTCACTGTCTTTTACCATATCCCCCCTCATTACCCCTTTTACCCCTCTTCCTCACTGTGTTTTACCATATCTCCCCTCATTACCCCTTTTACCCCTCTTCCTCACTGTCTTTTACCATATCCCCCTCATTACCCCTTTTACCCCTCTTCCTCACTGTCTTTTACCATATCCCCCCTCATTACCCCTTTTACCCCTCTTCCTCACTGTCTTTTACCCTATCCCCCCTCATTACCCCTTTTACCCCTCTTCCTCACTGTCTTTTACCATATCCCCCCTCATTACCCCTTTTACCCCTCTTCCTCACTGTCTTTTACCATACCCCCCTCATTACCCCTGTTACCCCTCTTCCTCACTGTCTTTTACCATATCCCCCCTCATTACCCCTTTTACCCCTCTTCCTCACTGTCTTTTACCCTATCCCCCCTCATTACCCCTTTTACCCCTCTTCCTCACTGTCTTTTACCCTATCCCCCCTCATTACCCCTGTTACCCCTCTTCCTCACTGTCTTTTACCATATCCCCCCTCATTACCCCTTTTACCCCTCTTCCTCACTGTCTTTTACCATATCCCCCCTCATTACCCCTGTTACCCCTCTTCCTCACTGTCTTTTACCATATCCCCCCTCATTACCCCTTTTACCCCTCTTCCTCACTGTCTTTTACCATATCCCCCCTCATTACCCCTGTTACCCCTCCTCCTCACTGTCTTTTACCATATCCCCCCTCATTACCCCTTTTACCCCTCTTCCTCACTGTCTTTTACCATATTCCCCCTCATTACCCCTTTTACCCCTCTTCCTCACTGTCTTTTACCCTATCCCCCCTCATTACCCCTTTTACCCCTCTTCCTCACTGTCTTTTACCATATCCCCCCTCATTACCCCTTTTACCCCTCTTCCTCATTGTCTTTTACCCTATCCCCCCTCATTATCCCTTTTACCCCTCTTCCTCACTGTCTTTTACCATATCCCCCCTCATTACCCCTTTTACCCCTCTTCCTCACTGTCTTTTACCATAGCCCCCTCATTACCCCTTTTACCCCTCCTCCTCATTGTCTTTTACCATATCCCCCCTCATTACCCCTTTTACCCCTCTTCCTCACTGTCTTTTACCATATCCCCCCTCATTACCCCTTTACCCCTCCTCCTCACTGTCTTTTACCCTATCCCCCCTCATTACCCCTTTTACCCCTCTTCCTCACTGTCTTTTACCATATCCCCCCTCATTACCCCTTTTACCCCTCTTCCTCACTGTGTTTTACCATATCTCCCCTCATTACCCCTTTTACCCCTCTTCCTCACTGTCTTTTACCCTATCCCCCTCATTACCCCTTTTACCCCTCTTCCTCACTGTCTTTTACCATATCCCCCCTCATTACCCCTTTTACCCCTCTTCCTCACTGTCTTTTACCATATCCCCCTCATTACCCCTTTTAACCCTCCTCCTCACTGTCTTTTACCCTATTCCTTCTTATTACCACTTTTACCCCTCTTCCTCACTCTTTTACTCAAACCCCTCATTACCCCTTTTACCCCTCCTCCTCACTGTCTTTTACCCTATCCCCCCTCATTACCCCTTTTACCCCTCTTCCTCACTGTCTTTTACCCATCCCCACATTACCCCTTTTACCCCTCTTCCTCACTGTCTTTTACCCTATCCCCCCTCATTACCCCTTTTACCCCTCTTCCTCACTGTCTTTTACCATATCCCCCCTCATTACCCCTTTTACCCCTCATCCTCACTGTCTTTTACCCTATCCCCCTCATTACCCCTTTTACCCCTCCTCCTCACTGTCTTTTACCATATCCCCCCTCATTACCCCTTTTACCCCTCTTCCTCACTGTCTTTTACCCTATCCCCCCTCATTACCCCTTTTACCCCTCCTCCTCACTGTCTTTTACCCTATCCCCCCTCATTACCCCTTTTACCCCTTTTCATCACTGTGTTTTACCATATCCCCTCATTACCCCCTTTACCCCTCTTCCTCACTGTCTTTTACCCTATTCCTTCTTATTACCACTTTTACCCCTCTTCCTCACTCTTTTACCCAAACCCCTCATTACCCCTTTTACCCCTCCTCCTCACTGTCTTTTACCCTATCCCCCCTCATTACCCCTTTTACCCCTCTTCCTCACTGTCTTTTACCCATCCCCTCATTACCCCTTTTACCCCTCTTCCTCACTGTCTTTTACCCTATCCCCCCTCATTACCCCTTTTACCCCTCTTCCTCACTGTCTTTTACCATATCCCCCCTCATTACCCCTTTTACCCCTCATCCTCACTGTCTTTTACCCTATCCCCCTCATTACCCCTTTTACCCCTCCTCCTCACTGTCTTTTACCATATCCCCCCTCATTACCCCTTTTACCCCTCTTCCTCACTGTCTTTTACCCTATCCCCCCTCATTACCCATTTTACCCCTCTTCCTCACTGTCTTTTACCCTATCCCCCCTCATTACCCCTTTTACCCCTCTTCCTCACTGTCTTTTACCATATCCCCCCTCATTACCCCTTTTACCCCTCTTCCTCACTGTCTTTTACCATATCCCCCCTCATTACCCCTTTTACCCCTCTTCCTCACTGTGTTTTACCATATCTCCCCTCATTACCCCTTTTACCCCTCTTCCTCACTGCCTTTTACCATATCCCCCTCATTACCCCTTTTACCCCTCTTCCTCACTGTCTTTTACCATATCCCCTCTCATTACCCCTTTTACCCCTCTTCCTCACTGTCTTTTACCATATCCCCCCTCATTACCCCTTTTACCCCTCTTCCTCACTGTCTTTTACCCTATCCTCCCTCATTACCCCTTTTACCCCTCTTCCTCACTGTATTTTACCCTATCCCCCCTCATTACCCCTTTTACCCCTCTTCCTCACTGTCTTTTACCATATCCCCCCTCATTACCCCTTTTACCCCTCTTCCTCACTGTCTTTTACCATACCCCCCTCATTACCCCTGTTACCCCTCCTCCTCACTGTCTTTTACCATATCCCCCTCATTACCCCTTTTACCCCTCTTCCTCACTGTCTTTTACCCTATCCCCCTCATTACCCCTTTTACCCCTCTTCCTCACTGTCTTTTACCATATCCCCCCTCATTACCCCTTTTACCCCTCTTCCTCACTGTCTTTTACCATATCCCCCTCATTACCCCTTTTAACCCTCCTCCTCACTGTCTTTTACCCTATTCCTTCTTATTACCACTTTTACCCCTCTTCCTCACTCTTTTACCCAAACCCCTCATTACCCCTTTTACCCCTCTTCCTCACTGTCTTTTACCATATCCCCCCTCATTACCCCTTTTACCCCTCTTGCTCACTGTCTTTTACCCTATCCCCCCTCATTACCCCTTTTACCCCTATTCCTCACTGTCTTTTACCATATCCCCCCTCATTACCCCTTTTACCCCTCTTCCTCACTGTCTTTTACCATATCCCCCCTCATTACCCCTTTTACCCCTCCTCCTCATTGTCTTTTACCATATCCCCCCTCATTACCCCTTTTACCCCTCTTCCTCACTGTCTTTTACCATATCCCCCTCATTACCCCTTTTACCCCTCCTCCTCACTGTCTTTTACCATATCCCCCCTCATTACCCCTTTTACCCCTCTTCCTCACTGTCTTTTACCATATCCCCCTCATTACCCCTTTTACCCCTCTTCCTCACTGTGTTTTACCATATCTCCCCTCATTACCCCTTTTACCCCTCTTCCTCACTGTCTTTTACTATATCCCCCTCATTACCCCTTTTACCCCTCTTCCTCACTGTCTTTTACCATATCCCCCCTCATTACCCCTTTTACCCCTCTTCCTCACTGTCTTTTACCATATCCCCCTCATTACCCCTTTTACCCCTCTTCCTCACTGTCTTTTACCCTATCCTCCCTCATTACCCCTTTTACCCCTCTTCCTCACTGTCTTTTACCCTATCCCCCTCATTACCCCTTTTACCCCTCTTCCTCACTGTCTTTTACCATATCCCCCCTCATTACCCCTTTTACCCCTCTTCCTCACTGTCTTTTACCCTATCCCCCCTCATTACCCCTTTTACCCCTCCTCCTCACTGTCTTTTACCCTATCCCCCCTCATTACCCCTTTTACCCCTTTTCCTCACTGTGTTTTACCCTATCCCCCCTCATTACCCCTTTTACCCCTCTTCCTCACTGTCTTTTACCCTATCCCCCCTCATTACCCCTTTTACCCCTCTTCCTCACTGTCTTTTACCATATCCCCCCTCATTACCCCTTTTACCCCTCTTCCTCACTGTCTTTTACCATATCCCCCCTCATTACCCCTTTTACCCCTCTTCCTCACTGTGTTTTACCATATCTCCCCTCATTACCCCTTTTACCCCTCTTCCTCACTGTCTTTTACCATATCCCCCTCATTACCCCTTTTACCCCTCTTCCTCACTGTCTTTTACCATATCCCCTCTCATTACCCCTTTTACCCCTCTTCCTCACTGTCTTTTACCATATCCCCCCTCATTACCCCTTTTACCCCTCTTCCTCACTGTCTTTTACCCTATCCTCCCTCATTACCCCTTTTACCCCTCTTCCTCACTGTCTTTTACCCTATCCCCCCTCATTACCCCTTTTACCCCTCTTCCTCACTGTCTTTTACCATATCCCCCCTCATTACCCCTTTTACCCCTCTTCCTCACTGTCTTTTACCATACCCCCCTCATTACCCCTGTTACCCCTCCTCCTCACTGTCTTTTACCATAACCCCCTCATTACCCCTTTTACCCCTCTTCCTCACTGTCTTTTACCCTATCCCCCTCATTACCCCTTTTACCCCTCTTCCTCACTGTCTTTTACCATATCCCCCCTCATTACCCCTTTTACCCCTCTTCCTCACTGTCTTTTACCCTATCCCCCCTCATTACCCCTTTTACCCCTCTTCCTCACTGTCTTTTACCATATCCCCCCTCATTACCCCTTTTACCCCTCTTCCTCACTGTCTTTTACCATACCCCCCTCATTACCCCTGTTACCCCTCCTCCTCACTGTCTTTTACCATATCCCCCTCATTACCCCTTTTACCCCTCTTCCTCACTGTCTTTTACCCTATCCCCCTCATTACCCCTTTTACCCCTCTTCCTCACTGTCTTTTACCATATCCCCCCTCATTACCCCTTTTACCCCTCTTCCTCACTGTCTTTTACCATATCCCCCTCATTACCCCTTTTAACCCTCCTCCTCACTGTCTTTTACCCTATTCCTTCTTATTACCACTTTTACCCCTCTTCCTCACTCTTTTACCCAAACCCCTCATTACCCCTTTTACCCCTCCTCCTCACTGTCTTTTACCCTATCTCCCCTCATTACCCCTTTTACCCCTCTTCCTCACTGTCTTTTACCATATCTCCCTCATTACCCCTTTTACCCCTCTTCCTCACTGTCTTTTACCCTATCCCCCCTCATTACCCCTTTTACCCCTATTCCTCACTGTCTTTTACCATATCCCCCCTCATTACCCCTTTTACCCCTCTTCCTCACTGTCTTTTACCATATCCCCCCTCATTACCCCTTTTACCCCTCCTCCTCATTGTCTTTTACCATATCCCCCCTCATTACCCCTTTTACCCCTCTTCCTCACTGTCTTTTACCATATCCCCCTCATTACCCCTTTTACCCCTCCTCCTCACTGTCTTTTACCATATCCCCCCTCATTACCCCTTTTACCCCTCTTCCTCACTGTCTTTTACCATACCCCCCTCATTACCCCTTTTACCCCTCTTCCTCACTGTGTTTTACCATATCTCCCCTCATTACCCCTTTTACCCCTCTTCCTCACTGTCTTTTACCATATCCCCCTCATTACCCCTTTTACCCCTCTTCCTCACTGTCTTTTACCATATCCCCCCTCATTACCCCTTTTACCCCTCTTCCTCACTGTCTTTTACCATATCCCCCTCATTACCCCTTTTACCCCTCTTCCTCACTGTCTTTTACCCTATCCTCCCTCATTACCCCTTTTACCCCTCTTCCTCACTGTCTTTTACCCTATCCCCCCTCATTACCCCTTTTACCCCTCTTCCTCACTGCCTTTTACCATATCCCCCCTCATTACCCCTTTTACCCCTCTTCCTCACTGTCTTTTACCATACCCCCCTCATTACCCCTGTTACCCCTCCTCCTCACTGTCTTTTACCATATCCCCCTCATTACCCCTTTTACCCCTCTTCCTCACTGTCTTTTACCCTATCTCCCTCATTACCCCTTTTACCCCTCTTCCTCACTGTCTTTTACCATATCCCCCCTCATTACCCCTTTTACCCCTCTTCCTCACTGTCTTTTACCCTATCCCCTCATTACCCCTTTTAACCCTCCTCCTCACTGTCTTTTACCCTATTCCTTCTTATTACCACTTTTACCCCTCTTCCTCACTCTTTTACCCAAACCCCTCATTACCCCTTTTACCCCTCCTCCTCCCTGTCTTTTACCCTATCCCCCCTCATTACCCCTTTTACCCCTCCTCCTCACTGTCTTTTACCATATCCCCCTCATTACCCCTTTTACCCCTCTTCCTCACTGTCTTTTACCCTATCCTCCCTCATTACCCCTTTTACCCCTCTTCCTCACTGTCTTTTACCCTATCCCCCTCATTACCCCTTTTACCCCTCTTCCTCACTGTCTTTTACCATATCCCCCCTCATTACCCCTTTTACCCCTCTTCCTCACTGTCTTTTACCCTATCCCCCTCATTACCCCTTTTACCCCTCCTCCTCACTGTCTTTTACCCTATCCCCCCTCATTACCCCTTTTACCCCTTTTCCTCACTGTGTTTTACCCTATCCCCCCTCATTACCCCTTTTACCCCTCTTCCTCACTGTCTTTTACCCTATCCCCCCTCATTACCCCTTTTACCCCTCTTCCTCACTGTCTTTTACCATATCCCCCCTCATTACCCCTTTTACCCCTCTTCCTCACTGTCTTTTACCATATCCCCCCTCATTACCCCTTTTACCCCTCTTCCTCACTGTGTTTTACCATATCTCCCCTCATTACCCCTTTTACCCCTCTTCCTCACTGTCTTTTACCATATCCCCCTCATTACCCCTTTTACCCCTCTTCCTCACTGTCTTTTACCATATCCCCTCTCATTACCCCTTTTACCCCTCTTCCTCACTGTCTTTTACCATATCCCCCCTCATTACCCCTTTTACCCCTCTTCCTCACTGTCTTTTACCCTATCCTCCCTCATTACCCCTTTTACCCCTCTTCCTCACTGTCTTTTACCCTATCCCCCCTCATTACCCCTTTTACCCCTCTTCCTCACTGTCTTTTACCATATCCCCCCTCATTACCCCTTTTACCCCTCTTCCTCACTGTCTTTTACCATACCCCCCTCATTACCCCTGTTACCCCTCCTCCTCACTGTCTTTTACCATATCCCCCTCATTACCCCTTTTACCCCTCTTCCTCACTGTCTTTTACCCTATCCCCCTCATTACCCCTTTTACCCCTCTTCCTCACTGTCTTTTACCATATCCCCCCTCATTACCCCTTTTACCCCTCTTCCTCACTGTCTTTTACCATATCCCCCTCATTACCCCTTTTAACCCTCCTCCTCACTGTCTTTTACCCTATTCCTTCTTATTACCACTTTTACCCCTCTTCCTCACTCTTTTACCCAAACCCCTCATTACCCCTTTTACCCCTCCTCCTCACTGTCTTTTACCATATCCCGCCTCATTACCCCTTTTACCCCTCTTCCTCACTGTCTTTTACCCTATCCCCCCTCATTACCCCTTTTACCCCTCTTCCTCACTGTCTTTTACCATATCCCCCCTCATTACCCCTTTTACCCCTCTTCCTCACTGTCTTTTACCCTATCCCCCCTCATTACCCCTTTTACCCCTCTTCCTCACTGTCTTTTACCATATCCCCCTCATTACCCCTTTTAACCCTCCTCCTCACTGTCTTTTACCCTATTCCTTCTTATTACCACTTTTACCCCTCTTCCTCACTCTTTTACCCAAACCCCTCATTACCCCTTTTACCCCTCCTCCTCACTGTCTTTTACCCTATCTCCCCTCATTACCCCTTTTACCCCTCTTCCTCACTGTCTTTTACCATATCTCCCTCATTACCCCTTTTACCCCTCTTCCTCACTGTCTTTTACCCTATCCCCCCTCATTACCCCTTTTACCCCTATTCCTCACTGTCTTTTACCATATCCCCCCTCATTACCCCTTTTACCCATCTTCCTCACTGTCTTTTACCATATCCCCCCTCATTACCCCTTTTACCCCTCCTCCTCATTGTCTTTTACCATATCCCCCCTCATTACCCCTTTTACCCCTCTTCCTCACTGTCTTTTACCATATCCCCCTCATTACCCCTTTTACCCCTCCTCCTCACTGTCTTTTACCATATCCCCCCTCATTACCCCTTTTACCCCTCTTCCTCACTGTCTTTTACCATATCCCCCTCATTACCCCTTTTACCCCTCTTCCTCACTGTGTTTTACCATATCTCCCCTCATTACCCCTTTTACCCCTCTTCCTCACTGTCTTTTACCCTATCCCCCTCATTACCCCTTTTACCCCTCTTCCTCACAGTCTTTTACCATATCCCCCCTCATTACCCCTTTTACCCCTCTTCCTCACTGTCTTTTACCATATCCCCCTCATTACCCCTTTTACCCCTCTTCCTCACTGTCTTTTACCCTATCCTCCCTCATTACCCCTTTTACCCCTCTTCCTCACTGTCTTTTACCCTATCCCCCCTCATTACCCCTTTTACCCCTCTTCCTCACTGCCTTTTACCATATCCCCCCTCATTACCCCTTTTACCCCTCTTCCTCACTGTCTTTTACCATACCCCCCTCATTACCCCTGTTACCCCTCCTCCTCACTGTCTTTTACCATATCCCCCTCATTACCCCTTTTACCCCTCTTCCTCACTGTCTTTTACCCTATCTCCCTCATTACCCCTTTTACCCCTCTTCCTCACTGTCTTTTACCATATCCCCCCTCATTACCCCTTTTACCCCTCTTCCTCACTGTCTTTTACCATATCCCCTCATTACCCCTTTTAACCCTCCTCCTCACTGTCTTTTACCCTATTCCTTCTTATTACCACTTTTACCCCTCTTCCTCACTCTTTTACCCAAACCCCTCATTACCCCTTTTACCCCTCCTCCTCCCTGTCTTTTACCCTATCCCCCCTCATTACCCCTTTTACCCCTCCTCCTCACTGTCTTTTACCATATCCCCCTCATTACCCCTTTTACCCCTCTTCCTCACTGTCTTTTACCCTATCCTCCCTCATTACCCCTTTTACCCCTCTTCCTCACTGTCTTTTACCCTATCCCCCTCATTACCCCTTTTACCCCTCTTCCTCACTGTCTTTTACCATATCCCCCCTCATTACCCCTTTTACCCCTCTTCCTCACTGTCTTTTACCCTATCCCCCCTCATTACCCCTTTTACCCCTCCTCCTCACTGTCTTTTACCCTATCCCCCCTCATTACCCCTTTTACCCCTTTTCCTCACTGTGTTTTACCCTATCCCCCCTCATTACCCCTTTTACCCCTCTTCCTCACTGTCTTTTACCCTATCCCCCCTCATTACCCCTTTTACCCCTCTTCCTCACTGTCTTTTACCATATCCCCCCTCATTACCCCTTTTACCCCTCTTCCTCACTGTCTTTTACCATATCCCCCCTCATTACCCCTTTTACCCCTCTTCCTCACTGTGTTTTACCATATCTCCCCTCATTACCCCTTTTACCCCTCTTCCTCACTGTCTTTTACCATATCCCCCTCATTACCCCTTTTACCCCTCTTCCTCACTGTCTTTTACCATATCCCCTCTCATTACCCCTTTTACCCCTCTTCCTCACTGTCTTTTACCATATCCCCCCTCATTACCCCTTTTACCCCTCTTCCTCACTGTCTTTTACCCTATCCTCCCTCATTACCCCTTTTACCCCTCTTCCTCACTGTCTTTTACCCTATCCCCCCTCATTACCCCTTTTACCCCTCTTCCTCACTGTCTTTTACCATATCCCCCCTCATTACCCCTTTTACCCCTCTTCCTCACTGTCTTTTACCATACCCCCCTCATTACCCCTGTTACCCCTCCTCCTCACTGTCTTTTACCATATCCCCCTCATTACCCCTTTTACCCCTCTTCCTCACTGTCTTTTACCCTATCCCCCTCATTACCCCTTTTACCCCTCTTCCTCACTGTCTTTTACCATATCCCCCCTCATTACCCCTTTTACCCCTCTTCCTCACTGTCTTTTACCATATCCCCCTCATTACCCCTTTTAACCCTCCTCCTCACTGTCTTTTACCCTATTCCTTCTTATTACCACTTTTACCCCTCTTCCTCACTCTTTTACCCAAACCCCTCATTACCCCTTTTACCCCTCCTCCTCACTGTCTTTTACCCTATCCCCCCTCATTACCCCTTTTACCCCTCTTCCTCACTGTCTTTTACCCTATCCCCCCTCATTACCCCTTTTACCCCTCTTCCTCACTGTCTTTTACCATATCCCCCCTCATTACCCCTTTTACCCCTCTTCCTCACTGTCTTTTACCCTATCCCCCCTCATTACCCCTTTTACCCCTCCTCCTCACTGTCTTTTACCCTATCCCCCCTCATTACCCCTTTTACCCCTTTTCCTCACTGTGTTTTACCCTATCCCCCCTCATTACCCCTTTTACCCCTCTTCCTCACTGTCTTTTACCCTATCCCCCCTCATTACCCCTTTTACCCCTCTTCCTCACTGTCTTTTACCATATCCCCCCTCATTACCCCTTTTACCCCTCTTCCTCACTGTCTTTTACCATATCCCCCCTCATTACCCCTTTTACCCCTCTTCCTCACTGTGTTTTACCATATCTCCCCTCATTACCCCTTTTACCCCTCTTCCTCACTGTCTTTTACCATATCCCCCTCATTACCCCTTTTACCCCTCTTCCTCACTGTCTTTTACCCTATCCCCTCTCATTACCCCTTTTACCCCTCTTCCTCACTGTCTTTTACCCTATCCCCCCTCATTACCCCTTTTACCCCTCTTCCTCACTGTCTTTTACCCTATCCCCCCTCATTACCCCTTTTACCCCTCTTCCTCACTGTCTTTTACCCTATCCCCCCTCATTACCCCTTTTACCCCTCTTCCTCACTGTCTTTTACCCTATCCCCCCTCATTACCCCTTTTACCCCTCTTCCTCACTGTCTTTTTACCCATATCCCCCCCTCATTACCCACTTTTACTCCCTCTTCCTCACTGTCTTTTACCCTATCCCCCCTCATTACCCCATTTTACCCCTCTCTCCTCACTGTCTTTTACCATATCCCCCTCATTACCCCCTTTAACCCTCCTCCTCACTGTCTTTTACCCTATTCCTTCTTATTACCACTTTTACCCCTCTTCCTCACTCTTTTACCCAAACCCCTCATTACCCCTTTTACCCCTCCTCCTCACTGTCTTTTACCCTATCTCCCCTCATTACCCCTTTTACCCCTCTTCCTCACTGTCTTTTACCATATCTCCCTCATTACCCCTTTTACCCCTCTTCCTCACTGTCTTTTACCCTATCCCCCCTCATTACCCCTTTTACCCCTATTCCTCACTGTCTTTTACCATATCCCCCCTCATTACCCCTTTTACCCCTCTTCCTCACTGTCTTTTACCATATCCCCCCTCATTACCCCTTTTACCCCTCCTCCTCATTGTCTTTTACCATATCCCCCCTCATTACCCCTTTTACCCCTCTTCCTCACTGTCTTTTACCATATCCCCTCATTACCCCTTTTACCCCTCCTCCTCACTGTCTTTTACCATATCCCCCCTCATTACCCCTTTTACCCCTCTTCCTCACTGTCTTTTACCCATCCCCCTCATTACCCCTTTTACCCCTCTTCCTCACTGTCTTTTACCATATCCCCCCTCATTACCCCTTTTACCCCTCTTCCTCACTGTCTTTTACCCTATCCCCCTCATTACCCCTTTTACCCCTCATCCTCACTGTCTTTTACCCTATCCCCCTCATTACCCCTTTTACCCCTCCTCCTCACTGTCTTTTACCATATCCCCCCTCATTACCCCTTTTACCCATCTTCCTCACTGTCTTTTACCCTATCCCCCATCATTACCCCTTTTACCCCTCCTCCTCACTGTCTTTTACCCTATCCCCCCTCATTACCCCTTTTACCCCTTTTCCTCACTGTGTTTTACCCTATCCCCCCTCATTACCCCTTTTACCCCTCTTCCTCACTGTCTTTTACCATATCCCCCCTCATTACCCCTTTTACCCCTCCTCCTCACTGTCTTTTACCATATCCCCCTCATTACCCCCTTTACCCCTCTTCCTCACTGTCTTTTACCCTATTCCCTCTTATTACCACTTTTACCCCTCTTCCTCACTCTTTTACCCAAACCCCTCAGTACCCCTTTTACCCCTCTTCCTCACTGTCTTCTACCCTATCCCCCCTCATTACCCATTTTACCCCTCTTCCTCACTATCTTTTACCCTATCCCCTCATTACCCATTTTACCCCTCTTCCTCACTGTCTTTTACCCTATCCCCCCTCATTACCCCTTTTACCCCTCTTCCTCACTGTCTTTTACCCTATCCCCCCTCATTACCCATTTTACTCCTCTTCCTCACTGTCTTTTACCCTATCCCCCCTCATTACCCATTTTACCCCTCTTCCTCACTGTCTTTTACCCTATCCCCCCTCATTACCCCTTTTACCCCTCTTCCTCACTGTCTTTTACCCTATCCCCCCTCATTACCCCTTTTACCCCTCTTCCTCACTGTCTTTTACCATATCACCCCTCATTACCCCTTTTACCCCTCTTCCTCACTGTCTTTTACCCTATCCCCCCTCATTACCCATTTTACTCCTCTTCCTCACTGTCTTTTACCCTATCCCCCCTCATTACCCCTTTTACCCCTCTTCCTCACTGTCTTTTACCCTATCCCCCCTCATTACCCCTTTTACCCCTCTTCCTCACTGTCTTTTACCCTATCCCCCCTCATTACCCATTTTACTCCTCTTCCTCACTGTCTTTTACCCTATCCCCCCTCATTACCCATTTTACTCCTCTTCCTCACTGTCTTTTACCCTATCCCCCCTCATTACCCCTTTTACCCCTCTTCCTCACTGTCTTTTACCCTATCCCCCCTCATTACCCCTTTTACCCCTCTTCCTCACTGTCTTTTACCATATCCCCCCTCATTACCCCTTTTACCCCTCTTCCTCACTGTCTTTTACCCTATCCCCCCTCATTACCCATTTTACTCCTCTTCCTCACTCTCTTTTACCCTATCCCCCCTCATTACCCCTTTTACCCCTCTTCCTCACTGTCTTTTACCCTATCCCCCCTCATTACCCCTTTTACCCCTCTTCCTCACTGTCTTTTACCCTATCCCCCCTCATTACCCATTTTACTCCTCTTCCTCACTGTCTTTTACCCTATCCCCCCTCATTACCCATTTTACTCCTCTTCCTCACTGTCTTTTACCCTATCCCCCTCATTACCCATTTTACTCCTCTTCCTCACTGTCTTTTACCCTATTCCCTCTCATTACCACTTCCCCCTTTCTCTACCCTCCTTCCTTTCCCTGTTAGCTCTTTATGTGAAGAAAAGTATTTATTTTCATTTATCAAAGCATTTCCCCCCTGAGAGAGGAAATGTGCAGTGTCTGCAAAGCGCTCGGGGGGGGGGTGTGTGTGTGTGTGTGTGTGTGTGTGTGTGTGTGTGTGTGTGTGTGTGTGTGTGTGTGTGTGTGTGTGTGTGTGTGTCGGGGGTACAGAGCGATGCTGGAGGTTATTATGTAGAGACTGGGACGTGACAGGAGATTCCTCTGATTGGGAATAAAATACCATCTTATCTATTTACATAAAGCCCAGTGCGATTGATCCCCCCCCACACACACACACACACACACACACACACACACACACACACACACACACACACACACACACTCACACACACACACACACACAAGTGCATACTGTAGCCATTAAAACACACAGACACACACACAGAGATGCACACAAGCAATACACACACAAGCCCTCACAAAAACTGCAGAAGCAGGCAAATACACTTGTAAACAAACACTAGAGGAAATTCACAAAGGGATTTGTCGTAATTAAATTGCAATGATCGCCCTTTTTAGATTTCACTTTGATGATGGAAAAAAAATAAAGTTAAAACGAAGACATTCTGGAAAACAGCTCTAATGGAACTTAAATTAAAAAGAACATGTAATTATCCACGCCTGGTAGAGGAGAGGAGCCACGGAGAAAAAACCCTGCTTTATTACATGTTGATGCTGAAGCTAGCAGCAGAATAACAATACCATTTATTTGTTGCAAACTTCAACTCTGCTGACATGCAATAAAATGATCCTTCTTCACAACCCTCACTGCCAATAACCCCTGCTTAGACAAAGACTGTGTCCGAAATCTGTCTTGCCTACTACTTACTAAAACAACATACTGTGTATTAATAGCCCTGCAAAGTATTTAGAATGTACTGTTTAGTAAAAACGTATGCAGTAAGAAACAAATATCAACATACTACTCATCCAAGGGGTCATCTAATGCACAATCCCACTTGATCCCCACCATATGTTCATTTATGTAAAGCACATCCCCTGATTATCAGCTGCTGTCAAACACATGAGTGTGATAAGACAATACTCTTCCTGAATAATGTGCAGCGACTTCTACTTGATGAAAAGCTGAAATGAGTATGACATCCTGGCATTTAAAGCATACTACATTTTACATTTATTTTTTCACATACCCAAAAAGCCAACTATTTAGAAAGTATGGGTATTTGGACACGGCCTAAAGCTTACATGAAAAACATCAAGAGGATATGAAAGAAACGTAGACTTTCTCTTTTGATTCTTATTAACCTGACCTATGACCTCCCCTCTGACTCCAAAGTGACCGCCCCATGTCCCCTGTGACCCCTTTGGGACTGAAGGCATGGAATGTGGACTTGACCTCTCAGGCTCCACTCTTCACAGCAGGAATTTGTGTGTGCGCGTTCGGTAGCGCGCGAGTGTGTGTGTGTCTGCAGATGGGAGCCCCATATGCTCTAACCCTAATGCCAGACCAGTGTTATCAGTCCCAGGTATTCACTAATCATATAACTACACCGCAAAACAAAGCAACAAAAACTGCATCAAATAAATGCCCCCCCCCCCCCCCCAGTCAATCTTTCTGTGATACTGCAAACTAAACCTCTTCTACAGACTCACACACACACACACACACACACACACACACACACACACACACACACACACACACACACACACACACACACACACACACACACACACACACACACACACACACACACACACACACACACACACACACACACACACACACACACACACACACACACACACACACACACACACACACACACACACACCTCTGCTCAGCAAGCTGTGTGGCCCTGAATCGAGCTGAGTACAGGTGAGATAGGTGGGATAGGGGAGGGACATGGTGTTGTCTAGCAGGTGTTCTTCTGTCTGTCTCCTGTCATGACTCTGATTGGTTCAATCTAACCCTGACAGCAGGTCAACACCCCTAAATCTAACAGCCAATCACTGGAGATCACTGGGGGAATGGAACTCATGGAGAACGTACAGTACAAGCCAATGTGAAGGACAGAAAATAACATACTGTATATGAATGTAAACAAATAAGTATTTCTCAGAATTTGAGTTTTTAGTGTAAATAAAGTGTTGTTGTGAGCAGGTGGTGTTCACTCCTGCTGGAAGTGTCTCACTTTCCTGTTCTAAAATAGACCTGTGTGTGTTTGCATATGAGAAATAAATAAATATAGTGAGGGAGGCAGGAAGATACAGATAAAGAGAGATCCCTCATGCACACCTCTCTCTTGCTCCACCTCCTGCGAGCCTCCCCCTCCCTCCCTCCCTCCCTCCCTCCCTCCCTCCCTCCCTCCCTCCTCCCTCCCTCCCTCCCTCCCTCCCTCTGTGGCGTATGTGTGTCAACCTTGACCCAGAGCAGTAGAGCACAGGAGCATTGAGTGGGGGAGGGAGCAGGGGAGAAAGGAGAGAGAGAGGGGGAGGCAAAGTGAGGAGGGCACATTGCCCTGTTTATGTAAGATTTGAGCACACTTCCAAAATGGCCACTAACAGAACAGTGAGAGTGGAGCAGAGAGGGAAAGGGAGATTTAACCCCTAAGTGTCTGTGACAACAGGAACAGTTAATGTAGCCTACTCAGTACTCTGAGCATGAGTACGTTGCTACTTTCTCTCTCTCTCTCTCTCCCCATCTGTATCTGTCTGTCTGATGTAGAGATTCCTCTGTGGCCTAGCGATTAGCAGCATGTTTCTCCTCCTCTCCTCCCTCCTTTTCTCACTGCATCCGTTCTCATTGACATCATTATCTGAGACATCGACAGAGGGGAGGACTGGGAAACCAGAGAGAGCAGATCTGCTGGGAATCACTTCCCCAATCATTAAAACTCTCTTATCCCTCGAATACCTGCTTGTTAAACACTGTGTGTGTGTGTGTGTGTGTGTGTGTGTGTGTGTGTGTGTGTGTGTGTGTGTGTGTGTGTGTGTGTGTGTGTGTGTGTGTGTGTGTGTGTGTGTGTGTGTGTGTGTGTGTGTGTGTGTGTGTGTGTGTGTGTTAAACAGGCTCAATCGGAGCATGCATTAAAGGTTTTGCGGTAGTCTATTAGGAGTGTGAATGTGTGTTCTCTACTCTCCTCTTCCATCACCAGAACCTGTCCTTTTCCTGTCATGAAAGTTTAATCAGCCATTTAAAAGCCAGTGACCAGGCTGAGTCTCTGTATGTACCCTGCCTCCAGGTTTGAAGAAACTGATACAGGCAATGCAGAGGTCAGCCCTGGTCCAGCCAGCCAGCCAGCGTGCCCTGCAGGCACTGAGTAGTAGCTTCAGTACATCAATTCACTGATTACAACTGGAACCACTTTTACCATGATAAATCAGGGCCAAGTGAGAATAGTCCAAATTAAAGAGACTATTTAGAGATAGACTAGCTTATATGGTAATGTACAGGTAGCTGTAAAATTTGGGATGCTAGCAGCAGAGAAGAGAGCCATCAGTTGAGAGCCATCCGTCAGTCTGTAGGTCTACTCTACTGTGTACAGGGAGGAATCCATCAGTCTAGCTAGCATGTGCTGAGGAGGGGAGAGGGGATACGTCAGTGATAAGTCAGTCTAGCAGGAGAGAGAGAGAGAGAGAGAGAGAGAGAGAGAGAGAGAGAGAGAGAGAGAGAGAGAGAGAGAGAGAGAGATGTAGACCACACAGCTGATATATAGCCTCTGCGGCTGGCTCACTCTCACTCACATCTATCTCTCTCTCTGTCTGTCTCTGTCTCTTTCTCTCTATAATTAATTTAGCATGAACACATAGCGGAAGCACATTAATATACAATAGAATAACGAAATGACTTACTATAGAAAAAAAATGCAAACGTCTATTATTTGCTGTTCTCTCCCTTACCCACCAATTTCTCTCTTCCTCCCTCTCTCTTTCTCTCTCTCTCTCTGTCTCTCCTATGTTCTACCTCTTTCTGTGAATGAGTGACTTATAGGGCTTAATTGCTGGCAGTGGTTCATGTGATCACATGGCCATGTCATGACAGCATGTGATAAATACAGCAGGACAGTTAAAACACTGCTTTATAGGGGAACCAAACACACACAAACAGTAATGTTAACCCAGAACTTGTCAAAGCCTTTTTGCTAGTCTGGAAGCTTTAACACACAGTGTGATGCACCAACTCCAGCGGGTATATGAATCCCTCTTTCTACCCCACTGTAAAACACTGAGACTGTGACAGAAGAGTCTGCAGGGTTTAGTCCATACATCTTGTTGTTACATGGAGCTAGATATCAGGGAGTGACCTTTTTATGCACCACACCATACATTGTTAAAATAATGGGGTGTCTTATAGCAGGATGCTCCATGCTGGGGTGGGGGGAGACGGGGGAGACGGGGGGGGGGGGGGGGGCAGAGAGAGAGACAGACCGTGGAATGGGTGGCCAAAAACAACTAACTGAAAGTCACACCCCCAATTAGCCACAAATATGACTGCATTGAGGCATATGTGCTTCCTTGGAAATACGAACCATGCCACTTTTGAGTGTGTCAAGAACTGCAACGCTGCTGGGGTTTTCACACTCAACAGTTTCCTGTGTGTATCAAGAATGGTCCACCACCCAAAGGACATCCAGCCAACTTGACACAACTGTGGGAAGCATTGGAGTCAACATGGGCCAGTATCCCTGTGGAACGCTTTCAGCACCTTGTAGTCTATGCCCCGATGAATTCAGGCTGTTCTGAGGGCTAAAGGGGGTACAACTCAATATTTTGGAAGGTGTTCCTAACGTTTTGTTCACTCAGTTTATATATGGGAACAGCAGAGTGTGTTTAGCACTGGCATCTCCTTATTTATCTCTGTGTTAGTTAGTTCCCTCGCAACACTTCAAATGAATGTCATCCTGAGGATATAGAGGGAGAAAGCTAGAATTCAGCAGTTTCCCTGCAGCCTGGTTATTTATCAAGATAACAAGCAGGAGAAGCCTCCTGTTCCAGCCAGGCCTAGGCAATATGTTCTCTCTCTGTGTGTGTGTGTGTGTGTGTGTGTGTGTGTGTGTGTGTGTGTGTGTGTGTGTGTGTGTGTGTGTGTGTGTGTGTGTGTGTGTGCCCTGCGAGAGGGAAATAAAAGGGTGTTAGAGTGAGGGGATGGACGGCTGCAGCTGGTTATGGATGCACTGGGACTAGTAGGTACATTTATATAAGGAGGGACAGGAGTCACACACATAAACACACAATGTTATGGATGCACTATATGCCAAGGTGAAAGATTTAGTCCGTGCAGGAATTTGCACACGCGCAAGCACATATCCAGTACAGCTAGGACGTCCCAGTACAGGGATCCATGCTCAATTATACTGAGGCAAATCTCTATTTAGATGTAGAGTGCTGCATTGTGTGGCTGTTCAAATGGTAGCTAGTTGGGTTTTTAATAAACATTAGCATCGGGGCCAGGGTGTGTATTGCAGCTAGATGGATTCTTCCTGTAGGACTATGTATTGAGATATATCCTGAGGAGTGTTGGTATTGTGCCATGTTAACAACTCTATAGCTTCAGCGCTAACACAAGGGCTGCTGGAGTTTAATTAGACACGGGGTGCAAAGCTAACGAGCTAGTGCTGGGGAGACACTGCAGGGAAGAGAGGAGAGGGAAGACAAGAGGAAGGAGAAGTGTGTGTGTGTGCGTGTGTGTGTGTGCGCACGTGTGTGTGTGTGTGTGTGTGTGTGTGTGTGTGTGTGTGTGCGTGCGTGCGTGCGTGCGTGCGTGCGTGCGTGTGAGGAGAGGATGAATCTAGAAGAAAAGAGGAGAGAGGGAGGAGATGAGGGAACGCTGTGGGCTACAGGAAGACCCTAAGGCTAAGAACTATGATAGTGTAATGTATTTCCCCTGAACTAACTCACAAGTAATCACTGCATCTCTCTCAATCATGCTGTGAACAGACATTCCCTACCTGAGGACAACAGTGTCTCTGCCGACCCCCCCCCCCCCCCCCCCCCTCGCAACACACACTCTACCAAAGTCTCCACCAAAGACTCATTAAAATACATCTGAATAAAACAGACTACATTTTGGCTCTGTGCACACAACTAGAAACATGGGAGAAGAGACACACAGCATTGGACATTAACATAATTTGAAAGGAGAAGAGGGGTGCTCTGAGACATTATGTATGTATGTATGTATATATATATATATATATATATGCAAGGATTTTTCTGTACCATAAGACAAATACTGTATTAATGAAGAAAAATACATATACTCACCCACATATAGTACCTCCCCACATACACACACCGTGATGTTGCTGTGTCTGTGTCCTTCCATAACAACCTGACCTGCCTGCTGGCAGCCTGGGAGGCACCACACACACACACACACGCACGCACACACACTCACACCCTGTAACGTGCTCTATAGCTTGAGCCTGCTTCTACAACCCCCCCTCTCTCCCTCACTCTGCTCCCCCTTCCTCCAACCCCCACCTCCCCTCTCCCCCAACCAGTGACCTCAGAACTCCTGACAGGCAGAAAATGCTGAAGTATGCAGGTGTCCTAATGTCGCAGCCACACACACACCACTGTCTTATATTGCACTGATCGGCTTTAACCCTGTCACTGCCACACGATTCCTTAGAGTATATATTTAACAAACACACAGAGCAACTGTGACGCTGATATTGATGCTGTCTTTGTTCAACATTTCCGGGGCTTTTCGGAGAGTTATTTCACGAAGTGGACACACACACTGTGTCTGAGTGTGTATGTGAGCGTTGTATTACAGTGGTGATGAGTCGTCAGGCTGTGAGGCTGCTATCTCAGACACAGTGATATGTGAGGGTGATACTCCACATTGACCAGGCCTTTAAATAAGCCCTTCGATCCTACTGGGACAACAGTAAGGTCACTGCCTGCCTCCGCTCTCCCTGTCTGCCTGCCTGTCTGGCTGCACCCACAGCCAGATCCCTCCATCCCTAACTCTTTTTCTTCCCTCCTCTTCTCCCTTCCTCCTTCCGCACGCCATCCTTCACTGACTGTCTGTCTGTCTGCCCCGATAGAGAGGTTCCTCCATCCCTCTCTCTCTCCCTCAATCTCCTCACATACTCCCACCCGTCCCTCTGTCTGTCAGTGTGAGAAGTGAAGTCTGTCCCCATGGAGATAGGAGACAGAGTCCCAGGGTCAAGGGTCAGCTGAGAGGTGAAAGGTCGTGACCCTATCCAATGACCACTAGGGAGCAGAGAGAGGGCATGTCACACCCCACCTGTCAATCAGCCTGTGCTGTCGGACACCAGACAGAGAATTGCATTCCGTCACAGACACAAGCCACAGAGACACGAGCCTGTCAAATATATGCTGTCACAATCCTCAAAGGATACCTTATGTACAGTCACTGTCCTCTGATTTCTGCATACTGAAAACTGAGGACTTTGTTGGGAGATTTGTATTGTAATTATCACAACATATAGAGCAGGGAACATCAACTAGATTCAGCCGCGAGCAGATATTTTCTAGAGTGGACGGTCAGGGGGCCGGAACATAATTCGAAATCATTTGTACTCTGCAAATTGATGCGAGCCGCCAGATGATGATCCCTGATATAGAAGGTGAAAGAAGTCCCAACAAGAAAGGCGTCCTCCTGAGCTAGTTGCCTGTCTGTCCTCTGGTCGCGCCGACCATTAAAATCATTAGCACTTAACTCTAATCTGTATGGAGCCTGTACAGCTACCGCTGCCTGCCTTCACAAGCAGAAATCTCAGACTATCAACACACAGCTTCACCAGAGGTATAGAAAACAGAGGCCAACCTATCGTCTGGACTGTCTCACTGTATAGAGACACATTCAGAGGTTACATACTGTGGTAATATCATCCAAAATCTAAACAAAATCAACACAGAAAAAAGTTCTGAGGTAAGGAAGTGTGTTTTTATCACTCTGAAGATTGTGAACAATTATTATAACATTTCTCAAATTAAATCAGCAAAGTCAACCCCTATTGAAATGTGCAAAATTATTTTGTAAAATAGTGAACCCATTTTTATAAGAGACACTAACAGTTACTTGATAAATATTTTTTAAAGACCATTCAATGATGATAATCAAAATTGTTAATACTATTAATATGTATATCCTTCAGTATAACTGTACAATTGTGCTTCATAAAATGCTAAATATGTATTTAATAAGTATCAGAAATAACAATAATAAACAAACAATAAGATGCAATTATATGAATAACTATTATATTAAACACAATACAGATTTTGTTGTGAATGTGTATACTTTTCACCTTTTCCAGAATTGTTTTAAAGCAATAATATAGCTAGCTTAAAAAAGTAATGTGTGTGTTATGAACCAGGTGATCAGTGAGCTGAGGAGGAGAAGGGACAAGATGGCGGATGTTACCTCAGACTCCAGGTCAAGGGGCAGGGGGCAGGGTTCAGGGGTCACTATCACAGATGGAGGAACTTTCTCGACGTCCTGAGGATAGAGATAATAAAAGCAAGGATTAAAACATAGTAGTTTCACTAAAACATACGCTAAGCTTCTGTACAATCTTAGGAAAAAAAGTGCTATCTAGTACCTAAAAGGGTTAGTAATCTGTCCCCATAAGATAACCCTTTAAAGAACCATTTTGGTTCCAGGAAGATCCCTTTTCACAGAGGGTTCTCCCTGAAACCAAAAAGGGTTCCAACTGGAACCCAAAAGGGTTCCCCTATGGGGAGAGCCAAAGAACCCTTTTGGAACCCTTTTTTTTCTAAGACTGTAGCAGGGAGGGAGGTGAATGAGAGAGAAAGAAAGAGAAAGAGCACATTAAAGCCTCTTTATACATATTTAAGCAACAATGAAAGACATTAATTTTTCCAGTAATGCCATTTGAGACCATATGGGCCATGTCCTGCTTAGCCAGGAGTTACCACTACCACACACCACTCTGAGAGAAAGCAGGATGGTAATGACACACACCCTGATCACTTTCTGTAGAGATTGAAGGTGCAGTAGCCTACTGAGTCCTGTTATGTGTACTGCTAATGTGTGCTACTGAGTGTGAAGTTGACCAGGAGCTGTAGAAATTGATATTCATTTGCAGACATTCTGCTGATAAATAAGAAGGTAGATATAATCGAAAGCAACACGCGTACAAACAGGTGCATGCACACCCATCAGTGGGGACACAGAGAGAATGCTAGGACATGGCACCAGTGGGTGAGGTCAGGGTCTTTCCCATGTACAGATAAAAGAGAGAGGAGAGGAGAGGAGAGAGACAGCGGAAGAGCTGAACAACACTTTGGGTCACCTTGTCTGGCTGGAGATCAATGTCTGTTAGACTGGTGAGTGAGTAGAGAGAGAGAGAGTGAGTAAGAGAGAGAGAGAGAGAGAGAGAGAGAGAGAGAGAGAGAGAGAGAGAGAGAGAGAGAGAGAGAGAGAGAGAGAGATAGAGATAGAGATAGAGATAGAGATGCTGCGCAGCCACTGCACAACAGCAGAACCTGAGACGGAGCTGCATTTCCTGACAAAATGTGAAAAATATAAAATAATTAGAGTGTCATTTCCCCAAATTTCAAACCCTTATTCAAGGTTTCAAAGACCTCTCTGATGAGAGTAGGCTACCCGTCCTGTTGGGGGAGGACGCAGAGAGCTGTGGGTTGGCAGCACACTACATTGCTGCCTGCCGTAAGATGAGGGACAATGTCTGACAGACCAATCAACCTGCACATTTTTTATTTTTTATTTCACCTTTATTTAACCAGGTAGGCTAGTTGAGAACAAGTTCTCATTTACAACTGCGTCCTGGCCACGATAAAGCAAAGTGTCCTCCACTATTGCTATTGTTCAATGTATGGTTATTTTGACCCTTGGTTATTGTTGTTACTGTTGTCTCATTGACAATTTTGATTCTTATTATTTTCATATTGTAAATATCCAAAGTGAGCTTTGGCAAAATGTACATTGTTACGTCATGCCAATAAAGCAAATTGAATTGAATTGAGAGAGACAGACAGACAGAGAGAGAGAGAGAGAGAGAGAGAGAGAAGAGGAGATGAGAGGAGAGAGAGAGGAAGAGGGACAGAGGACAGAGGAAGAGGGCGAGAGGAGAGAGGAGAGAAGAGACGAGAGAGAGAGGAGAGAGAGAGAGAGAGAGAGAGAGAGAGGAGAGAGAGAGAGAGAGAGAGAGAGAGAGAGAGAGAGAGAGAGAGAGAGAGACTGTGACTTCTGCATTCCTTGGGCAGAGAGGTACATAAAGGCGGTTGATTTAAATCAGTGTCTGACTGCAGTAGAAGGGTAAATCACCTCACAGCTTCAATGAGCTGCAGGTAAAACACACAGGGGTCGGGCTCAGCTCCAACTCTACACACACATGCATACAAACGCTTGCACACACACACACAGCAGACTCTCTGACCTGCAACTCAACAATCTGAAGGAATGTTTATCTGTGTTTCAGAAGACTATGCTGCTAAATTAGAACTCTATCATAATTAGCATTCATCTGTTGCCCTTTAGTTAATTATATATTCTGATCAGGAGGGGTTTTCCAGCAGATTCAAATGTGAGTGAAAGGATGCGCACAGTACACTCTTAGAATAAAAGGTGCTATCTAGAACCTAAAAGGGTTATTTGGCTGTTCCCATAGGAGAACCCTTTGAAGAACTAGTTTTAGTTCCAGGTAAAACCCTTTTCGGTTCCATGTAGAACCATTTCCACATAGGGTTCTACCTGAAACCAAAAAGAGTTCTCTCTGGAACCAAAAAGGGTTCTCCTATGGGGACAGCTTTAGAACCCTTTTTTCCTAAGAGTGAACAGTACTGCATGAGATGGATTGTAGAGCACATATTGCTAAATTATATTGGAAATTCATATTTTACAACAAATGTGTATGTATCACATGTATGGGTGATTTGGGTTTAGATAGATGTTATACAACCCGACAGTTTCAAACATTCACAAACACCCTGACATATCTGTGGCTATCCAGGAGCGCAGTCTCACCAAGCCAGTCGGCAGAGAGAAGGCAATACGACCCTGTATAAATATACAGCTTCCTCACCCTGCAGCCCGCACCGCGACAGGAGGGGGGAAATGCTAAATTATTAGCTTTTCAAATAAATGACACATAACTCAGCCGAGAGAGAGAGAGAGAGAGAGAGAGAGAGAGACTCCTGCATTCCTAGGGCAGTGTGATGGACGCAGTACAGAGGTACATAAACGCGGTTGATTTAAATCACTTTAAATGTAAATGTTTATCGCAACGCACAGAGAGATGCAGATGGGGAGTGAGTGGAAGAGATTGAAATTGTTTCCTCTTTTGAATGTGAATACTATATGTGTTTAACCCTTTGTGGTGTCATTGTAAGGGCAAGTCTGGGTGTGTGTGTTTGTGTGTGTGTGGGTGGGGGTCCTATTACTTAATATTAATAATAACATAATTGGTTTACAAAAGCAGCTTTCATACTGCATACAGAAACAACTAGAGGTGGTTACAACCTTTGCTCTGTTGCTGAGTCTCTTAAAGGAAAACTCCACCCAAAAACTATCTGTTGGTATTTGTTTCATTAGTCCATTGTTGACATAGTCCCAAAACACAGAAATCATCCCCGTATGATGCATTTTGCGTTATATGACGTAAAAACGCAGCATCAAATGATGAAAAATGCATCATACGGGGATGATTTCTGTATTTTGAAAGTTACATTTCTTGAAAAATTGATTGCTGACAAGCAAAACATTTTGGGACTATGTCAACAATGTACTAATGAAACAAATACCAAAAGATCGTTCTTGGATGGATATAATATGCAAGCGGAGGAATTGAGGGCGTTTGGATGAGCTCAGATTTCTTCCTAACAATGCATATATTGAATTAAATGCATTATAATAAAGGGAGAATGTAATCTGCTCATATAGATTGTCTACACTGAACACTCAATAGACAGACAGACTGGAGGAATGGATGCTTTGATAGACTCTCTCACCGCAAGGTCAAATAAAAGACGCAATGCTGGACATTGACTTCCTAGCACATCCACTTAGTCACACACACACGCACGTGCACACAAGAACACACACACACTTCCTGTATCATACTGATGCTAAAATGTTTATTCTATTCTACTGAGCCATTTACTTTATGTTCATATTCTTATATTTTCTTATCGCTTATTGTTGTTGCACTGTCGTTGGATGGTGTATACCATGTGTATCCAGTGCATACGACAGTTCATACGACTAATACAACTTGAAACACACAATGCACACAGAGCCATTGTGCCATTAATAAAGGCATTAAAGTGAAGTACATCATGTTGATTGAAATGTCAATAAGAATGCATTTCAAAGTGATTTCCCATTGTTGACCTCAGAGAGAAAGTCCAATATTGTGACAGGAGACAACTACATTATCTGTAATAACCTGATCATTGGACATAGTAGAAATGATCACAGCACACCAGTCAATATGCTGGGACAGAGAATGGAATTACACTTCATGCTGATTCAATTAATCCTAATATAATAACTGTAAGTGTGTGTGTGTGTGTGTGTGTGTGTGTGTGTGTGTGTGTGTGTGTGTGTGTGTGTGTGTGTGTGTGTGTGTGTGTGTGTGGTGTGTGTGTGTGTGTGTGTGTGTGTGTGTGTGTGTGTGTGTGTGTGTGTGTGTGTGTGTGTGTGTGTGTGAACGGTACATCTGTTGTGATGCTGAGGTGTAAAGAGGTACTAGTGTCCTCTCTGTTCTGTTCTGCCCTGGCTGCTCTTACACAGGAAGTCATCCGGTAACACAGGTGTAAAGAGGAAGTAGTGTTGTGTCCTCTCTGTTCTATTCTGCCCTGGCTGCTCTTACACAGGAAGTGATCTGGTAACACAGGTGTAAAGAATCATGTTGTGTCCTATCTGTTCTGTTCTGCCTTGGCTGCTCTTACACAGGAAGTGATCCGGTAACACAGCATCCTACCCCATACTGGTTCTGGCTCCCACACACACATGCACACATAAGCAGCAAAGACACACACACACACACACACACACACACACACACACACACACACACACACACACACACACACACACACACACACACACACACACACACACACACACACACACACACACACACACACACACACACACACACACACACACACACTTCAGTGGACAAACAAAACACAGACTCTGCAATAGGGGCTTAGCGCCAAGTTTGCACCAATACACAACCTGCCTTATTCCCATGGCCAAATTACAGAAATGTAATGAGTAAGAACACCGTAATGTGTAGAAATGTAGAAAAATAAATATGGTTTAAAATATGAAGTTCACCAAAATAGGATGAAAACTTGTTCATGATTAACATAGTTCTACTGAAAAATGCATCACACTGGCATTCCACACCAAATGTTTGAATGTATGATTTCATATGATTATTAACACAAGTAAGGTATATAGACTCAAGCTAATTTCCTGTACCTTGTGCCAGAGCCAGAGCTCCACTCACACAGCAAACCCCACTAATTCTATCTGCTTGTAGGAGTAAAGAGGTGCCATGAAATAAGTATGGTGTCTCCAGTTCCAGGTTAGAACACAAATGTAATTAAATAGCACACTGTATTGACTTAATCAGAAGGCAGGGCTATAAATGAATGGCACAGGACCACTAAAAGGCCCTCTCCTCTCTGCCTGAACGCTTCTCCCATCGTTTATCATCTTAAAGAAGCAAAAGGCCTCTCTCTCTCTGTCCCTCTCTCTCCCCCTCTCCCCCTCTCTCCCTCCCTCTCTCTCCCTCTCTCTCCCTCCCTCAGTCAAAGGGGAAATAGTCCGTTCTGGCCGGGGGAGGACCATGATATCCCAGCCTGCACCTCTCTGTGCTCTGTGTATGAGCAGCACCTGGGGGTGGGGAACAGACTACGGACATCTTCCCTTAAAGTTGCAGAGGTATCAAAACTAGAGAGAGATGGGGGAGGTATCAAAGTTAGAGGACAAACAGACAGAGACAGTGAGCTACGATGCAGTACACACTTATCTCAGCCATGCTGCTAACCCAGGATGTAAAGGGAAACCATCAGTTAACTGTTATCTGCTTAAATAGAATGAATTTGCTTTTTGAATATCTATTCCAAAGTGTTTCAAACTCATGCATGGTTAAAAAAGCTCACTCTCTTAAGCACCCTCATACACAACCTCGCACGCACACACGCAAACGAGCACCGCGCAAAAAGCAGGTGCAGTACGTAGGTGATCTCATGTGGAAATGTAGTCCATCTATGCCTCTCACTCTTTCCAAACCAGAATGTCTACAGATTAAGAAGTAATGATGCAATAAAAAGTGATAGCCAATAACAAAATCATTCAATGTCCCCATAGGTATTAGGTATGCTTCTGAGGACTGCATAGCCTTGCCTTCCTTTTAAGGCTCGCGCGTTCTGTTATAACATTATAGCATCTCCAATCCAAAATTATATCTAGAATCGGATTCCTATATCGCAACAAAGCCTCCTTCACTCATGCTGCCAAACATACCCTCGTAAAACTGACCATCCTACCAATCCTCGACTTCGGTGATGTCATCTATAAAATAGCCTCCAACACTCTACTCAACAAACTGGATGCAGTCTATCACAGTGCCATCCGTTTTGTCACCAAAGCCCCATACACTACCCACCATTGCGACCTGTACGCTCTCGTTGGTTGGCCCTCGCTTCATACTCGTCGCCAAACCCACTGGCTCCAGGTCATCTACAAGTATTTGCTAGGTAAAGCCCCGCTTTATCTCAGCTCACTGGTCACCATAGCAGCACCCACTCGTAGCACGCGCTCCAGCAGGTATCTCTCACTGGTCACCCCCAAAGCCAATTCCTCCTTTGGTCATCTTTCCTTCCAGTTCTCTGCTGCCAATGACTGGAACGAACTGCAAAAATCTCTGAAGCTGGAGACTCATACCTCCCTCACTAGCTTTAAGCACCAGCTGTCAGAGCAGCTCACAGATCACTGCACCTGTACATAGTCCATCTGTAAAAAGCCCATCTATCTACCTACTTCATCCCCATACTGTATTTATTTATTTATTTATCTTGCTCCTTTGCACCCCAGTATCTCTACTTGCACATTCATCTTCTGCACATCTACCATTCCAGTGTTTAATTGCTATATTGTAATTACTTCGCCACCGTGGCCTATTTATTGCCTTAACTTACCTCATTTGCACTCACTGTATATAGACTTTTTGTTTTCTTTTGTTCTACTGTATTATTGACTGTATGTTTTGTTTATTCCATGTGTAACTCTGTGTTGTTGTATGTGTCGAATTGCTACGCTTTATCTTGGCCAGGTCGCAGTTGCAAATGAGAACTTGTTCTCAACTAGCCTACCTAAAGAAGAAATATATATATATTTTTTAAATAACCTAGTCTTCATACCAGTCAGAACTGTACGTATGATTATGCGAACCAGAATTTAACAACATTAGCAAGTTGTAGATAATGTTATTATCTATTATTATGCAGAAGAAAGGGATAGTAAAAAGAATCAAGCATTGCGGGGAAAAAGGGACGAAACAGACACAGCACACAAAGACATGCACCACATGCTGGATTCTTCCATTTAAAAAACTGTCCCGCGTAGTCGTAACATTGTCAAAGTCATAACGAAAAATGTATTTTTTTCGTATACTCATTTGATTAGCCTATTTCAGATTTCAAAATAGAACGAAGAAATTTGACAAGAATGATAATGAAATGAAACAACCATTTACAGGTTCACGATCTGACTTTCCCTGCATTAAAAATCTTCCCGACTCCAAAAATGTTCATTTTTTTTACACTGGACTAATAGCCTATGTTCCACCATAAGCAAACAGTGAGCGATGTGTAGCCTAGTCGTTTAAAATGATTTTAGGGAAAAATATGCCATGTTGAACTTCGTTCTAGGCTACCCTCTGCCCATCAAGTAGCCGAATTCCCTTTCAATTGACCTTATGGTAAATATAGGGAACGTTTTTATTGAACTAAATACTAGGCTATATCTCCATGCCATATTTAGAATTTAACTTTTGAGTTAAAGGGTTCAGGGTCGAGTTTTTCGATTGCTACGGAGCAAAGAACAAACGTTTGCTTTTAAATTAATGTTGAACAAAATGGGACTGGGGACCTGTGTCCGGCGTCATGTGAAGTGTGCAGAAAACAATCCGCATATGTAGCCTAGGCCTAATGTCTAAATAAACTGGAATATTTAGTTTGGACTGTTGTAATTCTCTCTAAGCAATTAAGCAACAGGTGAAATAAATCTTATTTCTGTACAACACAGCGGAAGAGCTAAATACGACACGTTATTATAGCGTCTTCAACACAACATAAAGTTACTGTATGCTTTTATAAGCAAGATTTTTTTTTTTTTGCTTTAGGTCTATATTGTCCTCCTAAGATTTGTCTATAGCCTACAGCACAGCAGGGGGCAAAAGTGTATTGAGTTTACACGAAAGGTATAATACTAAAACACAGAAATTATAGGCCTATAGGCAATTCACCAATGCTTTTATGAAATTAATTTTTTACAAAGAATTAGGACTAATTTGGCTTTATCCACAAGTGTAGCCTGTTAGGCAAGTAAACCCGGTGATAAAGTCAGCATAACAACAATTTAAACATGCATTAATAAAAATGAACATTAATGAAAGTTTAAGTTTCCATTCATAAACATTTATTGATGAATGGTGGGAATTTGGATATTCCAGTTTGAACACTGTGTTGTCCAAACAATGTTTAAGTCATTTCCTTAGACACCAGGACATCTTTTCAGAATATATCCATAGTTTACCATGATTACATTTTATATAGCAACATTAAAGTTATTGAATATCACCTAATATTTCCAACAATTCCTAACAGTCAACAGTTTTCCGATCGGTTTATCCCCACGGGGTTTCGGGTAACATGCGTGCAATACAGTCCAACAATTCCTTAATTTTTCTGAGAATGACACATTTTCAGATGAAGAGATTTTCCCACCTCTTAATGGTGATTCGTCATAACACTTTTGATAAAGACACAAACCTGGTTTAAGAGTATGCATATAAGCCTATATCTGATTTGTCCTTTATGTAATTTCCTTCTTCGATACTTGTATCAAAGACAAGAAAAGAAGAAGGAAAATTATTTAGTGCATTTGGACAAAAATTATACAAAAGTATGCCTACATTTAATCTAAATAATCTTACAATATTCCAAAATGAAAAGCAACCTGTTGCGTAACAAAAACCACATTGACTGAATATTCACTGAATTAAAATATGCCTTTTAAAATGATAAAGGAATCCACAGGAATCCAGAAGTAGGCTACAAAATGCCATCAGATGAACAGTGGGCTACACACCGCTACATGCACCACGGTGTAACACACCGCACTCCGTTCAAGAGAAGATAGAATTCCAAATGTCCTGTCTGTCTTTCTCCAGGCATAATCCGAGCCTGACAAGTGAAAGGTAATGCGTCAGCGGCTTTGTGTGTAGAGAATGAGGCTCAATGTCAGAAGGGACGGCGAGAGGTGAGGAGGGGATGAGAGGTGAGTTGAGTTGAGGGTTGAGGAGACTGATGGAGGATGAAGTCCCTCACACTTTTTGGTCCCAAATCCCCCCAAAAGCGATGAGTCCATATAAATACATAACATGCGGTTGTCATCCAAGAAAACGTAACAAAAGTATTCCTGAAAGGACAGCAAATACCGCACATGACCTGCATGGTTGATTTAGGCTATATAACGTAGTCTCTATATTATGCCATAGGCCTACTGTTTGAATGCTCAAAACATGAAAAACATAGATTATATGAAAATGGGGTAAATTATAGCCTACAAAGAAGACATTAAAACAAAATTAATATTTAAGAGTTACCTTTCAGTTAAATTTGACTAAATGTACTGTAGGCCTAAATTTAAGATTTAGGCCGATTGAGCACGTTTTGTGCGCACAGATTATTAATGATCACTTGACACGTTTGAGGAAGATGCCCCACGAAACAAAATGCACACAAATGTTTTCTTTATCCTTTTTAAAATACAAAATAACGACGGCAAAACACAACGAATAAGATCTATACAGGCTATTTCTAACAATGTAATCCAGTGATCAAACTCTAGTAGGCCAGTTTATAACACTTATGTATTTACATTACAAACCTAATTTAACACGGAACATTTACCTAACCGCATTCTCATTAAATATCACCACAAAATGTGTAAAGAAAATGAAAAAATATGAATATGTGTCTTTGCTAATCCCCACCTTTACGCACGGAAACTTTACGATCCTGCCAAAATTAATAACCGTTCATTTTCCTCTTTTTTTAAAAAAAGTGACTATTTTCTAAACTGTGAAACTCACATGAAGAACTCTGGGGATGAGGGGGTGTTGTCACTGCCGGATCCGTTTTCTCGGAAGCCGTTGGTGATGAGCTTCTCGTACTTGTCCTTGTATGCGTCCCTCTCCCTGGCCAGCCGCGACATCTCCGCCTTGAGGTGGTCCACCTGCTGGACCAGCTGCGTCTTCTCGCCCTCCAGAACATGTCTCTGCTGGACCCGCTTGTAGCGGCATGACTGGGCATAGCCTCTGTTCTTTAGGGTCCTCCTCTTCTGTTTCAGCCGGATCACCTCCTCTTTGCTGACCCCGCGGAGGTGTCGGTTCAGCTCCCGTACTGACATGGTCACCAGCTGGTCGTCCGAAAACCGGTCGTCCAGGTCCAGGTGTCCCATGTGCTGGTGGCTGCCCGCCGAGCTAGCGTTGGACGGGACCCCGGTGGAGGGATGGTGTCCCCCGGCGTGGTGGTGATGGTGGTGGTGGTGGTGGGGACCTCCGTTCTGCGCTGCTGCTGCAGCGATAACAGCCGATACCACAGCGGCTGCTGAGCCCATCTCCTCCCCGGCCATGCCGCCTCCTGCCCCGGCCGACCCGGCAAACTGCTGCCCTCTAGCATAGCCATCGAAGGACTGGAGCTGGTGGCTGCTGCTGATCAGCGCCTCTACCGCGTCTTCGGGGCTGAAGCCCAGCGCTTCGGGATTCAGCTGCTGTTGGTAGCCGCTCATCCAGTAAAAATCCTCCAGGTGAGCCTTCTGCTCGCTCCCGGAGCCCGGGCTGGGCGCCGAAAAGCTTGGGGAAGGGGGAACCGAGCTGCAAGGCGTGCTCATCGGGGTGGAAGACAAGGATCCCCCGGTGATCAGACGGCTGCACTGGCTGATGCTGCGATCCGGCTCCACCGGCTCCTTTTTCACTTCAAACTTCATCAGATCGAAGTCATTAACATATTCCATGGCCAGGGGACTGGTGGGCAGGTCGGAGTTGCTCATTGCCAGTTCTGATGCCATCCTTTTACTGCTGCTGCTAGCAGTCCTCCAAACGGGTTGAGCAGCACCTGTCAAAGCGGGCTGCGGTGACACGCACTGAGCCAGTTTGATTTCTTTCTTTATTTTATTTTCTAAAAAAATTGGAAAAAACAAGGGGTTTTCTAGCCTAATTGTGCTGCGCACGTTTTTGGTTTTTGAAATTGGATCTTTTTTCTCTCTCTCTTTAACGCAGTGTTTGCACAGACGCACTAGAGCAGCGCGTGCGTCGCTCTCTCGTTTCCGCCCTCTCCTTGTCTGCACGCGGTTCTGTGTGTTTCTAACATTTAACACTTCATGCCTTCTTTTAGGATTAGTGCGCGAAAGTGAAGGAGGTTCACGTGAGGTGTCACTGGCAAATTCGTGCCTTGAAGAGAATAATACAACAACAAAAAACTCCACGCCAGGCTTGACGGAGAGAGATTTAAAAAAAAAAAAAGGGATCAACCCCCGCAGACGAGTTTAAATGCATTGCTGAGTTTTATAGGCGTCCTGACGTCAGGCTCAAATATGAAATGGTATTGGACTCACAGCCAATGGGCTATCTCGCTCTGAGGGACAATTAGCATAATATTAGATGATCCAATATTTTGGGAAAGGACCGAGCCTATCAGTTAACTCTCTCCCGACTAGAATTTAAAGACAGTAAAAACTAAATAAAGAAACACTACAATGCATAGCCTATTGGTTATAACGATTTTCAACAGGTATATGTTCATCTCGTTTCTTTCAATAAAGTTATCTATAAATACCAACATAGGCTATAAGCAACATCAAAAAGACAGTTAATTGTCTATTAGCTACCTTATCAATAGATTTACAGAAGTTTATGACACTATTGACGTTAATCAATCAAACTGTAGGCTATTTTTGTCAGCATAACAAAGATGTATAGGCTATACCTTTTAAACATTGGGGTTGTAAAACGAATATAAGATATCCAATTTCTTATAATATCTCGAAGGGTAGTGTTAGGTGGTAGTTAGTAGGCCCTAGGAATATTATGTTACGTGTAATTATTTAGAACTAATACGTATTTCATTGTGGAACGATGTAGATACATTAACGTAAACACTTCGCTTAATCTTGGAACATTTACCAGTCAAATTGCACTCACTTCTCTCAGCCTATGCGTGTATGAAACCTAATTCAGAGCTATTTATACAGCTCTGGCCTTATGGACATGTTCAATTATGCGTTCTATGTTCAACTGATAGCCTACGTATTTTCTTTGACGATTTTCATATTTTCGGGTAGCAGTTCTTGGTCAGGGAAGTCATTTGGGGTACTGTACACTTGTGTTTTTGTCGATAGGGTTGTGAAAGCATGGGTCCGGCCATGTGAATGGCTGTTAGCAAACCCAACAGCGCCACCCTTTGGAATAAGACAGTAGGCCTAGGTAACGAACATTAGTAATGGCAGGTGGGTGATATGATCCCTCTGAAGATGCAAGGGTTCTCTGTTTCTGTTTATCATTACTTTGTTTGACGATAACACATATTAGGGGAGATTGGGGTAAATTAAGTCATTTTTACATTCAGCATCACTCCGTCAAGGGAAAACAAGTATTCTTTCTAAACAAAGATATCTATATATATTTCAGGATGTTGTGTGTCTCTGGAAATAGTTAATGTAAACATTACAGTTTTGAAAACATAGCTTGTCCAAAAAAACTGGTCTCTTGGCAAAACTTACCCCAGGTATGGGGTAAGTTGAGCCATGGGACAGGGTAAGTTAAGCCACATACACATTTCTATACTGAATTAAATATTACCACACATTTTGTGTTTTCTAATTAAAAACACAAAATTATATCTGGTACACAATAAAGTTATGGTTCAACATGTAAATATCGCTCCAGTGTTGAAGCTTAGGAACACTTATATTCTTGATCTGACAGTTCTAATCGTTCCTGTGTTTGGGAGGTGCCGGAAAAAGGCAATTTAAAAACTGTCCCGTGACTCCTGCCGTGACATCCCCTAAACAAATAAAAACTGTCTCTCTGAGAATTTGTGCACAACTGGTAAATAGTCGCTTATTGATAGGCCTATGTCAGTCAGTCAGGTGGCTAGCTGCCGGCAGAGACTTCTATTGCAGTAACTTTGAAGGGCTCTGGCTAGTATTACTTAGCCAGCTAAGAATGAAGTAAGAAACTAACGTTAAACGGAGCCTATCTCAGCAGGAGCAAAAAATAGGCTACTACCATGAACAAAAATATAAACACATGTTAAGTTTCATGAGCTGAAATAAAAAATCCCAGAAATGTCCCATATGCACAAAAAGCTTTTTTTCTCTGAAATTTTGTGCACAAATTTGTTTACATCCCTGTTAGTGAGCATTTATCATTTGCCAAGATAATCCATCCACCTGACAGGTGTAGCATATCAAGAAGCTGATTAAGCAGCATGATAATTACACAGGCACACCTTGTGCTGGGGACAATAAAATGTGCTGTTTTGTCACACAACTCAATGCAACAGATGTCTAAAGTTTTGAGGGAGCGTGCAATTGGCTAACTGCAGGAATGTCCACCAGAGCATTTCATGTTAATTTCTCTACCACAAGCTGCATCCAACATTGTTTTAGAGAATTTGGCAGTACATCCAACCTGTATTTAACTAGGCAAGTCAGTTAAGAACAAATTCTTATTTACAATGACGGTCTACTCTTGCCAAACCTGGACGACGCTGGGCCAGTTGTGCGCCGCCCTACGGGACTCCCAATCACAGCCGGATGTGATACAGCCTGGATTCAAACCAGGGACTGTAGTGACACCTCTTGCACTGAGATGCAGTGCCTTAGACCACTGCGCCACTCGGGAACCTACCTCACAACCGCAGACCACGTGTAACCACGCCAGCCCAGGACCTCCACATCCGGTTTCTTCACCTGCAGGGTCGTCTGAGACCAGCCACCCGGACAGCTGATGAATCTGTTGGTTTGCACAACCGAAGACTTTCTGCACAAACTGTCAGAAACCATCTCAGGGAAGCTCATCTGCGTGCTTGTCGTCCTCACCAGGGTCTTGACCTGACTACAGTTTGGCGTAACCAACTTCAGTGAGCAAATGTTCACACTTGATGGCCACTGGCACGCTGGAGAAGTGTGCTTTTCATGGATGAATCCCAGTTTCAACTGTACTGGCAGATGCAAGACAGTGTGTAAGGCGTAGTGTGGGCGAGGGGTTTGCTAATGTCAACGTTGTGAACAGAGTGCCCCATGGTGGCAATGGGGTTATGGTATGGGCAGGCATAAGCTATGGACAACGAACACAATTGCATTTTATCAATGGCAATTTGAATGCACAGTAATACCGTGACGAGATCCTGAGGCCCATTGTCGTGCCATTCATCCGCCTCCATAACCTCATGTTTCAGCATAATAATGCACGGCCCCATGTTGCAAGGATCTGTTTACAATTCCTGGAAGCTGAAAATGGAAGCGTTTTCCAGTTCCCGCCAATATCCAGAAACTTCAAACAGCCATTGACGAGGAGTGGGACAACATTCCACAGGCCACAATCAACAGCCTGATCAACTCTATGTGAAGGAAATGTGTTGCGCTGCGTGAGGCAAATGGTGGTCACACCAGATACTGACTGGTTTTCTGATCCACGCTCCCACCTTTTTTTTAAAGGTATCTGTGACCAACAGATGCATAACTATATTCCCAGTCATGTGTGATCCATAGTGTAGGGCCTAATAAATGTATATAGACTGATTTCCTTATATAAACAGTAACTCAGTAAAACCTTTGAAATTGTTGCATATTGCATTCATATTTTTGATCAGTGTGTTTGTAGCTCGACTGAGGTGGATTAACCTACAGCAGCCAAGGTGATAATGGCTGGACACACTTCTACACCCACACATAGAGCTGGCCCACGATTGTTACCAGTAACTTACCTATGTAAAAATGTTTAGCTGACATGGCTAATTGAATGACTATCAGTGACTGACATAACAAGAGGAAAACTGCTGATGCACAACCACATTTTGAAATGGCACCTTGTGTAGTCTACTATTCAGTAAGTTGAGACCCCGACGGAGTACCTAAAAAAAGAAAATTGATCCGCATGGCAGCCAGTTGCCCATCCCTAGTTAAGATACAAGCATCATAAAACCTCTATCACAATACATTCATTTGACTTGGTGAAAACATGTTTTTTGGACCTAACTCGCTCTTCCCTACAGGTTCTGCCTAAATTCTACACATCCTCAAGTCTCTGGATGTGAGAGCAGATAAAGTGATCATTTCTTATTTTAAACAGAAGAAAAACAAGGCAAGAACACACACTAAAGAGGGTGTGTGGTCATAGGACCAGGACTTTTATGTCATATATGTCACTTTCACTATAAGCTCTTCATAACACACCATGTCAGCCTTCAGGCCATAAAATACTTCTCTGTCTCTTTGCTCTGATATGGAGGAATCCCCAATAGAGCCTGTTCCCCTTCTAATGAACAGAACAGGCTACTCCTCGGAGGAGTGGGCTATCCTCGGAGGAGAGGAGAGTAAATAACGTGGCTCTCTGTGGAGCAATTCTCACGAGGAAGCAACATCTAGAAGTACAAAGCCTCCAGCAGCACAGCACCAAGTCCCCTGTGCCTCAACACAAGTAAATATTCTCCTGGTCCCTGTGACTGTTCATGGGGACTTAACGCTAAACACAGAGGATAAACACACTGTTTTATTCATTAAAACACCAAACAGAGGAGTCTCTCTCTGAGGAGGAGTCTCTGATGGGTTGAATAAATATCAGAGAGAAGAGCTGTCCCTTCTGATGCCACTGTGCTGCTCCTGTGTAAACACATAGCTAGTCATCATTAGTTAGCAGAAGAACTGTAAAGTGTAATAGCGATAAACCTTTGTAAATGAAGTGTCTCATCAAACAGTCAAAAACATTTTTAAACAATGTAATTTAGACTAACTCGCTCATATAATCAACATGATATTTCTTTATCCAAGTAGTTTTTTACTACACAGTAATAGCTATAATACTAATGCACATGGTATTTCCTTCTAATAATGCAATTAGCAATAATGTAATTATTCGTTTTCAATAATGTGTATGATTCATATTGTTGCTGAGAATGGATGGACCATACAAAGCAGGAATATAAGATTCCATTGTTTTAACATTTTCTGGAAGCCATAGGTAGTCCTACAGATCTTCTAGGTCATGATATTTTCTCTAGCCGGGAATCCACACAGTGTATCCGTTCGTTTCACTGTTGTTTCCCTTCACTGATTCAGCCTGGGCCTGCTCCAATAGAAGGGCTCCTGGACTGTCCAAAAAATTGCCTGTCCAATCTGTGTCCTCTCAAAAACTGTGGGTGGGTTTATCAGAAACTATGAGCAGCTTTATCCCAAATACCCATAGTGTTAATGAGAGACAATATGACCTTTCTTAGTTCACTGCAGGAGAGCACTGATGTATCCTGGGTAAAAGTGTTCTCTTCAGGGCTGGCCTGTGATTTACTGTTGCTGTGACTTTACAAATGATTACATCCGTGCCCGGGTTCTCCTGATCGTATGAGCACTGCTTCATTTTGAAGTATGCTTAACTTTTGTTTTCCTGTAATGTTCCTGTTTTGTAATATACTGTACATCTGTAGTTGTGTTGTTCCACGGCTCTGGAAGGGGTGTGAGAGAGGTGTGTGCCTGTGTGGGAGAATCACTAACTATTCATCTGACAATACTGTGTGTCCACTTCACAGTACACTTTATTATGGCAGATAAACTCAATGTGACTTCAATAAACCCACATTAACTACATGTAAGGAATCCACCATTACTGAGCTTGTGCTTCATAATCTCTCATTATAGCCCCAATGGGAGGTTGGCTTCATATTAACTAAGAATCACAATGTAATGCCATGTATTAACTCTATTTAATATGTATATTAAATCCTAGTCTCACTCATAATGGGGAAGGACCAGACTGCTGCTGTTCCAATGGGCCTCATCAGATCTCAGACACTCATTTAATTAGCAGCAGAGAGAATGAAGTGTTTTGGGGGGGTTTTAACTAAGTGTTGTATCTTCTGTAATAGAATGAGGGAGCTGTGAATAGCTATTACAAGAATGGGTAACACACTTTTCTCTGCCAGTGTTTTATGAAGGGAATAAAGTAATGCATATTAAGATAATACGCTTCCACTCCACGGAAACAAAGTACCGTCTCTCTCTCTCTCGCTTGCTCTCTCTCTCTCTCTCTCTCTCTCTCTCTCTCTCTCTCTCTCTCTCTCTCTCTCTCTCTCTCTCCTTAATACTCCTCCCCTTGCACCATCTGTCTCTATTGCACTCTAATTCAAACCTTCATTCATCAGACCTCCGCCTCACCTTTTTCCTTCAGTTTATCTGCTTTGGACCAGTGTATTTACACACTTCTATATGAAATATGACAAACAGTATCCTAAAGTACAATGAGATGAGAAAAAAGTATGTGGGCACCTGCTAGTCAAATATATCATTCCAAAATCATGGGCATTAATATGGAGTTGGTCCCTGCTTTGCTAATAGAACAGCCTACACTCTTCTGGGAAGGCTTCCCACTAGATGGTAGAACATTGCTGCTGGGACTTGCTTCCATTCAGCCACAAGAGCATTAGTGAGGTTGGGTACTGATGTTGGGCGATTAGAGCTGGCTCGCAGTCGGTGTTCCAATTAATCTGTGCAGGCCAGGTCACTGTTGCCACAAAGTTGGAAGCACAGAATCGTCTAGAATGTCATTGTATGCTGTAGCTTTAAGATTTCCCTTCACTGGAACAAAGGGAAAGGGAAAGGGGAATACCTAGTCAGTTGTAAAACTGAATGCCTTCAACTGAAATGTGTCTTCCGCATTTAACCCAACCCCTCTGAATCAGAGAAGTGCGGGGGGCTGCCTTAATCGACATCCACGTCTTTGGCGCCCGGGGGTGGGTTAACAGTGGGTTAACTGCCTTGATCAGGGGCAGAACAACAGAGTTTTACCTTGTCAGCTCAGGAATTCGATCCAGCAACCTTACGGTTACTGGCCCAACGGGCCTACCCCGAACCATGAAAAACAGCTCCAGACCATTATTCCTCCACCATTCTTTACGGTTGGCACTATGCATTCGGGCAGGTAGTGTTTTCCTGGCATCCGCAACACCCAGATTATTCTGCCGGACTGCCAGATGGTGAAGTGTGATTCATCATGCCAGAGAACGCGTTTCCACTGCTCCAGAGTCCAATGGTGGCGAGCTTTACACCACTCCAGCAGACACTTGGCATTGCACATGGTTATCTTAGGCTTGTGTGCGACTGCTCGGCCATGATAACCCGTTTCATGAAGCTCCCGAGAAACAGTTATGTTGCTTCCAGAGGCAGTTTGGAACTCGCTAGTGAGTGTTACAACTGAGGACAGAGGCTTTTTACATGCTACGCGCTTCAGCACTCGGCGGTCCCATTCTGTGAGCTTGTTTGGCCTACCACTTCGCGCCTGAGCTGTTGTTGCTCCAAGACGTTTCCACTTACAATAACAACACTTACAGTTGACCGGGGGAGCTCTAGTAGGGCAGAAATGTGACAAACTGACTTGTTGGAAAGGTGGCATCCTATGATGGTGCCACGTTGAATGTCACTGAGCTCTTCAGTAAGGCCATTCTGCTGCCAATGTTTGTCTATAGAGATTGCATGGCTGTGTGATCAATTTTATACACCTGTCAGCAACTATTGTGGCTGAAATAGCACAATGCACTTATTTGAAGAGGTGTCCACATACAGTACCAGTCAATAGTTTGGACACATCTACTCATTCAAGGGTTTTTCTTTATTGTGTACTATTTTCTACATTGTAGAATAATAGTGAAGACATCAAAATTATGAAATAACACATATGGAATCATGTAGTAACCAAAAAGACTGTTAAATAAATCAAAATATATTTTAGATTTTAGATTCTTCAAAGTAGCCACCCTTTGCCTTGATGACAGCTTTGCACACTCTTGGCATTCTCCCAACCAGCTTCACCTGGAATGCTTTTCCAACAATCTTGAAGGAGTTCCCACTTATGCTGAGCACTTGTTGGCTGCTTTTCCTTCACTCTGTGGTCCAACTCATCCCAAACCATCTCAATTTGGTAGAGGTCGGGTGATTGTCGAGGCCAAGCCATCTGATGCAGCACTCCATCACTCTCCTTCTTGGTCAAATAGCCCCTACACAGCCTGGAGGTGTGTTGGGTCATTGTCCTGTTGAAAAACAAATGATAGTCCCACTAGGCACAAACCAGATAGGATAATGTGTCGCTGCAGAATGCTGTGGTAGCCAAGCTGGTTAAGTGTGCCTTGAATTCTAAATATATCACAGAAAGTGTCACCAGTAAAGGACCCCCACACCATCACACCTCCTCCTCCATGATTCACGGTGAGAACTACACATGCAGATATCATCTGTTCAGCTACTCTGCATCTCACAAAGACATGGTGGTTGGAACCAAAAATCTAAAATTTGGATTCATCAGACCAAAGGACAGATTTCCACAGGTCTAATGTCCATTGTTCATGTTACTTGGACCAAGCCAGCCTCTTCATCTTATTGGTGTCCTTTAGTAGTGGTTCCTTTGCAGCTATTCGACCATGAAGGCCTGATTCACGCAGTCTCCTCTAAACACTTCATGTGGAGATGTGTCTGTTACTTTTTGCATACATTTGGAATTTCTGAGGCTGGTAACTCTAATGAACTTATCCTTAGCAGCAGAGGTAACTCTGGGTCTGTCTTTCCTGTGGGGTCCTCATGAGAGCCAGTTTCATCATTGTGCTTGATGGTTTTTGCGACTGCACTTGAGGAAACTTTCAAAGTTCTTGAAATTATCTAAATTGACTGACCTTCATGTCTTAAAATAATGATGGACTGTTGTTTCCTTTTGTTTATTTGAGCTGTTCTTGCCATAATATGGACTTGGTCTTTTACCAAATAGGGCTATCTTCTGTATACCACCCTTACCTTGTCACAACACAACTGATTGGCTGAAATGTATTTAGAAGGAAAGAAATTCCACAAATTATCTTTTAACAAGGCACACCTGTTAATTGAATGCATTCCAGGTGACTACCTCATGAAGCTGGTTGAGAGAATTCCAAGAGTGTGCAATGCTGTCATCAAGGCAAAGGGTGGCTACTTTGAAGAATCTAACATCTAAAATATATTTTGATTTGTTTAACACTTTTTTGATTGCTTCATATGTTATTTCATAGTTTTGATGTCTTTGCTATTATTCTACAATGTAGAGAATGGTAAAAAATAACAAAAAACCCTTGAATGATTAGGTGTATCCAAACTTTTGACTGGTACTGTACTTTTGTATTTTTAGTGTGTTTTCCATGTGATTCCAGTGTAAATATGACTGTTGGTTGAAGTTTACACTCACTGCCGGACTATCAGAGAGATACCAAATTAGCTCAAAGGTATGATACATTCCAGTTCACCAGATATCACTTTTATCTCGAATAGTATAATATAATAATCTGTTTTTAATTGTGGACGAGAGCCATGCCTTATTTTAAAAAGAAAAGACACACGCACGCACGCATACACACACACACCTAGCTGTGAACCCTAGGCCCTGAGCTCATCCTTTCTCATTAGACACACACTGCTACATCATTAGGCTCATTAGTGAACCACACCATGTGTCACCCCATGTGTGTGTGTGCCTGTGTGTGTGCTTGCGCGGTTGCGTGCATGTAGAGAGGTGTAGGTAGTTGCTAACACTGCCCAATGCAGGAGAACATCTGAAAGGTAAAGTTAGTCCACACAGTCACTTTTATGTAAGGGCTTTGTACATGTTCGCAATGTGTATCCTCATATGCGATGTTTCCCTGTAAATATGGACATTTTTCTAGCTCTATGACACAAGTTGTGTTTGTGTTGCGACTATGCCTTATTTTAGCAGTGTAACATCAGAACTCTGGCCTCTCATCTACTATGATTCATATTGCAGGTCGAGGGAGGCCTGGGCTGGGAGCTGCTGTATATGTGGCTGCTAAATGACTCAAATGTATAAGTATGCTCAGTACGTGTGTGTGTGTATGTGTGTATGTGTATGTGCGTCCATGCTTTTGTGCGTGCGTGCGTGCGTGCGTGTGTGCATGCTGTTATTTATATGGTGTGTATACTGTAGGATATTATTTATGTGGTCGGTATACATATGAAGTTCCTCATTAGTCAGAGACCCCTACCTCTGTCATCGGGGGTGTGGGGGGTGGGGTGTGGGGGGGGGGGGGGTCTATGACTGCACTCTGCACCATCTGCACGGAGTGGGCAGGACAGGCCAAATGATGGCAAAGTACCCATTCCCTCTCTTTCTCTTTCTTTCTCTCTGTTTCTCATTCTGTAAACTGCAAGAACACTGTGGCTAATTCCAGTGGTTCAAACACATACAATGAGTCTTTGTGAGGCAGCACAGTACAGTAAAGTAGGCTACATGCCACCCTGTCTGCTATCGTATTTGGTTCAGATGTATGCATCAGTATGTGAATATTTTCCTTTCTTCTCACAAGTAACAGCGTACAAATGACACCTGTGCCCAGCCCAACCCTCTGCACTACTAACCATACTGCTTCCCCTTCAGAGAAAGAGAGGAGAGAGAGAGGAGCAGGCCTAATACAAACACCTCAACACATAGTTTCATTAAAGCTGGTGTTGCTCTCCCTGATAATTCCCTCATCAGTTCTTCTCATTTGAACATCATCCCAGTAGCTCTGTGATTGGAGGTGTGCGTGTGAGTCACCATACACACTAAACTCAGATTTCTCTGTTTCACTCTCTACTCCATCAGAGGGAGATAGAGACAATAGAACCCACAGGGGGCCTCACACAACCATCCATCAACACAGATAGCTACTACTCTCGGTCAATAGCAGACATTTTGATTTTATTAAGTTGTAGTTAAAAACCATGATGTTGAGGCCCAAAAGACCTTCATTGGACAGTTGAAGTGTGGAGGACAAGACATAGTAGGCTGGCGGTAATTAGGATGAAATGTGTGTGTGTGTGTGTGTGTGTGTGTGTGTGTGTGTGTGTGTGTGTGTGTGTGTGTGTGTGTGTGTGTGTGTGTGTGTGTGTGTGTGTGTGTGTGTGTGTGTGTGTGTGTGTGTGTGTGTGTGTGTGTGTGTGTGTGTGTGTGTGTGTGTTTGTGTGTGTGTGTGTGTGTGTGTGTGTGTGTGTGTGTGTGTGTGTGTGTGTGTGTGTGTGTGTATACTAGACAAGTAGGAGAGAGGAGGGCTGATCTGTGGTGGACGGTGGGATGAAGGAAGGCTGAATGATGAACAGAGCGGATGTAACAAGTAGACGTTTGATGATGGCGATATTGACTGTAGAAATGAGATGTCTGTCAGATGGGGTTTTGAAGGAGCGATTGAGTAGTGGGAGGGATTGTAAAAGGCATTCATCTGGCTGCTAAATGGAGAGTTGGCCATGTTGTTTCTGTCTGGGGAGCCAAGCAAAGTGTCTGTGTGTTCAGGGGGGGTGTGTGCATGTGTATATGTGTTTGCTCAGAAAATGTAAGTGTAAATGGTCTTAATTTCTGGGGAAGTTGCAGGAGAGAGGAGAGGGATTGATAGAGCCAAGTAAGAGAAGCTCCATTTCGGGCACACAGAGTGAGAGTCAAATTCAGAGAGAGAGAGATGGAGGGAGGATGAGAGATACAGAGAGTAAGAGAAGAGAAGCTCCATTTAGGACACACGGAGTGAGAGAGTCAGAGAGAGAGAGATGGAGGGAGGGAGGGTGAGAGCAAGTGAGTGTCAGAGAGAGAGAGAGAGAGAGAGAGGGAGGGAGGGAGGGTGAGAGCTAGTGAGAGTCAGAGAGAGAGAGAGAGGGAGGGAGGGAGGGTGAGAGCTAGTGAGAGTCAGAGAGAGAGAGAGAGAGAGAGAGAGAGAGAGAGATGGAGGGAGGGATGGTGAGAGCTAGTGAGAGTCAGAGAGAGAGAGAGAGATGGAGGGAGGGAAGGAGGGAGGGAGGGTGAGAGCTAGTGAGAGTCAGAGAGAGAGAGAGAGAGATGGAGAGATGGGTGGAGGGTGAGAGCTAGTGTGAGTCAGAGAAAGAGATGGAGGGAGGGAGGGAGGGTGAGAGCTAGTGAGAGTCAGAGAGAGAGAGAGAGAGAGAGACAGAGAGAGAGAGAGAGAGAGAGAGAGAGAGAGAGAGAGAGAGAGAGAGAGAGAGAGAGAGAGAGAGAGAGAGAGAGAGGAAAGTCTCTATAAGCTCTCGACTAAAACAGGCGAACAGTCTTAACCAGGGTTAGTCATGGCTCTTTGCTCACTCACTGTAGATTTGGATGCTCTTACACAGCAACACACACACCCTTCCTGTTGCTTATCCGCTTCCAACGCCTCACTTTGTATTGAAATCCCTCCCAGGGAATTATCCTAGCGCTAACGGTGAGCTTACTGAGCTCGGAGAAGTTTTCTCTCTGTAAGCTGCAGCGTCGTTCTCATTTTAAAAATGTGATTAGAATGGCAAGAGTTTATTTGGAGGGGGAAAATTACCAGAAATAGTTGATCATAGTTTCCGCTGTGCATGAAATCTGACTGGGCCTCATTCTGGCCATATCATTTGAGAGATTGAATAATCTTCCCCTGGTATATGACGAGGACAAGAGAGAAAAGGGAGAGAGAGAAAGAAAAAGCTGAAGTTGTCATCTGGGTAAATTGTGTGTGTGTCATATACTGTATCTAGGGCGGTGTGGTGGCAAGGGAGATCGCAGCCCAATTAGGTCCTGATAACTAATCAATAGGCAGCTTATTCCTCCAGCAGGAAGTAAAGGAGTGGGCCCCTGGGAGACGTAGTTCACATTAAACTCCCTTCAGCTCTCAACATGGGACAGTCACTAATGATACTAGAGAGAGGGAGGGATGGATGGAGGGATTCACAGAGACAGAAATAACAAGAGAGGGAGAGAGAGATGCATGGACTGGGATGTGTCATTCAGATCACTCACTTAATAATTATGGGAGAGAGAGGATAATAAAGAGGGGAAGGGAGCAGGAGAGAGAGGGGAGACAAAAAGCTGATGCAGGGACACAGCTCCCTGAATGAATGCCTAGACTTTAACTTAGTGGGCTAACCCAATATTTTATTCTCAAATTGTCAAACACAGTTGGACACATACTGTAGAATGTCCTATAGTGAGCACAAAGGAGAAAGAGGAGCGGTCACACAGTGTTAGCAGTTAGCACATGCATTAGCTGGGTTAGGAGTCCTCCTCTTAGCGAGCGTCCACCCCGTTGATGCTTGAAGGATTCTCCTGCCGCAGAACACAGGAACTATCCGTCCTCATTTCCTGTGACAGGCCATTCATAAAGGCGCTGCTATGTCACTGTCTCTTTCCCTCATGAAGAAATATGGCAGCAGCCTCTGTCCCCCTTGTTCCACCTCCTTCCTTTCCTCCACCCCTCATCTGTACCTTACACCCCTTCTGCCCTACACCTCCATCCCTGCCCCTCTTCACAATGACAATCTGACCTAACGCTGCATGGCCACTTCCCCCATCATCCCCTCAATGACCGTCCCCTCTCCCCCTAATAACCTGACACTATAGGGTCAATAGGGTATACCATGGAGTCAGGGTGCACAGAATACACACCACTCAAAACCAATCCTTCCCAAGTCAAGACCCACTTGAGTCAGGGCTTTAGCTTGGTTACCAGCTAGTGAGGAAACCCTTCTTTTTTTGTCACTTACTGAACCAGTAAGCAGGAACAATGTGAACTGAGCAGTTTGATTAGAGTGGAACTCATTCATATGAAAGGTTTGAGAGGTGTGAAATCATTGACGTCTATTAGTTCTCAGATCTCTGCTACTGATGTGCCAAAGCTGGCTTGATGGTGTTTCTAGTGCTCCAACAGCACTTACAGTAGAATATAGTCTTTGGCTGGTTTCAGAGAGGGTTTGGCTGGTATGGCAACAGTTTAGGAGAAAGTCAAAATCATCACAACTAGCTCTGATCAGAATTCTCTCAATCTGCCTGTTTAACTTCGTTACTCTCCTAAGAGCGACGCAACGCTCTAATCTGCTAGCTTTTATATGCTACGCATCTCTGCTATAAGACAATAGCACAATAGTACAATAGCCCAATAGCGCCTTCCATCTACTCAACTGATTTAACAGCAGCAGTAATTCTGGCTGCAGACTGAGATAAACACTCCATCCTTCCAACTTCATCACCAAATCAGCAGCATTAGACATCAGTGCTCAGCCCAGATCCAAAGTTTCACTGTGAGGAGAACAATGGCACGTTCCCCTTAAATCGATTGGTAATACGTCTTATCCTCTTGATGCCATCTCTAATCCATTCTGCATGGGCTCCTTTGGCAAGAAGAGGGAAAGAGAGGGAGGGAGAGAGAGAGGAGAGGGACAGAAAGGGACAGGAAAGGGAAAGGAGTAAGAGAGAATGCGATAGAGAGAGTTGGGGGGTATTGGCTAAGTGGCCACGTATTCTGAGGAATTTGTGTTCTGCGTTTTTCTGTTTTGGTGCTGGGTCTGCGTAGTTAAGCTGTTTAGTCTGCTTGGCCAATGCAATAGGGTTGGCAGGGTTACCGGGCTAAAGCACAGAGCCTAGTCAATCTCACTAAAACTACTGCCACTTCTGAAGAGAGAGAAGAGAGCGAGTGGAAGAGGGATGGATGGGATAGGGTAGAGGGGAGGGAGAGGAAAAATAGTTAAGGGATAGAATGAGAGAGAGAAAGAGAGAGGGAGAGTGATTGGGGAACTCCTGGCAAGGACCAAGCCAGACCTGAGGCTTTGCCAAGGCATATTGTGGCTGTTCTGGACTGGGCTCTGGTCTGAGTGAATCCCTCGTCAGTGAATTGCTCCAGCCACTCCAGCACTGGTTGTTCTCTTTGTCCGACGAGTTCTAAGTCCTCTAACGGCAGCTAATTTGGAAGATAGCTCTAAGGCTGGAATTCAATTGTAGATCGTGGATTTCCGGATAGCACGTTCAGAGGTGTGTTTGATTTGCGCAGCTACGTGTCCCGGATGGCGGGAGTTGACACTTGATTTGGAAATTCAGAACGCACTTCTGAAATTACTATTGGGAAATTCATTGAATAGCGGCTAAAAGGCTTTTGATTAGAGTTTGGCCAACCGTTGATGGAGAGAGAGAATAGAATAGAGTGAAAGATAGATAGCTCACACTTGGCTTGTAATGGCCGTAAAAATAGCAGAAGGTTCTTAACTAGCCATAAAAGCAGCAGAAGGAACATTGGGACATTAATTAGATTAGTTCATTCATGGCTCTGTGATTCTCTCTTCCGCTTCCATGCTCTATTTTGGGGGAGAGGTGAATATCAGATTAATTCATCTCATAAAAAAATGAAGTGTAACACAGACATACACAAGTAGACATACATGTGTGTGGAAATATAGGGTGCGGTGTTCAGTCCAAGGAGTTGATGATTAATAAGGAATCAGACAGTTTCAGTAGGTCTGCAGACCTGAGTCAAATACATGAACTAGACACAGTAAAGTAGAGAGACTTCACTTCCATGTTGTCCAATGATCTGTAGGTCTAGTTCACCATGCCTCACAGTGTAACCCTCTCTTACCCCGTTCTCCCCACCCCCTCCCTCTTGTCACAGTGGAACCCTCCGGGTGGGGGAGGGGCCTTCGTTTAGGATGCCCACCTCTGGTTGGCCGGTTGGCAGGGTGTCGTAGATGATGATAAATCAGACCAAGGTGTCACCTCCTCAGAGGCAGGTGAGGATTGATGGGATACAGGAGGACTATCCATCATCCCAGGCAGGAGGCACGATATCGGAATTTGGGAAATGTGTTCCCAATCAAAGACCTGCAGCGCGAGGCGGGGTACGGAGTGCTGTTTGGGAGGCGTTACTGGAAATCAATGGTAGCCACTCAAGGTCAATGTACTACTGTTAGAAAACTCCTTACGCTCCTCTGACGGATAGATCCCTCTCTCTGTCTCTTTCACTCTCTCTGTCTCAGAGAAGGAGTGTAAGGAGGCTTTGACAGATCTCTATTATCTGCTCCCCTGCCCCTCAGTTAAAGGGACGGGAGAATTCTACCGTGTGTCAAAGCAACTGTCCGAGGTGATTTGTGGTGCGGCTGTGATATGGCCATTCTCCACGTGGAACCTATAGCAGAGCTTTAGTTATTTATATGCCGGGACTGGGGCTCGGCTGGGGATAGGGCTGGGGCTGGGGCTGGTGTTGGGACTTGGGCTCGGCTGGGGATAGGGCTGGGGCTGGTGTTGGGACTGGGGCTCGGCTGGGGGATAGGGCTGGGGCTGGTGTTGGGACTGGGGCTCGGCTGGGGAATAGGGCTGGGGCTGGGCTGGTGTTGGGACTGAGGATGAGGCTGGGGGATAGGGCTGGGGCTGGTGTTGGGACTGGGGCTCGGCTGGGGAATAGGGCTGGGGCTGGGCTGGTGTTGGGACTGAGGATGAGGCTGGGGGATAGGGCTGGGGCTGGTGTTGGGACTGAGGCTGAGGCTGGGGGATAGGGCTGGGGCTGGTGTTGGGACTGAGGCTGAGGCTGGGGGATAGGGCTGGGGCTGGTGTTGGGATTGAGGGTGAGGCTGGGGGATAGGGCTGAAGCTGGTGTTGGGATTGAGGCTGAGGCTGGGGGATAGGGCTGAAGCTGGTGTTGGGATTGAGGCTGAGGCTGGGGGATAGGGCTGGGGCTGGTGTTGGGACTGAGGCTGAGGCTGAGGCCGGGGATAGGGCTGGGGCTGGTGTTGGGATTGAGGCTGAGGCTGGGGAATAGGGCTGAGGCTGGTGTTGGGATTGAGGCTGAGGCTGAGGCCGGGGGATAGGGGGATAGGGGGATAGGGCTGGGGCTGGTGTTGGGACTGAGGCTGAGGCTGGGGAATAGGGCTGGGGCTGGTGTTGGGACTGAGGCTGAGGCTGGGGGATAGGGCTGGGGCTGGTGTTGGGACTGAGACTGAGGCTGGGGGATAGGGCTGGGGCTGGTGTTGGGACTGAGGCTGAGGCTGGGGAATAGGGCTGGGGCTGGTGTTGGGATTGATGCTGAGGCTGGGGGATAGGGCTGGGGCTGGTGTTGGGACTGAGGCTGAGGCTGGGGGATAGGGCTGGGGCTGGTGTTGGGACTGAGGCTGAGGCTGGGGAATAGGGCTGGGGCTGGTGTTGGGATTGAGGCTGAGGCTGGGGGATAGGGCTGGGGCTGGTGTTGGGACTGAGGCTGAGGCTGGGGGATAGGGCTGGGGCTGGTGTTGGTATTGAGGCTGAGGCTGGGGGATAGGGCTGGGGCTGGTGTTGGGATTGAGGCTGAGGCTGGGGGATAGGGCTGGGGCTGGTGTTGGGACTGAGGCTGAGGCTGAGGCCGGGGATAGGGCTGGGGCTGGTGTTGGGACTGAGGCTGAGGCTGGGGGATAGGGCTGGGGCTGGTGTTGGGACTGAGGCCGAGGCTGGGGGATAGCATTGGAGGAAAAGGTTGGGACTGAGGGTCTGTGTGTGAGGGGTATTGGAGATCTAATAAAAGACTGTGGCGCCCGCCTGGCTCCTTATTCTTATAGATCATCTGTAAGTCACCTTGTCCCTGATACTGTAGGGGCTGGGAGTTGACTTAAGTTGCGTAAAGGCAGACTGTCACCCTGGCCTCATTGACATCTGCAAGAGTTCAAGCACAGACTGGGGGGAACACTGTCAATGATTCTAATCAGTAGCATCAATCACCAGTATTTCAGCTCTATTCAATTAGAATGATGATCATTACATTTTAGCAGACGCTCTTATCCAGAGCAACTTACAGTAGTGAATGCATACATTTCATACATTATTATTATTTCTTTTTTTTTTTTCTCTGTACTGGTCGCACGTGGGAATCGAACCCACAACCCTGGCATTGCAAACACCATGCGCTACCAACTGAGCCACACGGGACCATGTTTAAGAGTAGCAAATGGTACATTGCAAAATTGTCTCTTCATTGCTGTATTTATTTTTTCCTGGATGTGGGTAATTCCTCTATTTTTGTTTTTCATGTAAAGCTTTAATTTGGCATCAGCCACAAAGATCTACTGCACAGAATATAAATAAATCCCGTTCCTTTATGTAGAAGACAGTTTAGAGAGCATATTAGTCTAACTGCTTTGTTTGTTCAAAGAGCAAACAGGCCATTTATGTATAACCAGACAGTAAAGACAATACATTACAGTATGTCTTTGAAGTAAAGGGGTTCTGTTATTAATTAGGTGTTTATCAAAGACAGTGTTTACTTTCAAAAAAATCACATTCAAACGTCTCTATCATTCTCTTTCAAATGACAAAGTATGTTATTCCCACTTTTCTGAAAAGCACTTTATGTCTTTATCTGTTGTGGTCTAGTACTGTCTTTTTGCTAGCTAGGGCCATCTACTTTCTGTGCTGCCTGTCTTCCCAGTAGCCTACTTGGCATGTGAACTTCTGACTGCTCATAATTTGCAGATAGTTGTTGACACATCAACCAGGATCAAGGGGCAGGGCAATTTGTGACGTCTTATGCTAATCAGTGGCTGTATTGGAAGGGGAGTGGTTTCACCTCTCCTAGGCAATCAGCAATTAGTACAGGGTGGTATGCTCTCCACCTCTGCTAGGCAATTAGCAATTCGTGTTAGTTCTTCAGTCTCCCCGGTTTCTCAGCGGGAGCTGTAAGCGGTGGTCTTGTCGTAAAGCTAAGACCGTCGCAGAAGCAGACTGTTCTGTGGAGTTGTTCGAGGAAGGAAGGAGAGGAAGGCTCCACACCACTCTCTCACTTGACTATCTTACCTAGTTATTTACAGATGATCTCATTTTGCTCTTTTGTAGCGTTGTCAACTATGTGTGTTTTCTATACCTGCACACACCTCTCCCTGTAGGCTTTACAGACTCTCCCCACCCCTTGACTGCAACCTTTCTAATTTGTGTAGCCTGCCCACACAACCCATGTGGAATTGGGGTCTCTGACAATGTTTGGAATAGCCTATCTGCGGTCAAGTGTTCATCACAGCCTATGCTGCCCTTCAGTCCCTTGACTTTTTTGCCCTGATGGAGACATGGATCACCCCAGAGAACACTGCTACTCCAGCTGCTCTTTCTTCATCTGACTATGTTTTTTCTCATAGTCCGAGAGCATCTGGTCGTCACGGTGGTGGCACACTGCTACTCATTTCTCCTAAGTGGAGATTTTCTCTTTTCTCCCTCACTCACCTGTCCATCTCCTCATTTGAATTCCATGCTGTCACTATCACTTGTTTACTCAAGCTTAACGTTATTGTCATCTATCGCCCACCAGGTGCCCATGGAGAGTTTCTCAATGAGCTTGACACCTTGATAAGCTCATTTCCTAACGATGGCGTACTGCTCTTCGTTACTTGGCGACTTCAACCTCCTGACGTCTGTCTTCAATTAATTTCTTTCCAACCCTCTCTTTCTCCTCCTTGCCTCTTTTGACCTCACCCTTTCCCAATTCCCTCCAACTCACAAGGCAGGCAATACGTTGACATCATCTTTGCTAGAGGCTGCTCACCTACTAATCTCACTGCAACCCCCCTCCAGGTCTCTGATCACTACTTTGTTTCCTTTTCTGTCTCCCTTTCCTCCAACCCTAACCACTCAGCCCCTACCCAGATGGTCATGCTCATTCGCAATCTTCACTCTCTCTCCCACTCCTGTCCTCTTCTATCCTATCTTCTCTCCCTTCTGCTAAATCCTTCTCCCTCCTGTCTCTGATCTCTTTGACCCTACTCTCCCTCTCCGCATCCTATGACTCGCACGGTCCCCTTTCCTCTCGGCCAGGTTGACCTTCCCCTCCTGCTCTGTGGCTGAGTGACTCATTGCGAGCTTACAGAACAAGGCTGCGGGCATCTGAGCAAAACTTCTGGAGGACCTATCTTCCTTTCACTCCCTCCTCTCTACCTTCTCTTCCTCTGTATCCACTGCTAAAGCCACTTTCTACCACTCTAAATTTCAAGCTTCTGCATCTAACCCTAGGAAACGCTTTCCCACCTTCTCCTCCCTCCTTAATCCCCCCTCCCCTCTCTGCGGACAACTTTGTCAACCACTTTGAAAAAAAGCTTGACGACATCTGCTACTCATTCACAGCCGCAGGATCACAGTACACTGGGAAAAAAACACTAAGTCTCAAACTCACTCAGGAAACAAACGCACATGTCAACAACTCAAGCTTCTGCAAAGGACACCAGAAAACACACCTCTTTTAACAGGGAAATCATAATGAGTAATAGGACACACCTGAGTGTCATTAATGTCTCTAGAACGTCTCTGCCGCCCTCTGGTGACAGGTGGAACCATGGCAGTATCCCCCTTTTAGGAGAGTCTCTAGCCACGGAGCCAGGGCGACCAACACGTAGTTGGTTGAAGTCCCGAACAGGTCCCTGATCCAGGACGTCCCGGGCAGGCACCCACGTCCGCTCCTCAAGACCGTAGCTCTCCCAGTCCACCAGGTAATGCAGGGTGCCTCGGACCCGACGAGCCTCCAACAGATGGCGGATAGTGAAGGCTGGGCGGCCATCCACAGGTGGAGGAGGCGAGGGGCAGGTGTGGGGGGAGAGAAGGGACTGGTCCTTACCATCTTGAGACAGGAGACATGAAAGGATTACAGACCCTCATAGACCTGGGAAGCTGGAGACGATAGGTGACCGGGTTGATACGACTCAGTATCTTGACCTGGGAATACCTGGGAAGTTGGAGACAATAGGTGACCGGGTTGATACGACTCAGGATCTATGTAGCATGGAGCGAGCTTCCGCGAATCCACCTGTAAGGGAAGATCACGGGTGGCGAGCCACACTCATTGACCCTGTCGGAGGAGCCAATGAGGCCTTCAGTGTCGATTTGCCTGGTGTCTTGTTCAGGAAACAGGGGAGGGTGAACCCAAACTGACACTCGAACAGTGACAGTCCAGTGGACGAACTCGACAGTGTGTTTTGAGCATATTCCGCCCAGACGAGGAACTTGCTCCAGTTGCTGGCCTAAGTGTAGTCAAAACAGTGGAGGAACTTCTCCAGCTCCTGGTTGGCACACTCAGTTTTCCCATTAGCCTATGGGTGGAACCCAGAGGAGAGACTCACCGACGCCCCAAAAGGGAGCAGAAGGCCTTCCAATACTGTGTGACGAACTGGGGCCCACGATCTGATACAATGTCCTGGGGAAGTCTGTGTAGTCGAAAGACGTGGGTAATCATGAGATCAGCAGTCTCCTTCGCTGAGGGCAACTTGGGTAAGGCGATGAAATGGTCTGCCTTGGAGAACCGATCGACGACCACCAGAATAGTGGTAAGCCCTTGGGATGGAGGTAGCCCTGTGACAAAATCTATGGACAGGTGGGATCAGGGCGAGCTGGGGATGGGCAGACTTTGGAACAACCCAGCCGGTCGCTGTCATGAGGACTTGCTTTGGGCACAGGTGGAACAGGCCGCAACAAAGGATCTCACATCCTCATCATGTTGGGCCACCAGAATTTCCACCTCAGGAACTCCAGTGTCCGATTGACCCCTGGATGCCCAGTTAATTTAATGGAGTGTCCCATAAAGATCTGTTAGTGGACCCCCGCCGGGGTCAGGTTCTCGGGCCTGGGCTTGTCGTGCCGTGGTCTCAATACCCCATATCACAGGGGCCACAATGCCGGAGCTGGGGATGACGGGCTTGGAGTCCCCCTCTTCATTAGAGACATCGTGTTGGCGGCACAGGGCGTCCGCTTTCTGATTCTTGCATCCCGGGCGATAGGCGATGTGTGAAGTACATATCACGAAAGGATGAGGTGCCCCCTCCAACTAGTGTCTCCACCTCTCAAGGGCCCACTTAACTGCCAAGAGCTCCTGGTTGCCTACATCATAGTTGCGTTCTGCTGGCGAGAACTGCTTGGAGAAAAAGATGCATGGGTGTAGTTTCTTGTCATCCTCATCTCAGGACTTAGCAGAGGTGCAGTATGTGTTCCAGAAGGGTTTAGGAGAAGATCATGATGTCGTCGAAGTAAACAAAGTCAAACCGACTCAACATATCCCTAAGTGTGTCATTGACCAATGCTTGAAAGACTGCTGGTGAGTTCGATAGGGATGTTAAAGGCAGTTTCCTACTCATCTCCCTCCCTGATTCTCACCAGATTGTAAGTGCTGCGGAGGTCCAATTTAGTGAAAAATTTGGCCCCTTGGGCCAACTCTAAGGCGGCGGACATCAGGGGTTGGGGGTAATGATTCTTGATCGTAATCCGGTTCAGTCTTTGTAATCGATGCAAGGATGCAGGCCTCCATCCTACTTACCCACGAAGAAGAAGCCTGCACCAGCTGGGGATGTAAAGGGGTGAATGAAACCTGCCTCCAGTGACTCCCGGATGTAATTGTCCTTGACTGCTTTTTCAGGGGTCGAGAGGGAGTACAGATGGCCCCGAGGAGGAGTTCTATGGCACAGTCTTATGGACGATGGGGGGGAAGGGTGGTGGCTTGCCTCTTACTGAAGGCCTCCCGGAGGTCGAAGTATTCGGGAGGGAGAGCGGAGAATTTTTGGTCTTCAATGGATGCAGGAAGACACGGTGAGGCTCATGGTGGGGGTCTTAGACATTTAGTCTGGCAGTCCTGACCCCAGTATAGTAGGTGTCCCATGGACCAGGAGAATAGTGGGTTATGTAGCACTAGCCAGGAGTACCCTAGGATAAGGGGGTTCTCGGGAGTCGTGATTAAAAGAAAAATAAGAGTCTAAATGATTCACCCCAACCTGCAGTAGAATGGGCTTGGTCTGATATTCCACTTGGCTGGAGCAAATGGGGCATCCAGTGAGGGCTTGAATCTAGAGGGATGGGACATTTCACGCATGGGATTTGTAAATCTCTGGCGAAGTCTTGATCATTGAAATTTTCTGTGGCCCTGGAGTCCACGGAGGCTTGAATATGGTGCTGAAGGTTGTCCCAGTGGAGGGTTGTTGGTAGTGAAAGACGGTAACAGCACAGCTCGTCAGGGTCTGCCCTTGTCCTGGCGAGCCCTGCCGTTTCCCGTCAGCTCTGGGCATGTAGCTCGGGGATGGCCGAGACCTCCGCAATAGAGCAGTCTTCGTGGATGCGCCTGTCACGCTCCTGTGGGCTCAGATGTGTGTGTCCCAGCCGCATGGGCTCCTCAATGATGGGTTCGGGGGGGCTTGGGGTGCTCAGGAAACCAGGATACTGGGTTGGTGTCAAAAAGCCGCTGTCTCACGTGTTCTCGGAGGCGGTTATCGATTCAGATTTCCATCGTTATCAGGGACTCGAGGTCCTCTCCCAATTCGCGAGAGGCCAGTTCATCCTTGATGGAGTTAGACAAACCCTGGTGGAAAGCGGTGACAAGGGTCTCCGTATTTCATCCACGGCAAGGGTGCGGAACTCAATGGCGAAGTCAACCAGTGGTCTGGCCCTTTGTCTGATGTTGAACAGTCGGCTGGCCGCTTCCCGGCAATGAAGGCTAATATGGAGCTGCAGGATGGTGGCTGCTGTTCCCACACTGCCATTGCCCATGCCAGGGCCTTGCCCGAGTGTAAAGAGATGATATAGGTGATCATGGCCCGATCGGTGTGGAACAGGGAGGATTGTAGCTCAAATACCAGAGAACACTGAGTCAGGAACCCCTTGCATCCACCCAGATGTCACTAGGATGATCTCTGCTGCCCTCTGGTGACAGGTGGAACCATGACACACTCCTATTGAGTCCAATGGTCTCACTCACACAGAACTACCCTACGCCTTGACCTCTTTCTCCCCTCTCTCTCCAGATGACATCCTGTGACTAGTGAGGTCTGGCCGCCCGACAACCTGCCTGCTCAACCCCATCCCCTCCTCCCTTCTCCAGACCATCTCTCCCATTCCTCACTTCTCTCTTCAATACATCCCTCATCACTGGCTGCGTCCCCTCAGACTTCAAAAAGGCCTGAGTTGCTTCCTTCCTCAAGAAACCAACACTCGACTCATCTGACGTCAAAAACTACAGACCTGTATTCCTTTTCTTTCCAAAACAATTGAGCGTGCTGTTTCAACTTTCTCGTTATCTCTCTCAGAAAGATCTTCTTGACCCTAACCAGTCAGGAATCAAGACGGGTCAGTCAACCGAGACTGCTCTTCTCTGTGTCACGGAGGCTCTCCACACTGCCAAAGCTGACTCTCTCCCCCCTGTTCTCATCCCCCTAAATCTATCCGCTGCACTGTGAACCATTAGATCCACCTCTCCACCCTCTCAGGGCCGGGCGTCTCAGGCTCTGCACAACCTTGGATTGCATCCTACCTGGCAGACCGCTCCTACCAGGTGACGAGGAGAGGATCAGTGTCTGTACCACGTACTCTCACTACTGGTGTCCCCCAGGGCTCGGTTTTAAGCCCTTTCCTCTTCTCTCTATACACCAAGTTACTCGGCTCCATCATATCCTCACATGGTCTATCCTATCATTGCTATGCGGACAACTACTTTTCTCCTTCCCCCCCTTCTGACACCCAGGTGGCGACATGCATCTTTGCGTGCCTGGCAGATATCTCAACTTGGATGTCGGTCCCCACCTCGACCTCGACAAGACAAACTGCTCTTCCTCCTGGGGAAGGCCTGCCCATTCAAAGACCTCTCCATCACGGTTGACAACTCCACTGAGTCGCACTCCCAGAGTGAAAAAAACCTTGACATGACACTGGACAACACCCTGTCTTTCTCTGCAAACATCAAAGCAGTGACCCGCTCCTGCAGGTTCATGCTCTACAACATCCGTAGAGTACAACCCTACCTCACACAGGAAGTGGCGCAGGTTCTAATCCAGGTACTTGTCCTTTCCCGTCTGGACTACTGCAACTCCCTGTTGGCTGGGCTTCCCGCTTGTGCCATCAAAGCCCGCCTGGTTTTCAACCTTCCCGTGTTCTCTCATGTTATCCCGCTCCTCCTCCACTGGCTTCCAGTCAAGGCTCGCATCCACCACAAGACCATGGTGCTTACCTATGGAACAGCAAGACGAACTGCCCCTCCCTACCTCCAGGCTATGCTCAAACCCCACACCCCCAACCTGAGCACTCCGTTCTGCCACTTCAGGTCTCTTGGCCCTCCCACCTCTACGGGAGGGCAGCTCCCGCTCAGCCCAGTCCAAGCTCTTCTCTATCCTGGCACCCCAACGGTGGAACCAGCTTCCCCCTGAAGCTAGGATAGCAGAGTCCCTGCCCATCTTCCAAAAACATCTGAAACCCTACCTCTTCAAACAGTATCTTACATAATCCTCCTCCTCACCTCGACCCCTCCCCCCCAAAACACAACTTAACCAGCATTTGCACTTGACCCCTCCCCTCCAATATTAAGGAAAAATGTCCTTTCTATAACTGTGATATGTGGTTGTCCCACATCGCTATCTAAGATAAGTGCCCTTGCTGTGAGTCGCTCTGGATAAGAGTCTGCTAAATTACTAAAATGTAAATTTACTTTTATAATACAATATAAAACTGGGTTTGAAACCTGACCAGACATTAATAAACCAAGGTATTTTCCTAACCCATAGTCTCCCCTTGCAGTCTCACACTGTCAAACAGATATACTCATGGTTACATTTAAGCAGTGTAGAGCCAGACTCAGTAGCCTATGAGTCTCCATACAAAAAAAGTATTGCCTCTGCACTGGTCAGTATGAGTTAAGGTCTTCATTTTATAACACTCCTTATTAGGCCTGGGCGGAATATACTGTATACCGGGGTGTTTTGAAATACAGACGGGGGGTTAGGAGATGCGTGCTACGCCACTGCTTATAACTATATATTAACTATCTAATAAATTATCTCCAGCTCAGGGTTCGGAAAGAAAGAGTGCCCCTTGTGTGCACTGCCGGTATTACAATTTACTCCGTTATGGTACATGGATGGTATGAATGTATGAAAATCTGGATACAGCCCAATCCTACTCCTTACCTCCCTCTATCCTTACTTCTTTCCCCACCTATTCCCTCTCTTTCCCATCCCTCTCCTCTCTCTCCCATCCATCTATTCTCACCCATTTCTTTCTCCTACTCCACTCTTCCTACCTCCTTTCTCCCTACCTGTCTCCCCTTCTCTCTCCTCCTCTTCCCACCCATCTCCTCTGTCTCTCCTAGGTCTCTCAATCACTCTCTCCTACTCCTTCCCACCCATTTCTCTCAAGGTGACCTAGCCAGTCAATCCCCACTATCGGTCAATACGTAGTGTAGCGCTAGCAGTAGCTTTTTTATTAATCCTACTTCATTTGTCCCTGTTCTCCTCTCTATGTGGGCAGGACTTTATGACAGCACCTTACATGCTAATGAGCTCCTAATCTGAGGCACTTCCAGGTCTCTTCTAAAGACTCCTATCAGTCTTCCTGCTACGCACACAATGAGGGGAGTCCTGCCTCACACACTATAACCCAGAGAGATATTAAGAGAAGTACCATTCTGAATAGGCCAGAGAGATTCATTCAAATGTTTTTAGGCTCTGAAGAATCATGTCCTCTTTATGTTTTGTGAATATACATGTGGCCCAGTCGAAGTTCAAAGGATAAATTCTCACTGGAATGTAATATGAGAATGTTAGATTCATTGCAATGCATAGCAAAGATTAATTGAATGCATTTGACTTCATTCCCAGACTGAAGATTGGCAAAACTAGGACAGAAGAGGGAGAAGTGCAGTAATACATAATAAATGAATACTAAAAGGACTGAAGGATTTCCCAGTGTAATCCTCTAACCTTTACTGTGGTGCAGTGGCAGGGCAAAAGAGATGAGGCTGATGCTGACCCCGCTCAGGCTAAAACCACCAAGACCAAATAAGTGTATTTTACTTCCTGGTTCAAAAGTCGTAGTTTAAACATGATTAGTACATAATAGCAGGAGCACACAGAGGCTGTATGTGTGTGTGTCAGGGCTGTGTGCTGCTGGTGGAGAAGTCAGGTGCAGGAGAGCAGGAAGTATTGAACAAGCGCACACTTTATTATGGCAGAAGACAAAATAACAGAAGAACGCAGCTTCTTGAAAACCTCCAGCCCACAAGGCAAAAGTGTAAGGTGCGATAAATGTTCAATATAAGACACTGGAATACAAAATAAACAAACCGTGTGCAAAAAACACGGAAACATGAAAACCCAGTCGGGCACGTAACGATAACCACGTAACACAGAATAATTACATTCAAAGACATGGAGGGGAACAGAGGACTAAATACATGCAGTGTGATTATGGAATGAAAACCAGGTGTGTATGGAGCAAGACAAAACAAATGGACATATGAGAAATGGAGCGGTGATGGCTAGAAAGCCGGTGACGTCGATCACCGAACCCCGCCCGAACAAGGAGTGTGTGTATTCTGTATATGTGTGTCAGACTGACAGTCAGCCTCTTGTAAATTAGAAGAAAAAATTATCTGAGTGAAGGTTAAAAGCTCTCAAAGATGAGACCCTTCTCTATGGGTGTGTTAAGAGTGCATGGATAAAACTGGACAATTTTCTGCCTGGCTAGTTTATTCAACACAGAGTAAAAATAATGCACATTTTAAGTGAGTGTAATTACTAGTTATCTTCCCTGCCAGACTAGAATGGAAGCACCAGTCGACTCCCTCCAACAGGGCAGTCTTGATTTACTAACTACACAATGGAAAGGTAAGGTTAGCCAACCTTCAGCACACCATCCACTGTATTTGACCTGGCAGAGAAGTCTATTATTCACATGGGGGTAAAGGCTCAACTTCATACAGAAAGGAGAGGGAGGATGAGAGCAAACATGCAAAACATGGTGTTCCCCATTCGTTTCTGTGTGTGTATATCAGTGGAGGCTCCTCAGAGGAGGAAGGGGATGACTATACTCCTCAGTGAATTTCATAAAAATATTAAACTTTTTTTAGATAAAACTATACTAAATATAATCACGTCACCAAATAATGGATTAAAACACACTATTTTGCAAAGAAGGTCTACAGTAGCCTCAACAGCACTCTGTAAGGTAGCACTGTGGTGTAGCCGGAGGACAGCTGGCTTCCGTCCCCCTCTGGGTACATTGACTTCAATACAAAACCTAAGAGGCTAATGGTTCTCACCCCCTTCCATAGACTTACACAGTAATTAAGACAACTTCCAGAGGATGTCCTCCAACCTATCAGAGCTCTTGCAGCATGAACTGACATCAGATAATTAATTTAGTACTGAAAACATAAACTACAGCTTACTAGCACTGCAGTGTATATAATGTGGTGAGAGGTTGACTCAAAGGGAGAGAAAGACAATAGTTGAACAGTTTTGAACAAATTAATTTATTCAAAAATAAAGGAGAAGCAAAAGAGAAATAGAGAGAGCGAGAGAGTGTGATTTTTTTCACTTTCAGTTTCACTTTCAGTTTCACTTACTTAGCTAGCAAATGCAGCTAGCCAGTTTAGCCTACTGAAACACCTTGCTCAAACAGAGGGATGATATGTTAGCTAGCTGACTAGGACTTTCCAACACAATACTGGAACTCTTCCAAGTCAAGGTAAGCTTTTGGTTTTACAAATGTATTGCCACCGGGGGCCGCCGGTGAAATGTCTTACTGACTGTACACTGTAATATTACTGCATGATTGTAGCAGGTTTACTAACTTGCTACTGTTAGTTCTATTAGCTATGCTGCTATGACATTACTTTAGCTAACAAGGTGACAACGATGTAGGCTGTGTGTAGCGGTTTGGCTTGAAAAGGTTTTGTCACCTCAAATTTGTCTTTCGACCTCTGTGCACCTACGTTGTAAAGTTTCATTCACAGGCTAGGATGTAGCAACCTCATGATGGGTATATGGAAAATTAGAGTATGAAGGAGAAGCCTAAACCTATCGCTGTTACATTGAACTGGGTGAATGGAATATGAATAAGAGTCATCCAATATGCTGTAATAGTAATACGGCCATGAGGGGTGCCTCCCGAGTGGCGCAGCGGTCTAAGGCACTGCATTGCAGTGCTAGAGGCGTCACTACAGACAGGGTTAGATTCCGGACTGTATGGGTTTGGCCAGAGGGCCTTTACTTGGCTCATCGCGCTCTAGCGACTCCTTGTGGCGGGCCGGGCACTTGCAGGTTAACCTTGGTCAACAGGTAAACAGTGTTTCCCCCAACACATTGGTGCGGCTGGCTTCTGGGTTAAGCGGGCGGTTGTTAGGCAATGTTTTGGAGGACGCAGGACTCAACCTTTGCCTCCCGAGCCCGTTGGGGAGTTGTAGCGATGAGACAAGATCGAAATTAGGGAGAAAAAGGGGACATGCTCATGAATAAAAATCTTCCTCCCTCATCTTAAATGGCACTGACTGCCACTGGTGTCACACCCTGATCTGTCTCACCTAGTCTTTGTGATTGTCTCCACCCCCCTCCAGGTGTCGCCCATCTTCCCCATTATCCCTGTGTATTTAAACCTGTGTTCTTTGTTTGTCTGTTGCCAGTTTGTTTTGTTCATCAAACCTACCAGCATTTTTCCCCTTGCTCCTGTCTTGTCTATAGTTCCTGTTTTGACCTTTCTGCCTGCCCTGACCCTGAGCCTGCCTGCCGTCCTGTACCTTTGCCTGCCCGTGTTTGATTGAATAAACTTTTGTTACTTCGACACTGTCTGCACCTGGGTCTTACCTTCAAACCTGATGACTGGTGTGTGTGTGAGATATACTGTAAGTACACACTGCAGAAAGCATACCTGGGACAAGTAGAAGATAAACTTGCTATGAGACACACACACACAGACCATGCTGTGAGCTTACCATAATGATGTACTAATTAGCAGGGCATTAGTCCCTTACACATATCTATATAATAGCATAATCTATTTTAATCCTAATAGGTTGATAATGAAGGACTGTCTATTCCGCGGCCACACTAATGTCAGGTAACGGAGAGAGCACCTCACATATACACACCAAAACACACAAACACACACAATACCTGTCTGTCACAACTGTGCAACAGCATTACAGGGGTTTCTGAAATATATATACTAAGCACTCTAAAGGCAGTATAGGTTTATGAAATAGTAGAAAACCTCTAAAATTAAAAGGATTTGAAAGGATAGGTAGTTAACTGGGATTATTATAGGTGGGCTTGTGTGATTCTTATAGTCCAGACTTTCATGTGTAAAAACAGTCAGCATTCCCCGACCAGGCCTTGAGTTCTTTAATAATCAACCCAATGTAATTAACTGCATATATCAATGGAGAGACGTTATATTAGAATGCACTAAGGCGTGTTGTGTGTATGTGTTTGTTTATCTGTGTGTCCACGTACATGTGTATGTAATTCTGCTCTGGTCACTGAGTGAAGCTACGCTGCAGAGGACAAAGCTGTGTGGAACGCTGACTGCGACCGTAAGGCTTAACACCCGGCCCACTGAGCTCAGATCAGTTATTAGGATAAACCTGGCCAGTACGCTCACTTTAATTCTTCTACAGTGGATTTGCATTCTTAAAAATTTCATTAAAAGACTAATAATTTTGATAGAGGTTTTTGGTTTTAATATTATTTCAGAGCTCAGAAGGTTGTGATTTGCATGTGTGGATTATACATTAGAATTCCAGTTAGTTTCACCTTGCAATATAGGAGCAGGGGTCCTTTATTTGAACTCTTCTCACATGAGGCCTATCTGAATAATGGAATTATACTCTTTAAAATGACTGTAAAAATACTGTAAATACTGTAGTAAATACCACCGCAATAAACTATTTTACCTTTCAATTAACACAGCATTAACCACAAATAAGCTAATCGGACTCCGTGAGTGGCTCAGTGGTTACGACGGTCAGTGTATGGTTGGAAGACAGTCTGATCATAAAAGAGACCGTGGGTAAGTGGTTGAATGTGGTCCGTAGTGGTTCCGTGAGTGGTCGGGTAGTGTGAACCATAATGAAGCAGCTTAAGACTACAGGCTGACAGTGAGCTATAGTTCCCTGGTCTCTGCGCATGGACAAGGCAGCTCTGCTCTCATAATCACCTCACATAATGGATGATATGGGTCAGTGTGGAGGTGGGATATTTTTCATGCTCACTTTCAGCCAGCCAGCCTATCCTTCTACAGCAGCCTTACTGTACGTTAGAGAGGCAGACCAATGCTGAGTCTCACCATCCTGCTCTCCTCTACTCCTGGTTGTAACCTTGGCTTGGCTGCTTCGCCTCAAAACGTCAGAGAAAGGTCACGCTAGTACGGGACTCTGTGGGGTGGGCTTCAGTGAGCGATGCTTTACCTATGTTGTTACTATCTGGAGCTGGCTTACTGCTGGAGCCTATGTGTAGCTGTAGCTTGATGTACAGTACCAGTCAAAAGTTTGGACACACCTACTCATTCAAGGGTTTTTCTTTATTTTTACTATTCTGTACATTGCAGAATAATAGTGAAGACATCAAAACTATGAAATAACGCACATGGAATCATATAGTAACCAAACAAGTCTTAAAGAAATCAAAATATGTTATATTTGGAATTCTTCAAAGTAGCCACCCTTTGCATTGATGACAGCTTTGCACGCTCTTGGCATTCTCTCAACCAGCTTCATGAGGTAGTCACCTGGAATGCATTTCAATTAACCGGTGTGCCTTGTTAAAAGTGAATTTGTGGAATTTCTTTCCTTCTTTAATGCGTTTGAGACAATCAGTTGTGTTGTGACAAGGTAGGGGCGCATACAGAAGATAGCCCTATTTCGTAAAAGACTATGTCCATATTATGGCAAGAACAGCTCAAATAAGCAAAGAGAAACAACAGTCCATCAGTCAATTCAGATAATTTCAAGAGTTTCTTCAAGTGCAGTCGCAGAAACCATCAAGCGCTATGATGAAACTGGCTGTCATGAGGACGCCACAGGAAAGGAAGACCCAGAGTTACCTCTGCTGCAGAGGATAAGTTCATTAGAGTTACCAGCCTCAGAAATTGCAGCCCAAATAAATGCTTCACAGAGTTCAAGTAACAGACACATCTCAACATCAACTGTTCAGAGGAGGCAACGGGAATCAGGCCTTCATGGTCGAATTTCTGCAAAGAAACCACTACTAAAGGACACCAATAAGAAGAAGAGACTTGCTTGGGTCAAGAAACACGAGCAATGTACATTAGACCGGTGGAAATATGTCCTTTGGTCTGATGAGTCCAAATGTGAGATTTTGGTTTCCAACCACCGTGTCTTTGTGAGACACAGAGTAGGTGAACAGATGATCTCCGCATGTGTGATTCCCACCATAAAGCATGGAGGAGGTGTGATGGAGTGGGGGTGCTTTGCTGGTGACACTGTCTGTGATTTATTTAGAATTCAAGGCACACTTAACCAGCATGGCTACCACAGCATTCTGCAGTGATATGCCATCCCATCTGGTTTGCGCTTAGTGGGACTATAATTTATTTTTCAATAGGACAATAACACAACACACCTACAGGTTGTGTAAGCGCTATTTGACCAAGAAGGAGAGTGATGGAGTGCTGCATCAGATGACCTGGCCTCCACAGTCACCCAACCTCAACCAAATTGAGATGGTTTGGGATGAGTTGGACCGCGGAGTGAAGGAAAATCAGCCAACAAGTGCTCAGCATATGTGGGAACTCCTTCAAGACTGTTGGAAAAGCATTCCAGGTGAAGCTGGTTGAGAGAATGCCAAGAGTGTGCAAAGCTGTCATCAAGGCAAAGTGTGGCTACTTTGAAAAATCTAAAATATATTTTGATTTGTTAAACCCTTTTTTTGGAAACTACATGATTCCATATGTGTTATTTTATAGTTTTGATGTCTTATTTTATGTTTTATTCTACAATGTAGAACAGAGTAAAACTAAAGAAAAATCCTTGAATGAGTAGATGTGTCTAAACTTTTGACTGGTATTGTACATTGACTCTCCTTAGGGGAGGAAAAATAGACTTTACCAACTGGTCACATTATGAATTTATTAAGAAGCTTGAGAGAGATTAGGAAACTTGAGAGTTTGAGTGAGCAGGCATTACTGTAGTTGTCATAACTGGCATCTTTCTGCTGAGCTCTCTAAATCAAAATATAAGGCTAGGGGGTATTGTAAGTAAAGAGCCTGTCAATATGTACATGTTCTCAGATTAAACTATGCATGTATTACTGTTTCCTGAACGGGCGACACAATGAGCCATATGGAGGTTTTATTTGTTTCTGGTGAGGGTTTACTACAGCGAATGAAAGTAAATGTATAGACGCTTTATGACAAAGGGAATTACACCAGTGCTTTCATAAACCACGGTGGTTCAGGCCACTAAATGTGCCAATCAAATGGAGAGTGATGCAGCTCTATACCACACACCGCAACCATGGCCCTGTATGAACTATCCCATGTTTGGTTCACATTGTAATGACAGCTTTATTTCACAATCGTCTGTGAATATCTGACATAAGTAAAAAAAAAAAAAAAGTATGTATATATAGTTACAGGATTTATCTAGCAAGCTAAAAACGGAGGGAAAAATTGTCCAGAATCTGACTGAAGTGGTGGAAGGTGTAAGATCTGTACATGAGTGTGGTTCTATTACTTCCAGTATCCTACACCATAGAGCACCACGGCAGTCCCAGTCACTGCCACCCATCACTCACCACACTGTTCTCTAATGCACCTCTCAGTACTGATAGTGTAATACCTTTAAGGGCTTTTTGTGAGTGTGTTTCCAGTATCGTACGACCTGTGATCATAGTGATGATGATGAAGAATAACCTGCTTTCCTCCCCTCCATCTCCACCTCCACCTCCTCAAACTTTAATAGAGGCCAGTTAAATATTAATAACTGCTATCAGCTGGGGCTGCTTTACTGTTTCTGGCAATGCTGCTACAGTGACATCGCCCGACGCTCCATAACTGCTGTGTTGGGCCAGCTCCAGACACGCATGCACACACACACAGCTGGAAACACACATGCACACACACACCTGGAAGTACGCGCACGCACACATACACAAGTGTGCATGTGTACACACATGAGCAGTTTATAGGTTTTCATGTCATCTCCAAGCTTTACAAAAGCTTCAGACATACTGTCATCTCCCATTATGGCCACTGAAACTCAGATATATTTGTCTGTCAACACAAAGACGTCAAGATGCATTTCTTTATGTTTTTACCTACACACAGGTCAGGGCAGTGCAGCAGTCATCACACACACTCACAGCTGCAGGGGTTTAGGTGTATGTACCTCCACCAGTCAGCCTGACAGCTTAGCTGTGCAGAAAGCAGCCGGTTCTGCCCCAAGGCAACGTTAATACAGGTCAGTCCTCACACTCTATTACCTTAATTAAGACAGAAACTAGGCATGAGCATCCGCATAAACAACATATGATGATGAAGTTAGTCAACAGTACTTTAACTCAAGCAGTGTTCTTCATGTCTGAACTTTACTCCATCAGCAAAAATGAACTAACTAGTCTGAGATTGGGTGCTACTGTCAGAGCATTAATACTCAGATTTGGTTGATACGTCTGAAAAAATAAGTGAACTCTGACTGCGGTTGTGTGGCTAGAAAATCCACGTAAAGTATTCTAGAAAAACTAGAAAATCCACGTAAAGTATTCTATTCTATTCTATTTAACTAATAAATCCAATAGTTTTAAAACCAGGCAACTTCCTTCATAATACAAATCAAATCTGAGCCCATCCCCCACTTTCATCACATATATTTAAAAGAAGGAAAAAAACGGTCAAAAAGAAACACAACTGGGTATACACACTCAAACACATTTTAAAATCCCAAAGAGCTTTTGGCAATTTTTTTTAAATGTATTTAAGGAAAAAGGAGACCCCCTGCTATTACAGAGGAGTGGTTGTCAGCAGATTTTTCTCTCTTCTCTTCCTCTCTCTCTATCTGTTGTATTCTGTCTCTCCCGGGTGAATTGGACGAGTTAATGAGTGAAGTACACAGATAGAGTAATCCTTTATTTGCTGGATGAACATATTTGTTCACTCTGGGGTACTTAGAGGTAATTATACACTCGTATCTCTCCTACTAATTGCAGGTTTAATACAGTCATCAAGGTCTTCACAGTCAAATACTTCACAGGGATCTTGTTTTGTTATTTTTTTTATTCTATTTAATAAATTAGGTTGTATTTTCAAACAGGTACACCGATGTGAGAAATGAAGGCATTATTTTCTTAACACTGGTTCAATTCTTTGAGATTAAATGTTGATATTATGGGAAACTGTATCTTCCCGTCTCAGTAATTGTTTTCGGTAGCAATCACAGAAAATGATTGTACACTAACAATAAAAGTGACAAAAACATCCAACTACAAATCAAATTGCAGCTTCAACTCCAACAGTAAAACCATCGCTGCAAAATAAACGTCCAATCTCCAACTCTCAACCTTTCCCTGTGTCAGAAACTTCCAAAACTTCAAATGAATCTTTAGGTGAACCACAGTACATGGGACTTTGTTGACTAGCAGCAGCAGTGGTAATGACACAATTGTTGGTTAGCGTGTTCCCATACAGAGGTCATGGTGGAGGATAGTGTAGTGGCTAGTCCCAGCTCCTACTGTGCAGCAGAGAGGAGAGGAGGGGAGCAGTTTGGCTAATCTGAGACTTGGGGGGGATTAGGCCATAGTGTTATTGTCTGTTTGATGAGGGATTAAGTTCTGTTAATCCAGAACTTCATATGGGACTCTTCATTTAAGATAGCACCACTACCGACTCCACAGCTTAACCAGACTATCCTCCTTTCCTCAGCTTCCCTCCCCTTCTCTGTTTCTGTGTGTCTCTCTCCTCCCCATAGCTTCAACATGGTTCTGTCTCTGTCCAACTCTGTCTCTCTGTTTCTCGATTGATAGGGTTACAGCTAATGATCCCCCATAAATAAATAATTAACAAATAACATCTGGTATGTTACCAAGGCCTATTGAAGCAGTGACGTGCTGTTGGTATATATATATATATATATATATATATATATATATATATATATATATATATATATATATATATATATATACTGGATTATGATATGGTTTATTGTTACACTCTCCCTGCCTCCGTGTTTGTGCTTTTATTTGCAGATTGGGGACAGGTGGTGCTGATTGGGTCATTAAGGTGTCAAGTTGCACCTGGGTTTGGGATCAACTAGGAGATAAAAGTTCCTGGTGCCCAGTCCAGCCTCTCTCTCTCCACAAGCACCATTGTGTTTTGTAGTCTGGTTGATGATGTTTTTTGATTAGGTGCACCCTTCAACACTTACACACATTTTACCTTCATCCATGCATCTCCATTACACCCCTCACATGCCTACTTTCACACTTCACAGGCAAGTTTTACATTGTAGTTTTATACTTTTTAAGTTATTTAATAAATATTTTTGTTACTCCTTAACTGCCAATGTGTGGTCTCCCTTGTTTGTCACCATCTTGGAGCCAGGTTGTGACATTATGGAATCATGTTTTTCATACTTCTCAGTTTAAATATTTTTTTTTAATGATTTTCGTCTTTTTCAATTGAAAACAAAAATGTACATTAAGCAAGCGGAGTGGTGAAACAATATAATGCACAATTAATATTACATGAACAAGTATAGAACACAAACCATTGACTAACATGTTGAAATGGTGACTAAATTGTGACCCCAGTCAATATTGTACCAACCCAGGACAATGTTCCTCTTTGACTAGTCCAGTTTGCCCTGCTGGTTCAACTATTTGGTAAAATCTTATTAGTGGGTTTTTCTATTGATTTGACATCCTTTGGCCTAAACAAGGCAGCACTTTGCCCTTAACTGCACATACAGAACTAACATCAACAACATGCAGGCCAGTCTTTCCTGGTTGAGGGTTGACGAGAGATGAACTGTTTCAACTCTTGTTTTTGTGAGAAATATTAGTGTGTTGAAAAGTCCAAATCGTCTGTATGATCAACTTACATATAGCTCTGACAGACATACTTACCCCACCAGACATGCCACTAGGGGTCTCTTCACAGTCCCCAAATCCAGAATGAATTCAAGGCAACTCATAGTATTATATAAAGCTAAGATTACATGGAACCCCCTACCATCTCAAATTACTCAAGCAAACAGCAAAAAAACTAATAAAACAACACCTCACAAAACAATGCCTCTCCGCAATCTGACTTGTTTCAATGTCTATGATATATTTAAAAACATGATGTAATTTGTAAAGTATTTTTGTCTGTAATGTCTTTTCTGTTATGTGTCGGACCCCAGGAAGACTAGCTGTCGCCATTGGCTTCGGCTAATGGGCAAACCAATAAAATGAATCTAAAGCGTTATTTATTTACATGTTGTTTTCATTTATTGAGATGATGAGGATGACTTAGAGGGCAGAGAGAGCACGTTTTCTTATTCAGACCGTCTCGTTCTGTCTTTGACTTTCTTTTGCACACGCTGTACCCTCTCTCTCATTTTTTCTCTCCGTCTCTCTCTCTGTAGTTTACAGGTTTTAATTCCGTTTAGAAAATGTAAACGTACCATGCTATAGATATTGTTGTTCAACCCCATATTGACTCTGCCTACAATTATTTAAAGATTATAAGAAAATATGTTTTTTTTCTTCCATTTATTATAGAGAGTAAGGCATACCATGATCCCGTGGGACAAAATTATTTTCTAATTTCAAATATTTATGAAGTGTGAAATACAGAAATACAACTATACAGTCAGGTCCCAAATTATTGACACCCTTGAAAAGATGAGCAAAGAAGAATGTATAAAATACATAATCCAAATACTGAGCTAAATTGTATGCTCAAATGATGGGAAATGTGCATTATTTTATACTAATACAATTGCTCAGAGGAAGAGATTTTGTTTAACAAGTAATATATTTTTTTTTTCAAAAAGATAGGGGTCAAAATGATTGCCACCCCTGTTTTCAATACCTCACCTTGCTTGCATAACTGCACTTTTTCTAAAATGTTTTATGAGATTGCATAATGTTGATTTTGTGGTCAATTAATAATCTTTGTGGATTTTGACGTGTGCTTGAGGTTATTGTCTTGCTGGAAAATCCACTTGCGTCCAAGTTTCAGCCTCCTGCCAGAGGCATACAGGTTGATGGCTAAAATAGCTCTATTTTTATGTCATCCAACAAATGGAAATGCCTAGAGTTTTCTAAACGCTATGGGCACTTGGATTGGAACTGGTGCCATGGCCAGATGACATGAACATAGAGCCCTTTGGCCACGCACAAACAATGATGTACTGTAGCCTGTACAGTTTTTTATGGTCACACCTGTGACCTTTCCATAGTAGACTTGCACAGGAAAACACTTCACCCTATGGAACACTGTCATCTGACAGTTCTTGTTGATGATTGGACAAAATTCAACCATGACATCACCATTACCTTTTTGAGTGTTATCACTGTAATGGCTATGTCCCTGTGAAAAGTGAATATTATCAGTGTCCTTATTGGCTTTTGAACACTGCACTCTTTTACCTGAAACAGTTTGGAATAGAGGCTTCTATGTACTATGGGTCCATCCATACTTGCGAACATAAGAAACCGTTTACATTTAAACAGGTTATCTGGCACAAAATGCTAAATTGTAGCTGGTCCCATCAGATAACATGGCACACGTTAGCCCTATGCTAACCTCAACAGGTGGCACTGATTATATCCTGGCACAAATTCTCCATCAGCCTATCAAAGATCTTCGACTTTATGTCCACCAACCAATGGCATTTCTTAAAAAAGTTGAACCCTGGCCACTAGAGGGATATCTTAAACCTATTCGAGGTTTACTTTTGTTCCATTGGTCTGTAACAAAGAAAGAAATCTGTGCCAATATTGCATTGATGCATCCATGACTAAGTTACTAGCTCCTACATTTTTTCGAATATATGACAACATCCCATGTATATATTTATCTGTTTCAAACACATCAGTGTTTATACATGTGCTTTTACGGAGAAAATATAAATGAAGTCCTTACAAAATGTAAGTTTATCGTACATTCTTTATCGTAAAAAAAAAAAAACCTGAAGAGACTTATGGATTTGTCAAATAGGACTCATGTAGGCTATCATTATGATCAACACTGCTAAAGCGGTTAACTCAGAATTGATGGTTTAATCGGGGCTTTGAGCCACCCTCGCATCAAGCTTTTTTGTTCAGGAAAAAACGGTTCTCTGCCAATCCTTGACGCTCGATTCAAAACGCATGTGACGAAGTGGATGATTATAATAATGCATAGTTTATAAAATGTTGTAGACCTGCATGTCAGTGTAGCCTACATAAGAATTGACTAATGATAGCCACATTTCTTCCTACATTAAGAGTTTTTAAAAAAGAACTACAATACTGCCATATATAAGATGATAACGAAAGTGCAAACTACATTTCTACTGTACACTTTGTATCGCTCATCCTCCTCGAGTCAAATAATGCTTATGTGACAAAGCAGATGATTATAGAAATGCATCCAAAAAATTGTAGGCTTACATTTAGGTGTACACGTCCATGTAATATAGCCTAGATGCAATATGATTATTAGGCAATAGTAGTATGTTGTTTGCAAGGCTGAAGAAAGTGGTAGCTCCTTATTCAATTAATTCATAATCTTCATTTTCAAGTTGTTGGCTGTAGGCGTCCCATTTCAACCCACTAACACAATACATGTAAATTTACATTTCAAACGGGGGGGAAGAACTCATGTGAGATTCAAACCCTTGCCACAATCTGCGATAATACACGTGAAAGTTGCTTTGATGATGAGAATGTGCTGTTGGACTGAGGTATGTTAAGGATGCAGAGAACTTGTTTCAATTTAAATGGTTGCCTATGTTCGCAAGTATGGACCCATTGTTTTCTACTGTTAGGAAACATAAAAGGAATGTGGTGGAGCATATCAACATATTTAGATAAATCATCATTCTGTTGAATGTATTACTTTGCGCTCACCAACCCAGCTGTGTTGATAGAATTCTTATACCATATGTAATACAATACTGTATACAGCCATTACAATACAGTGTATACACTTGTTACAGGATGTGAACATATAACATCATCCAAGGCATTGTGAGTTGCACTATCAATACCAGCAAACACAGCAGTCTCCAGATAACCTTTGCACATGGCAATATAAAAGCAAACCAATAAACTTGTATTATTTATTTGATACCTAGTCACAGGCCAGTGTGTTTAATGTTTTGACACAAATCCTATAACGCTGAAACAGATGCATGTATAACACAGAAATATGTCTACTGCCCACGCCCTCTCTCCACTGTGCTGACATCATTACCCCTCTCTTTTCCTTCCCTCTCTTTCCCCCTCCCTTTTCTCCGCTCTGCTCTGACACCATTTAGAACAGTTGGCTTCATTAATGGGAAGGATTGCCTGTAAATTGGCAACAATGAAAAGACTAATTATGAGTGGCAGAGTGTTGGAGAGAGAGAAAGGATGGAAGGAGGGCAGAAGGAGGGGAGGGAAGGAAGGGGGGGATTTAGAGTATTAGTATAATTCCCCCCCCCCCCCATGGCTGTTTGACAGGACTGTTATTCTGAGCGAAGGCCCCGCTGCTAGAGGAATGAGAGGCTGTGGGTGTGTGCACGTCTGCACGTGCTGTTTGTTGGTCTGTTTGCAACTACCTATCAAATCATGATTTAACAGATGCCCAAAACTTTTGCCAATTACCCCAGAATGAGGTGCAATCCACAAAGTACCTTTAGTGGTACAGCCCAATAGTCTCACTGTTCAGAGTTGAGTGTGTGTGTGAGTGAGATGGTGTGAGTGTGAGATTAGAGTAGAATACAGCCCCAAATGTCAGGTCCAGTGACAGCCCCGTCCCTCACCTGTCCCCCGCAGCGCTATCCTGGGACCTCGTCACTCTCTACATGGGCGAGGGGAGCACCCGCAGACATCCCTCTTACACACACACTACTGTACCTCTGCCTTTGTTCACACTCCATCCAAACTGCTACTTATCTAATAATACGCATCCACTTCATGCTTGACACACTCACTTATACTAGGAGTGCACTCTCTCGCCTCTCTATCTCTCTCTGTCTCTCTCTGTCTCGCCCCCCCCCCCCCCCCCCCCCCCTCTCTCTCCTTCCACCCCGCTTTCTCTCTGCTTGCAGCTTTAATAAGCGGATGCCTGGAGACAGGTTTTAACCAGAGGTGTCAGCCCAGGTGCCATCTGACAGCTGGGGCTGATTAGCAGTTAGAATGTTGGAAGGTTGGCACTGGTCTCCATGGCGCTCCCCACAGCGACCAGAGAAGCCTTGTTTTCACTGCAACCGTGGCAGCTCTTAGGTTGTTGAGAGGTTCATCAAGGATCTCCATTCCCAAATAACAGCAGCTCAGGGGATAAGAGAGATTCACCCAGGGACTCCTACTGCCAAGGAGACTAAACTTTACCTTTGCTTTTTACTCTATATACACACAGAGATTCTCTCTCTCTCTCTCTCTCTCTCTCTCTCTCATACACCCCCTCTTCCCACCCTTGCCCTCTCCCTCTCCATATCTCTCTCTCTCTCTCACACATACACCCCTACACCCACAGTCACAACAGCCCCAGCCCCAGCCATGTGTCCCCTGAACTATTTACAGATACACACACCCCTCCAGAGGGCCTACTTACACTATCCATTGTCTAACATTCTTATTCTCCTCTCTTCATATCCCTACGTAAAGAGAGAGAGAGAGAGAGAGAGAGAGAGAGAGAGAGAGAGAGAGAGAGAGAGAGAGAGAGAGAGAGAGAGAGAGAGAGAGAGAGAGAGAAGTCAAGGCAGGCCTGTCCAATTATGTGTAATAGTGATCAGTGGGAGAGAGGATCTGTATCTACTGCTCCTCTGTTTCACACATGATGACAGGCCACCACAGGGTGACATCACTGCCTTTCACATACACACTTTTGAAAGGACCAAATAGAGAGACTCTAATGGAGAGTTAGTAAGTGTGTTTGGGCCTCCCTCTTTCAACTCTCATCTTTTATTTTCTGTGGTGGAAGGGGACCGGTAAGATTTAGATGCAACTGACTAATATAAATGCAATTGATTTTCCATCAACAGAGGATTGAAATTAATATTGATTCAAATGTGTTTACATTATGAATTTATTGTGGATAAAATAAAAATGTTAAGGTAAAGATCTGGGAACAAAGACAAAAATGACATTGAAAGAAGCGCCATAGATCAACCCAATATGACCTGCATGTATTCATGATACTCTTAGAGAGAAAAGGGAGTTTAAGACCCTTTAGGAGAAAAAGGCAAACTTAGAAAATGCTGCAGTAGGCAGAAGTGAAGTGGTGTTGGTTGGTTGTGAGTATTGTCTTGGCAGTAAAGAACAGGGGAATACTAGAGGGGACTAATTACAACTAAGATCAAAGGATCCCTGGTGGAGATGTTCCTAGACACATCCTGGAAAACCACTAATACTGTGCTTCTTTTCTGCCACCTCAGACATTTATATCCCCCCCAAATAGACAAATACGGTGAACTTTCTTTGTGTACATATTGCTAATTCATTATCTCAACACAGTTATCTAACATTAGGCTGCGGGGATAAAACAATACATGTCATTTCAGGTTGTTTCAGTTTAATAATCAACTGGCCTTATCAAACCAAGGTGTTAACAGTTTCCAGCACACGTGAGTAATCTTCTACGGCGCGGATCACACAGAGTTCTAATCTAATTTCTCTTCAGAAATGGTTAATGGAGTTCCGCTTCCGGTGGCATGCATTGAAACATGTGGGCTTTTCGTGGCTTTCTTTTGCAAATGATTATGAATCAACAGACTTGTTTCCTAAAACTTGTCAATGCTAAACATCATATTAAGATGTGGGACAGAAATAACTAGCAGGTCTATTATGGTCCAGAAGCTAGAATTGATCTGTCTGCAATTCTACTGTGGGAACATGGCGTCTCTCAACACCAGACAACAGAAAGAGCTGGCCACTACTATACATGAGGACCAGTGGAGGCTGGTGAGGGGAGGACGGCTCATAGTAATGGCTGTATTCGAGTAAATGGAATGGTATAAACCACATGGAAACCACGTTTGATGCCATTCCATTGACTCCATTCCAGCCATTATTATGAGCCGTCCTCCCCTCAGCAGCCTCCACTGGTGAGGAGATTACCTTTGCCCTCGACTTACAATTACAATTAAAACCAGTAAATGAATCATTAGCAGTGCTCACTGCTAAAGTAGATGCCTATTCAACCAAAGTGGAACGTCTGGAGAGGACAGCCAATGCGACAGAGGTGCGACCTGGAAACAGTGCTAGCTACACTATACAGTGCATTCGGAAAGTATTCAGACCCCTTCCCCTTTTCATATTTTTTTTAACATTATAGCCTTATACTAAAATGGATTCAATTGTTTTTCCCCCCTAATCAATCTACATACAATACCCCATAATGACAAAGCAAAAACAGGTTTTTAGAAATTTTTGTATGAAATGTGTGAAAAAACCCAAAACCCAAATATCTTATTTACACAAGTATTCAGACCCTTTGCTATGAGCTCAGGTGCATTATTTTTCAATTGATCACCCTTGAGATATTTTTACAACTTTATTGGACTCCATCTGTGGTAAATTCAATTGATTGGACATGATTAGGAAAGGCACACACCTGTCTATATAAGGTCCCACAGTTGACAGTGCATGTCAGAGCAAAAACCAAGCAATGAGGTCGAAGGAATTGTCTGTAGAGACAGGATTGTGTCGAGGAACAGATCTGGGGAAGGGTACCAAAATATTTCTGCAGCATTGAAGGTCCCCAACAACACAGTGGCCTCCATTATTCTTAAATGTAAAATGTTTGGAACCACCAAGACTCTTTCTTCCTAGAGCTGGCCACCCGGCCAAACTGAGCAATCGGGGGAGGTGACCAAGAACCCGATGGTCACTCTGACAGAGCTCCAGAGTTCCTCTGTGGAAATGGGAGAAACTTCCAGAAGGACAATTGTCTCTGCAGCACTCCACCAATCAGGCCTTGATGGTAGAGTGGTCAGACGTAAGCCACTCCTCAGTAAAAGGCACATGACAGCCCGCTTAGTGTTTGCCAAAAGGCACCTAAAGGACACAGACCTAAAGGACACAGACCAGGAGTGGCTTTGGGACAAGTCTCTGAATGTCCTTGAGTGGCCCAGCCAGATCCCAGAATTGAACCCGATAGTGTGTGTAGATTGATGAGGGAAAAAACTATTTATTCCATTTTGGAATAAGGCTGTAACGTAACACAATATGGACACCTCTTCAAATTAGTGGATTCGGCTATGTCAGCCTCACTCATTGATGGCTGTGTGTTCGATTTTATACACCTGTCATGTAATCTCCATAAACAAACATTGGCAGTAGAATGGCCTTACTAAAGAGCTCATTCACTTTCAATTTGCCACCGTATTAGGATGCCACCTTTCCAACAAGTCAGTTTGTCAACTTTCTGCCCTGCTAGAGCTATCCCGGTCAACTGTAAGTGCTGTTATTGTGAAGTGGAAACGTCTAGGAGCAAGAACAGCTCAGCTGCAAAGTGGTAAGCCACACAAGCTCACAGAACGAGACCGCAGAGTGCTGACACGGTTTCAACACTCACTACCGAGTTCCAGACTGCCTTTGGAAGCAACGTCAGCACAAGAACTGTTCGTCAGGAGATTCATGAAATGGGTTTCCATGGCCAAACAGCCACACACAAGCTTAAGATCACCATGCGCAATGCCAAGTGTCGGCTGGAGTGGTGTAAAGCTTGCCGTCATTGGACTCTGGAGCAGTGGAAACTCGTTCTCTGGAGTGATGAATCACGCTTCACCTTCTGGCAGTCCGACGGACGAATCTGGGTTTGGCGGATGCCAGGAGAACGCTACCTTCCCCAATGCATAGTGCCAACTGTACAGTTTGGTGGAGGAGGAATAATGGTGTGGGGCTGTTTTTCATGGTCCGGGCTAGGCCCCTTAGTTCCAGTGAAGGAAAATCTTAATGCTACAGCATACAATGATATTCTAGACGCTTCTGTGCTTCCAACTTTGTGGCAACAGTTTGGGGAAGGCCCTTTCCTGTTTCACCGGAACGCCGAATGTGAGCAAGGCTTAATAGCCCAACATCAGTGCCCGACCTCACTAATGCTCTTGTGGCTGAATAGAAGCAAGTCCCTGCAGCAATGTTCCAAAATCTAGTGGGAAGTCTTCCCAGAAGAGTGGAGGTTGTTATATCAGCAAAAGGGGGAACCAACTCCATATTAATGGCCATGATTTTGGAATGAGATGTTCGACGAGCAGGTGTCTACATACTTTTGGTCTTGTAGTCTAGGTTGGAAGGGATAACCAAACTCCTATAACAGTAGATAGAATCACTCGAAAATCATTCCTGTAAAATCACTGTACAGGACTTGAAACTGGTGTGGAAGCGGGCTAACCAACTTCCTTCATGAGCAAACTTTTCTATGAACTGTTCGGGCAGGAGAAGCTTGCCGCTGATAGTGCATCGCATGGGTACTCGTCAGAACAGATCTCGGTGTATGAATCCACAGCTTTGAAGTCAAGTGGCGAATTGTTGGTCTTGCAGCAGAATCCTGGAGACTGATCTATGCAGGAAACAGGATTAGCATCGTCCCAGACCTGAGTGCCGAACTGCGAAAACAGAGGGAGACCTACAGTGAGGTAAGATCCCAGCAATGCATGCTAAACCTGAGATGTGGCTTCATCCACCCAGTAAAACTCATCTTGACCTTCTAGAACACAACACACATATTTTCCACTGCCAAGGAGGCTCAAGACTTCTTTGAGAAGCACTTCAAACCCAACACACAAGGGGACAAGACGAGGGAGTGTCTTCTGTGTGGGGAGCGACCAATGGGCGATTTTCCCTGTGGGTCCTGCTTTTTATTTTATTTTATTTTACATTTTAGAAAAACAATGTCAACACTAGCTATTCTCTCATGGAATTTGAAAGGCCTTAATGTTGCTATCAAGCGTTCCAGCAGTCTTGAAAATTCTATCAAGAAACCATATTGATATAACAATGCTCCAAGAAACACACCTGCTCCAAAAGGACACATAGAATTGAGAACCATTTGTACAAACTGGCAGTTCCACTCTCCAGTTGATATCTGACCAGAGGTTATGAGTGCTCCTGACTGTTATGACTGGTGATGGGTCTGAGGGGAGACACTGAGCGCTTATTGAATAACAGTTAAGTTCACCTTAAATGCACTTCCTGTTCCCAGGGCTGCTCCGATTGGTCAAGACAGGTTCTACATGTGTAATGGTGTTCCAAGACGTGAGGCTGTTTGACGTGACAATGGCTGGGAGATTCTTTTTCATTCATAAATGATCATCTACCATAATCTATCAATGAAACCAATCAGAGGAAAACAATTGCACTCTATCAATGAAACAGTAGCATTACAGAAAGCAGTAGTTATATCTGTGGGACTGGAGGGCCTGATTTAGATTAAAGCAACATTATTCAGTGTGCAGTATGCAGTGTCTATAAACATCCTTTAACTGTTTCCCTCTCAAAGAAGTAATGACTTCTCTCCACAGTTTCACTTTCTCTCTCCCTCTTTAGCTCTCTCCCTCTCCCCCCTATCTCCATTCCCATGGCAGCCAGTTTAAGTCCCTGGGCTGTGGTTTACCCCCAAGCTAACATGTTGAAAGGCTTCACACTAGCCCAATGATCAAAGTGGCCCATTTGTTTGAACAGACTCAGACAGAGTCATTAGAAATGCATATTACACGACAGCTACTGCATATTAACGCTGTCCACCAGCCAATTAATCATTAGCTCATCAATATCTAATTTGCATAAAATTATTCTCTTTTAAGAGCCACTGTCTGGGGTGAAGGGGTGAGCCCATCGATAATGCTAATGTTCGCCGAGCATGGGAGAGAGTTGGGGGAGAGAAGGGAGAAAGAGTTGGGCTGGGGGACCTCATTTATGTCCCATTGTGCTGTAACACATGAAGTGAATGATCCTTTAGATCATATAAATAAAATGTAACATTGAAGTAAGGGATTCTCATATGAGATGACTGTTGAAACCAAAAATAAGTTATCTACAATGTGGACCTTAGAGTTGCAGTGAACTCATACACACACACAGGTGTAGGATCTTAGTTTTGATCACCCTGCACAGCATGAAATGCTTGTAATTTCCATTTTAGAAAATCTGACTTGATTTGCCCAACAAAAAAATAAATATTAACCCCTACAAAATTGTCCATTACTTATAATCCACATAATAATTCACATTTCCAGTTGCTGCAGGTTTATTTTCTGAAACTTGTCAAATTAAGATCCTACAACTGTACATACACACATAGCAAGGCTGGTATAGGCAAGGCCAAAGGGACTTGAATGTCTCAAGGTCGCTTGACACTCAGGGCACTTATGGATCACAGCCACAGCGTCTGTATACCCTGACCACACCGTGTATGTGTGTGTGTGTGTGTGTGTGTGTGTGTGTGTGTGTGTGTGTGTGTGTGTGTGTGTGTGTGTGTGTGTGTGTGTGTGTGTGTGTGTGTGTGTGTGTGTGTGTGTGTGTGTGTGTGTGTGTGTGAGACAGGGGCAGTAGATGGTAATGACAGCAGAGGGAGTGATTGTGTCCTCCTGTCCCCACTCCTGAGAGGAAGGAAGAAATGTGCCAAGCATGTGATCCATCAGGACATTGATTCCTAGAGAGGGAAGAAACTGAAAGAAAGAGAGAACGAAAGAAGAAGATGAAAGAAAAATGTAGAAAGAGAGATGAAAGTTGACAGAGGAAAGAAATGGATTTAAAGCTGCATTCTTCTCACATGATAACTACACTCTAAAACAATGAAATATGTGACACGTTTATAACCTCAACGTCAGTGTTTAAAAACCTCTACGGGATCGGTGTCCCTATTCTGGGACGGTTGTTGCTAACGTGCCCTAATGTGACTAGAATGACTTTATAAGCAACAACCAACTTTCCCTGACATAGACATGTCTTAAATGTGCAGAAAACATACATTATTGTTAATCTAACTGTACTGTCCAATTTACAATAGCTATTACAGTGGAAAAAAACATAGTATTGTTTAAAACCTCTTACATCTAGATGTTCCGCTAGCGGAACGCCTCGCCAATATCCAATGATAGAGCGTGGCGTGAATTACAAACACCTCAAAAATCCCAAAACTTAAATTTTTCAAACATATGACTATTTTTACACCATTTTAAAGACAAGACTCTCCTTTATCTAACCACATTGTCCGATTTCAAAAAGGCTTTACAACGAAAGCAAAACATTAGATTATGTCAGGAGAGTACCCAGCCAGAAATAATCACACACCCATTTTTCAAGCTAGCATATAATGTCACAAATACCAAAACCACAGCTAAATGCAGCACTAACCTTTGATGATCTTCATCAGATGACACTCCTAGGACATTATGTTATATAATACATGCATGTTTTGTTCAATCAAGTTCATATTTATATCAAAAACCAGCTTTTTACATTAGCATGTGACGTTCAGAACTAGCATACCCACCGAAAACTTCCGGTGAATTTACTAAATTACTCACGATAAACGTTCACAAAAAACATAACAATTATTTTAAGAATTATAGATACAGAACTCCTTTATGCAATCGCAGTGTCCAATTTTAAAATAGCTTTTCGGTGAAAGCACATTTTGCAATATTCTGAGTAGATAGCCCGGCCATCATGGCTAGCTATTTTGACACCCACCAAGTTTGGCACTCACCAAACTCAGATTTACTATAAGAAAAATTGGATTACCTTTGCTGTTCTTCATCAGAATGCACTCCCAGGACTTCTACTTCAACACCCAATGTTGTTTTGGTTCCAAATAATCCATAGTTATATCCAAATAGCTAAGTTTTGTTCTTGCGTTCAAGACACTATCCGAAGGATGACGCGCCGGCGCATATCGTGACAAAAAATGTCAAAATATTCCATTACCGTACTTCGAAGCATGTCAAACGCTGTTTAAAATAAATTTTTATGCGATTTTTCTCGTAAAATAGCGATAATATTCCGACCGGGAGACCTTGTTTTCGTTCAAACACTGAAAATAGAAAATGGAGTCTTCACATGCACGCGCGCACCAGTGTCATTGTTCTCAGAACAACCACTTTCCAAAACCCCTACTGTTTTTCGCCCAGGGACTGCAGAGAACTCATTCCACATTCTGGCGCCTTCTGAGAGCCTATGGGAGCCTTAGAAAATGTCACGTTACAGCAGAGATCCTCTATTTTTGATAAAGAGGCTAGAGAAGGCCAAGAAATGGTCAGCGAGGGCTCTTCCTGTATGGAATCTTCTCAGGTTTTGGCCTGCCATATGAGTTCTGTTATACTCACAGACACCATTCAAACAGTTTTAGAAACTTTAGGGTGTTTTCTATCCAAATCAAATAATTCTATGCATATTCTAGTTTCTGGGCAGGAGTAATAACCAGATTAAATCGGGTACGTTTTTTATCCGGCCGTGAAAATACTGCCCCCTATCCTAAACAGGTTAAGGAGAGTGCACAGCAACAAAAAACTTTTACCACGGCAACTGGTTTGATACATTCACCTCGGATGGTATATAATGTACTTACATTCAGTAATTTTGCTCTGATTTGTCATCCTGAGGGTCCCAGAGATAAAATGTAGCATAGTTATGTTAAATAAAATCTATTTCTATATTCAAATGTAGGAACTGGGTTCTACAGTTTGAACCCCTGCTGTTTCTGGCCCCACACTATTTCTGGCCCCACCCCGCCCGGCCATCTAGATGTGTGAAGGTTAGTGTCTTTCCTGTAGGGAAGCTAATTATCCATCATGTATGACTTTCCTGGGAGTGTGTAAACTTACATTTTTATTACCATATCATTTTTGTATGTCCTCTATAGTTATGTACTTGAAAATGTATCAATTGACCAATTCGGCACATTTGGGCAGACTTGATTCAAAATGTTGTGCAGTAATGTAACGCTTCACTGGATCAGTCTGAAACTTTGCACACAGACTGCTGTCATCTGTTGGCAAAAATCTAAATTGCATTAAACTCCTGTGTGATTTCATGGCTTTTTCGCTTGCATTTCAAAGATGATAAAAAAAGTATTTGAAAACGCATGTTTATTTGTTTGTATTATCTTTTACCAGATCTATTGTGTTATATTCTCCTACATTAATTTCACATTTCCACAAATGTCAAAGTTTTTCTTTTCAAATGGTATCAAGAATATGCATATCCTTGCTTCTCGTCCTGAGCTACAGGCAGTTAGATTTGGGTATGTCATTCAGGGCAGAAATTTAAAAAAAGGGTCTGATCCTTAACAACTTATTAAACATTAGGCATTTCGATTTGCCATTAAGCATTCTCATCTTAAACACAGGCATTTAGAATGCAAGATTAAACATGATAGTCAGCTTTTTCCAACCAGGAGAACACCTTTTTATTCTAAGTGTTCAGATTTTAAACACTTGTGTTAATTATCGCTCAGAGTGAAAAAGACTTGGGAGGGGCTTCATTATCATATTTCCCAGCATGCTTTGTTAAAAGTTTGTTTTAATATCTATGTTTTCTCATGCACGTTGACTTATTAATTGATCTTATAATTAATAAAGACAAATAACTTACATTTTACTAAGCTAATCCACCGTAGCAGTCGTTCTGAGTGCAGGATGTGGGTGATAAACTAGTCCAATTGTTGGATATCTTCCCTCTGGCTGGATTCCTACAGGAACTACTAATCAATTAACAAACCATCGTGTTGTGAATTGCAGGTGTGATGTGGCTCATCTGCCAGGATTTTTCAGACCACAATGTCAATGACAACTAGGGCATAACTAAAGGCCTTATGAAATGAATAATATATGGTCATAAAAGGTTTACACATTCACATAGACCAGTGGTCGCCAACCGGTTGATCGCGATCGACTGGTCGATCTTCAAGGTATTCCGAGTCGATCACCAAATATTTATGTAGAAAAGCCAGCGAACGATAAAGGCTTGCGTTTCTTTTTTTAAATTGTGTTGAGCTGTTGCTGGTAGGTGCACTTGATTCAAAAGTCCTGCGCACCGGTTAAGCAAAGTGTTCCCATGAGAAAAACTACGCCTACCCGGCGGACCGGGAAATCTGTGACTAATCCAGTGCACCTACTGCACTGCCCAATCGGACAGCTCAAATCACCGTGGCTGCAGAGTTTCCGGGACCCTGGCCACAGCCAAGTTTAATAGGCTACCAGCCTACGTAACATTTAATAACTTTTAAAACCATGACCACAGAGAGACTGTCAACGAATGCAGCAAAGAGCTGTATTCGTTGACAATAAATTCAGCACTGTCACTGTTTTTATTCAAGACTATTAAAAAACGCACTTCTCCGTACTTCCGCTCGGGCTGCAGCTGCAATGAATGAGTAGCCAAGTATCGATAGCTCTGTGTTTAATTATTATTAGCAGCTTGTTGTGTCGATTTTAATATTAAGGAATATTTAACTTTCTCTGGTCATAGGAACAACATGAATTTGTGCATGAGGCAGATGTGGTGCAACTCGAGTTTCGCCATCAGGTGGAAGACGGTGTCCCCTCTCTGGTCAGTGTCTCTGGAGGAAAGGAAGGAGAGAGCAGGGACCGTGAGAGGCGGTTGGGAAAAATAGTTTTGAACGGTCATCCAACTCGGGAATTCCAAGTCGGAAACTCGGGCATCTTTCTAGAGCTCTGATTTTTCAAGCTGAAGATCACTGACGTCATGATTTGACCTCGTTGACCATCAGACGCAGGTACCATCAGTCCAGTAAAATAAAAATGCTAATTATTTAAATTCATGCTCCACAGTGCCTCACAAGTGCTAAAAAAAAAATCGGGTTCATTATCAAAGCTTGAGTTTTGAAATATAATATGGTCTGTTTAACAATATTGGCAGGCCAATCATATAGCCAATATGCTGTGATAATGTATTAGGCCTACTGCCCAAACCTCGTTCCTAAAAAACTGTTTGTGTTGAGGTTAATGTAAAAAAATCCTCTGAGCAGTAGATCTCAGCTTGCTTTTTGACTGCGAAAGTGATCTTGACTCAGAAAGGGTTGGTGACCACTGACTTAGACAGTCACTTGGTGAAGCTTTCTGATATAAGAGTTTTTTAATGCAACTACCGTATCTCTGTCACTAACAAACACAGTCATCTCTCACATTCACTCGAAAGGCATGCTGGGAAATATGCAACTACGGCTTTACACCCTACAGTAGTGTTTAAAACCTAAATGCCTTGTGCTGAATAAATGTGTTTATGTATTTAAAAAGTGTTACCGCGAATAAACATGTTCTGATGTTTACAATCTAAACACTGACACATTTTCATTGAAATTCTAAATGCCTTGACACGCTAAAAAAGTGTTACAGAAAAGTGTTTAGTTATGTTCAGATCCTTAACACTTGTATTTACAGTGTACAGCTATTGCATCAAGTTGATATGTTTTACTGTTCTCTACTTTTCCTTTCCACTCAGCCCATTGCCCATAATTCCTTCACTCCTCTCTTGCACTCTTTCAGGCAACTCTCTTCCCAAACCAGTCTTTCTCAAAAAAAATCCTCCTTTCCTCTCCTCTCTCCTCCAGTGACTTTCCTGCTATCAGCTGATTACCAAACATGAAAAGGGTTTCCCAAATCCAAGACTTCTCATTGATTACCACTATCTTCCCCTTCCTTCTCCAATCCACTCATCCCTCCTCAGCCTCCTCTACATACCCAGAAATACAGAGAGAAGACACCCACGCCAAGGTTATATGCAGTATGATATAAAGTGACATAGGTCCTCTACTGCTACAGTAAGTTCACAGTGATCAACTAGGGCTGTATATATTAAAACATTCTCTAACATCACTATGAAAGCAGGGTTGAGGAATGCTAGCAGTAATATTGAGACAGGCATGATGATCAGTGGTAAAATTTAGGGGGTACACTAAGTACACTGAAGGCCTAATCAGTGGTGTGGTATAGCTGCATAGAGAGAGCTATCAAAGACACATAATGAACAACGCCAAATATATATGATATTATGGTTAAATAAAGGTTAAATAAATACAATTAAAATAGGCTAAGGATTCTAAATTACAGGAGGATCTCCTCCTACAGTTTTGGACCGATTTTCTTAATTTTATGCTCAAAAGAAGCACATTGTCCTCCCACATGGTATTATCCACTTTATATTCCGCTGTTTTGTATTTTTGTTTATTTTCCTGTTTTTTGTGTTTGGAATGACACGGTTACTATTGCAAAATGCTGCCAATACTAGGCTATTATGTCACTGAAGAAAGGAGTTTTCTAAATTCAAACCGTCATAATTATTGCATCATCATTTATCCCATGATGGTGTCATTCCTGCCCCCCTCTAGTCCTATAAAGGGACCCCGGCCCTTCTAAAATCATTCCTAGGGCTCTGTTTCTGGCTGGCATTAAGACAGTGCGAGTGTCAAATACACGTTAGTTTGCAATTTTGTCATATAAAAACTGTCGCACTGCCATTTTCCAGCCCCATCACCAGGTTTAGCTATTTACCGGTTATATCAGCTCACTTGCATTCAGATGTGCGGGGTACAAATGTTTGAGGTGTGTTCTTAAAAACATGATCCAAAGTGCTAATTTCAGGCAGCGCTGATAGGGAAACTTAAGACCAACCAAAAGTTGGTTTTAGTAGTAACGCAGTTGGTTAGGATGTGAATTTTGACAGCGGAAACTCAGCTTATTCAGCCATGATGCACAGTGCCCATGGAACAAGAGTAGCCTAATGTGCTTTTGGTGCCTATATACTTTGTATTTAGAAACATAAAAAATGAATGTTTTTCCTCATTTAGTTTTATTTGATAAAAAATGAAGGCTTTTTTTGTCTGCCCAATGCAATTGCAAAGTAGTCAAGACTGTTGATAACGGGTTTGGCTCCTGAGACCCATTGGAAATAAATCTTAATCCTCAAAGTTGATTTAAAATATAAAGTTTTGAGAGGAGTAAAACAGTGAGCTGACATTCCCTTTTTATCTATGTATTGTGGGCAGGCACACATTATTTTTTCTATGCAGGTCTCGTTTTGAACATGCATGAAACCCCCTCTATGATGTAGGCTACGTGTCCATGCCCATCATGAAACGAGAGATGAGAATCTTTGTGAATACCGGTGAAGATTGTATTTAGAAGTTATCTGTAACCTGTAAAAATGGCTTATTTTCCGTTTCATCTGTTCAAAACCCAAGCCCTCCCTTAGGAGGTAGCCTAGTGGTTAGAGCATTTGGCCTAACCGAAAGGTTGCTAGATTGAATTCCAGAGCTAACAAGGTAAAGATCTGTTGTTCTTCCCCTGAACAAGGCAGTTAATCCATTGTTCCTAGGCCGTCATTATAAATAAGAATTTGTCCTTAACTGACTTGCCTAGTTCAAGAATAAAAAGAAGCAATGTGTATTTTTTTTTATCCTGGCAGTTTTATGATATCATTACAGTTTACATGTATTTGTTGTTGTTTTTTTCAGATTGCTTGTTTTTCATTTAATTTTAGTACAACCAATCTTATTAGAATGATTCACCTTCTTGGTTTCATGGCGACAACATCCGTTTTATGGTGACAACGTCAGAGATGGCCATAAACAATAACTGGTAATGTTGCATAGTTTGGGGGTTTCATCTGGTTTTAACAAAACAACGTCTTTGCTTTCATAATCTATATGTATAGTATTATTGCAAAATTCAGAGTATTAATATAGTTTTTAATCTAAACGTAGGATGAAACAGCAATGGAGCACTTTCACATCGGTTCGGTGGATGCTAGCTTGTAACACAGGTTTCCGCGGCACTATCTTATCAGCACTATCAAAACCCTCCCCTATTCTGAAATCATGAACGAATGACAAACTAGCTAGCTAGCTACAGTATATATACTATGAATGAAGCTACAATAGGCTATTCAATCGGATGATTTTCCTTCACACAAAAGCTAAGGTAACATATCATCAGCGGGGAAAAAAAATTGTACTTCAGGTTACACTGTCTCTCTCTCGCACTTCAGATCTGCCACTACTGCCGACACCTTAGCTAGCTAGCTAGCTTTGTTTCTACTGACAGTATGTACTGTCAAGGAAGTACCAGTGACTCGCTCAATAAGGAAGTGGTCAGAGGACGCAGATTCTAAGGTACAGGACTGTTTTACTAGCACAGACTCTATTATGTTCCGGGATTCTTCCAATGGCATTGGGAGTCACTGGCTTCATCAATAAGTGCATCGATGACGTTGTCCCCACAGTGACCGTACGTACATACCCCAACCAGAAGCCATAAGATTGAATCATACTACACTGGCTCCGACACTCGACGGATGTGGCAGGGCTTGCAAACTATTACGGACTACAAAGGGAATCAGAGCCGCGAGCTGCCCAGTGACACGGAACTACCAGATGAGCAAAATAACTTCTATGCTCACTTCGAGGCAAGAAACACTGAAGCATGCATGAGAGCATCAGCTGTTCCGGATGACTGTGTGATCACGCTCTCCATAGCCGATGTGAGTAAGACCTTTAAACAGGTCAACATTCACAAAGCCGCAGGGCCAGACGGATTACCATGACGTGTACTCCGAACATGCGCTGACCAAGTGGCAAGTGTCTTCACTGACATTTTCAACCTGTCCCTGACCGAGTCTGTAAAACAAACATGTTTCAAGCAGACCACCATAGTCCCTGTACCCAAGAACACCAAGGCAACCTGCCTAAATGACTACCGACCCGTAGCACTCACGTCTGTAGCCATGAAGTGCTTTGAAAGGCTGGTCATGGCTCAACACCATTATCCCAGAAACTCTAGAACCATTCCAATTTGCATACCGCCCCAACAGATCCACAGATAATGTAATCTCTATTGCACTCCACACTACCCTTTCCCACCTGGACAAAAGGAACACCTACATGAGAATGCTATTCATTGACTACAGCTCAGCGTACAACACAATAGTGCCCTCAAAGCTCATCACTAAGCTAAGAACCCTGGACCTAAACACCTCCCTCTGCAGCTGAATCTTAGTCTTCCTGATGGATGCCCCCAGGGGGTAAGGCTAGGTAACATTACATCTGCCATGCTGATCCTCAACACAGGGGCCCCTCAGAGGTGCATGCTCAGTCCCCTCCTGTACTCCCTGTTCACCATGACTGCATGGCCAAGCACGACTCCAACACCATCAAGTTTGCTGACGAAACCACAGTGGTGGGCCTGATCACTGACAACGATAAGACAGCCTATAGGGAGGAGGTCAGAGACCTAGGTCAGAGACCTAGCGGTGTGGTGCCAGGATAACAACCTCTCCTCTCATTATTTGTTATATTTCTATATTTTTTTTCTTAAAACTGCATTGTTGATTAAGGTCTTGTAAGTAAGCATTTCATTGTAAGGTCTACACCGGCACATGTGACAAATACAATTAGATTTGATTTGACCGTTATTTAACATAAACACATTTAATATCTCCTGGCTTCCACACACACTGATGCAGACCTTTGGAACATCTACATTTTAAAAAGTTGAATAAATCCATGTAATATAGCCTACACCTTCACAATAAATCCATTTTTTATTTTAGACAGGTCTGAAGAAGCATGATACGAAGAAAATGTATTCTATTTCAGAAGAACAGAATAAGATCCTCTGATCTGGCTATGCCAAATGGCTGTGGGCTGCACTAGTTCATTTAGCAGACAAGATTTGCTTAGAATTATGTGGCATTATTTTATATTATTTTATAGTATAAAGAATACAATTGAACAATGCTAAATAAAATACAGTGCCTTGCAAAAAGTATTCATCCCCCTTGGCATTTTGTCACGTCCTGACCAGCAGATGGAGCTGGTGTAGTAGTTTGGGGGTCAGGACGTGGCAGTCTGGTGTGTGTCTTGTGACTCCTGATCAGGAACAGCTGGGAATCGTTGTTCCTGATTGGGAGTCACATATGTAGGAGTTGTTTGTCACTGGGGTTTGTGGGTAATTGTTTCTGTTTGAGTATTTTCCTCACAGGACTGTTTGCTGTCGTTTTGTTCATTTTGTAGTGTTCTCTTGTTTATTTGAATTAAAACTCTAATGATGAACACATCCTCTGCTGCACCTTGGTTCCCTCTTCAAGACAGTCTTTACAGAATTACCCACCAACAAAGGACCAAGCAGCGGAAGAAGGCTGGCGAGGTAAGGGAGACCGGGAGGCACCCCCAATAATTTTTTAGGGGGGGGGGCACAAGGGGAGTTTTGCGGGGCAAGAATGGAGCCCCAGGCCAGCTCCCTGCACTAGCATGGAGGTGCGTGTTCGCAATCTGGTACTACCAACACCACGCACCAGGATTCTAGTGTGTCAACCCAGCCTCGCCAGTCAACAGTCATCATCAGAGCTGCCCGCCAGTCAACAGTCGTCATCAGAGCTGCCCGCCAGTCAACAGTCGTCATCAGAGTTGCCCGCCAGTCAACAGTCGTCATCAGAGCTGCCCGCCAGTCAACAGTCGTCATCAGAGCTGCCCGCCAGTCAACAGTCGTCATCAGAGCTGCCCGCCAGTCAACAGTCGTCATCAGAGCTGCCCGCCAATCAACAGTCGTCATCAGAGCTGCCCGCCAGTCAACAGTCGTCATCAGAGCTGCCCGCCAGTCAACAGTCGTCATCAGAGCTGCCCGCCAGTCAACAGTCGTCAGAGCTGCCCGCCAGTCAACAGTCGTCAGAGCTGCCCGCCAGTCAACAGTCGTCAGAGCTGCCCGCCAGTCAACAGTCGCCAGAGAGGTCAGACTGCGCTGAACTGCCAGAGTGGCCAGACTGCGCTGAACTGCCGGAGTGGCCAGACTGCGCTGAACTGCCGGAGTGGCCAGACTGCGCTGAACTGCCGGAGTGGCCAGACTGCGCTGAACTGCCGGAGTGGCCAGACTGCGCTGAACTGCCGGAGTGGCCAGACTGCCCTGAACTGCCGGAGTGGCCAGACTGCCCTGAACTGCCGGAGTGGCCAGACTGCCCTGACCTGCCGGAGCGGCCAGACTGCCCTGACCTGCCGGAGCGGCCAGACTGCCCTGACCTGCCGGAGCGGCCAGACTGCCCTGACCTGCCGGAGCGGCCAGACTGCCCTGACCTGCCGGAGCGGCCAGACTGCCCTGACCTGCCGGAGCGGCCAGACTGCCCAGACTGTCCCGAGCTGCCAGACTGTCCCGAGCTGCCAGACTGCCCAGACTGTCCCGAGCTGCCAGACTGCCCAGACTGCCCCGAGCTGCCAGACTGCCCCGAGCTGCCAGACTGCCCCGAGCTGCCAGACTGCCCAGACTGCCCCGAGCTGCCAGACTGCCCAGACTGCCCAGACTGCCAGACTGCCCCAGACTGCCCAGACTGCCCAGACTGCCCCGAGCTGCCAGACTGCCCAGACTGCCCCGAGCTGCCAGACTGCCCAGACTGCCTGGAACGGCCAGAGCCTGAGCCGCCTCCAGGATAGGTGGGTTGGGGAGGGAGGGTGTAGCACAGTGCCGTCGTTGACGGCAGCCACCCTCCCTTCCCTCCCTTATTGTTTTAGGGTTTTGTTGGGGATTTTGTTTGTTGGTGGTTTTTTGTTGTTGTGGTTAGGTGCATTCCGGGGTCTGCACCTTGAGGGGGGGGGGTACTGTCACGTCCTGACCAGCAGATGGAGCCGGTGTAGTAGTTTGGGGGTCAGGACGTGGCAGTCTGGTGTGTGTCTTGTGACTCCTGATCAGGAACAGCTGGGAATCGTTGTTCCTGATTGGGAGTCACATATGTAGGAGTTGTTTGTCACTGGGGTTTGTGGGTAATTGTTTCTGTTTGAGTATTTTCCTCACAGGACTGTTTGCTGTCGTTTTGTTCATTTTGTAGTGTTCTCTTGTTTATTTGAATTAAAACTCTAATGATATACACATCCTCTGCTGCACCTTGGTTCCCTCTTCAAGACAGTCGTTACACATTTTTTCTATTTTGTTGCATTAAAACCTGTAATTTAAATTGGTGAAGTGAAATGAAAAAAATAACTTAAAAATAACTGGTGCGTGCATATGTATTCACCCTCTTTGCTAAGAAGCCTCTAAATAAGATCTGGTGCAACCAATTACCTTCAGAAGTCACATAATTAGTTAAATAAAGTCCACCTGTGTGCAATCTAAGTGTCACATGATCTGTCACATGATCTCAGTGTGTGTATATATATTATACACCTGTTCTGAAAGGCCCCAGAGTCTGCACAACAACTAAGCAAGGGGCACCACCAAGCAAGCGGCGCCATAAAGACAAAGGAGTTCTCCAAACAGGTCAGGGACAAAGTTGTGGAGAAGTACAGATCAGGGTTGGGTTATAAAAAATATCAGAAACTTTGAACATCCCACAGTGCACCATTAAATCCATTGTTCAAAAAATGGAAAGAATATGGCACCACAATAAACCTGCTGAGAGAGGGCCGCCCACCAAAACTCACGGACCAGGCAAGGAGGGCATTAACCAGAGAGGCAACAAAGAGAACAAAGATAACCCTGAAGGAGCTGCAAAGCTCCACAGCGGAGATTACAGTATCTGTCCATAGGACCACTTTAAATCAAATCAAATCAAATGTATTTATATAGCCCTTCTTACATCAGCTGATATCTCAAAGTGCTGTACAGAAACCCAGCCTAAAACCCCAAACAGCAAGCAATGCAGGTGTAGAAGCACGGTGGCTAGGAAAAACTCCCTAGAAAGGCCAAAACCTAGGAAGAAACCTAGAGAGGAACCAGGCTATGAGGGGTGGCCAGTCCTCTTCTGGCTGTGCCGGGTGGAGATTATAACAGCACATGGCCAAGATGTTCAAATGTTCATAAATTACCAGCATGGTCAAATAATAATAATCATAGTAGTTGTCGAGGGTGCAACAAGTCAGCAACACAAGAGTAAGTCTCAGTTGGCTTTTTCATAGCCAATCTTTGAGAGTATATCTACTGCTCCTGCTGTCTCTAGAGAGTTGAAAACAGCAGGTCTGGGACAGGTAGCACATCTGGTGAACAGGTCAGGGTTCCAGCAGGTCTGGGACAGCAGGTCTGGGACAGGTAGCACATCCGGTGAACAGGTTAGGGTTCCATAGCCGCAGGCAGAACAGTTGGAACTGGAGCAGCAGCACGGCCAGGTGGACTGGGGACAGCAAGGAGTCATCATGCCAGGTAGTCCTGAGGCATGGTCCTAGGGCTCAGGTCCTCCTCCGAGAGAGAAAGAGAGAATTAGAGAGAGCATATTTAAATTCACACAGGACAATGGATAAGACAAGAGAAATACTCCAGATATGACAGACTGACCCTAGCCCCCAACACATAAACTACTGCAGCATAAATACTGGAGGCTGAGACAGGAGGGGTCAGGAGACACTGTGGCCCCATCCGATGAAACCCCCAGACAGGGCCAAACAGGTAGGATATAACCCCACCCACTTTGCCAAAGCACAGCCCCCACACGACTGGAGGGATATCTCCAACCACCAACTTACCATCCAGAGACAAGGCCGAGTATAGTCCACAAAGATCTCCGCCACGGCACAACCCAAGGGGGGGCGCCAACCCAGACAGGAAGACCACATCAGTGACTCAACCCACTCAAGTGACGCACCCCTCCCAGTGACGGCATGGAAGAACACCAGTAAGCCAGTGACTCAGCCCCTGTAATAGGGTTAGAGGCAGAGAATCCCAGTGGAGAGAGGGGAACCGGCCAGGCAGAGACAGCAAGGGCGGTTCGTTGCTCCAGCCTTTCCATTCACCTTCACACCCCTGGGCCAGACTACACTTAATCATAGGACCTACTGAAGAGATGAGTCTTCAGTAAAGACTTAAAGGTTGAGACTGAGTCTGTGTCTCTCACATGGGTAGGCAGACCATTCCATAAAAATGGCGCTCTATAGGAGAAAGCCCTGCCTCCAGCTGTTTGCTTAGAAATTCTAGGGACAATTAGGAGGCCCGCGTCTTGTGACCGTAGCGTATGTGTAGGTATGTACGGCAGGACCAAATCGGAAAGATAGGTAGGAGCAAGCCCATGTAATGCTTTGTAGGTTAGCAGTAAAACCTTGAAATCCACCCTTGCCTTAACAGGAAGCCAGTGTAGGGAGGCTAGCACTGGAGTAATATGATACCATTTTTTGGTTCTAGTCAGGATTCTTGCGGCCGTATTTAGCACTAACTGAAGTTTGTTTAGTGCTTTATCCGGGTAGCCAGAAAGTAGAGCATTGCAGTAGTCCAACCTAGAAGTAACAAAGGCATGGATTAATTTTTCTGTGTCATTTTTGGACAGAAGGTTTCAGATTTTTGCAATGTTACGTAGATGGAAAAAAGCTGTCCTTGAAACAGTCTTGATATGTTCTTCAAAAGAGAGATCAGGTTCCAGAGTAACGCCGAGGTCCTTCACAGTTTTATTTGAGACGACTGTACAACCATCCAGATTAATTGTCAGATTCAACAGAAGATCTCTTTGTTTCTTGGGACCTAGAACAAGCATCTCTGTTTTGTCCGAGTATAAAAGTATAAAGTTTGCAGCCATCCACTTCCTTATGTCTGAGACACAGGCTTCTAGCGAGGGCAATTTTGGGGCTTAATTTTGAGGAACACCGAAATTTTCAGTTGATTTGTCAGAGGACAAACCATTCACAGAGACAAACTGATATCTTTCCGACAGATAAGATCTGAACCAGGCCAGAACTTGTCCATGTAGACCAATTTGGGTTTCCAATCTCTCCAAAATAATGTGGTGATCGATGGTATCAAAAGCAGCACTAAGATCTAGGAGCACGAGGACAGATGCAGAGCCTCGGACTGACGTCATTAAAAGGTCATTTACCACCTCCACAAGTGCAGTCTCAGTGCTATGATGGGGTCTAAAACCAGACTGAAGCGTTTCGTATACATTGTTTGTCTTCAGGAAGGCAGTGAGTTGCTGCGCAACAGCTTTTTCTAACAATTTTGAGAGGAATGGAAGATTCGATATAGGCCAATAGTTTTTAAAAATAATTTCTGGGTCAAGATTTGGCTTTTTCAAGAGAGGCTTTATTACTGCCACTTTTAGTGGGTTTGGTACACATCCGGTGGATAGAGAGCCGTTTATTATGTTCAACATAAGAGGGCCAAGCACAGAAAGCAGCTCTTTCAGTAGTTTAGTTGGAATAGGGTCCAGTATGCAGCTTGAAGGTTTAGAGGCCATGATTATTTTCATCATTGTGTCAAGACATATAGTACTAAAACACTTTAGTGTCTCCCTTGATCCTAGGTCCTGGCAGAGTTGTGCACACTCAGGACAACGGAACTTTGGAGGAATACGCAGATTTAAAGAGGAGTCCGTAATTTGCTTTCTAATGATCATGATCTTTTCCTCAAAGAAGTTCATGAATTCATTCATGCTGAAGTGAAAGCCATCCTCTCTTGGGGAATGCTGCTTTTTAGTTAGCTTTGCGACAGTATCAAAAATACGTTTCAGATTGTTCTTATTTTCCTCAATTAAGTTGGAAAAATAACATACACTCCACAAAGCTGGGCTTTACGGAAGAGTGGCCCGAAAAAGCCGTTGCTTAAAAAAATAAATAAGCAAACACGTTTGGTGTTCGCCAAAAGGCATGTGGGAGACTCCCTAAACATATGGAAGAAGGTACTCTGGTCAGATGAGACTAAAATTGAGCTTTTTGGCCATCAAGGAAAACACTGTGTCTGGCGCAAACCCAACACCTCTCATCACCCAGAGAACACCATGTGGTGGCAGCATCGTGCTGTGGGGATGTTTTTTATCGGCAGGGACTGGGAAACTGGTCAGAATTTAAGGAATGATGGATGGGGCTAAATACAGGGAAATTCTTGAGGGAAACCTGTTTCAGTCTTCTAGAGATTTGAGACTGGGACAGAGGTTCACCTTCCAGCAGGACAATACCCAAAGCACTGCTAAAGCAACACTTGAGTGGTTTATGGGGGGGGGGGGGGTGAATAGTTATGCACGTTCAAGTTTTCAGATTGTTTTTGTCTCATTTCTTGTTTGTTTCACAATAAAAAATATTTTGCATCTTCAAAGTGATAGGCATGTTGTTTAAATTAAATGATACAAAACCTCCAAAAATCTATTTTAATTCCAGGTTGTAAGGCAACAAAATAGGAAAAATGCCAAGGGGGTGAATACGTTCGCAAGCCACTGTAGAAAGGATATTTTCTCCAAATAATTTGAGGGAGTGCGCACATGCAGCTATTCTGTGTTGAGCAGCTAACACAGAAATAGGTACTCATATATGCTTCATTCACAGTTAGTGTTTATCAAAAAAAGTAGTCCTAGAGTTATTAATGTAACATTAGTTGTTCTACAAACGTAGGGCTATATGTTGGGATTTTAATACAGTGTAAGGCTGCATGATGCGTCTCTAACGATGATTTGAAAACATAACAGATCAGAACGTTTAGCTTAGAATATTGATAGACTATTAGGCTATTTCGTCACATTAAAAGCGCAGCAGGAACACCACACCAACCAAACATAAACACAAACAACATACTGCCCTGGTTACCGCTACCCCACTGCCCCAGCCAACCTCGTCCTCCCCAGACCTGAGCAACCTTTGTGCAAAGGAAAAAACCTTTAAGAAGAAAGATGAAAACGAGGACAGCAGGGGAGTGACTACAGTAGAGAAGTTCCTACAGAAACTACGGTAATAACCAATCATTTCCAAGAAACGCATAAGTTCCTTTTTAGTAGTTGGCGGTGGAAAAGCATCAATAACTACCACTTTAGCCAAAACAGGATGCCTTCACCCTGTCCAACCACCTTACCAAGGTACCTAACGGTCACCTGAGTAAACTCACACTTAGTCAGATTGATAATGAGGCGACCCGTAGCCAGGCGGTCAAACAAGGCTTGAATATGGGACAGATGCTCCTCCCAAGTATCTGCATAAACCACTACATCGTCCAGATAAACAGCGCATTTGACCAGACCGGAGACAACCCTATTCATAAGGTGCTGAAAAGTGGCAGGTGCATTACGCAGGCCACTCATAACCGAATACGAGTACAGACCGGAGCGTGTAATAAAGGCAAAGATGTCATGTGCCCTACTCATCAGTGGCACCTGCCAATAGCCCTTTAACAGGTCAAACTTGCTCACAAACTTTGCTGCTCCGACCTGATCAATGCAGTCTTCCATCCGAGGAAGAGGAAAACAATCTGGCTTAGTGACTTAGAGACAACGCCATTTATCTGAAGAAACTCTATAGAACCGCTGATGGATGGGGTCAGCATCCCCAATGTCAATGTCGTGTTCTATTAAGTTTGTATGTGTAGGTGTATCAGAAAACAAAACTGGAAATCTCAGAACCAGACCGACCAACTCGTCTCACCTATCAGCAGGTAGATGAGTGAGAAGGCTATCCAAAACATCCAGTGTCTCTGAATTTTTCAATCTACCTTGAAGTACACAATCGTCGGGACCAGGGACATCCTCCTCACCATGCATGGACCTAGCATGACAAAAAGAAGAACCCAGCGATGTAACAGTACCGGCCAAAAGTACAGGTTTACTGTTCTCTGTGGACGCCCATTCTTCGGCCCCAGAGGAACGTGCATAATAGGGTTTCAGCAGATTTAAATGGCACAAATTTACATTTCGCTGACGACACTCCCGGCTCCGCCCACCGACATCCTATTAAGGAAAACAAGAGCAAAGATAAAGAACTCAGCAGACAGAGTGGGATGGTCGTCACACCTGTATCCTCCTGATATTTTCTCTAGTTCCCGGTTTGTCCTTGGGGATGTCCCCAAAGATATTTTTAGGGCGTTCTTGGGATGTTGTGTCATGGTCCTCTGGATGTTAAGTCTAGTTCCCGGTATGTCCCGGGGACGTCAACAGAACGTCCTAAAAATGTCCTTGGGGAGGTTCCCGGGACCAACAGGAACTAGACAAAACATCTGGGGGACCATGACACAAAGTCCTGACCACTTTAGGCAACCATTTCGTGACGTTCCAGGGATGTCCTAATGACACATTGTTGTTTGCAGGGTCGTTACCTAGGAGCCATCATGCAACGTTCTAATGACTAGTAAAATGAAAGTTCTGAGAACATCCTAAAAATGTCCTGTCATGGTCATCAGTGACGTCCTGGTAACTTACAGGGAACTTGTCACGCCTTGATCTGTTTCACCTGTCCTTGTGCTTGTCTCCACCCACTCCAAGTCTCGCCCATCTTCCCCATTTATCCATTTATCCTCTTGAGGATACCCTAGGATAGGGGGCGCCACAGCGCATTTTGAAAAAAAATCGTTCCCATTTTCAACGGCCTACTAATCAAACTCAGAAGATAGGGCATGCATATACTTATTATATATGGATAGAAAACACTCTAAAGTTTCTAAAACTGTTTGAATGGTGTCTGTGAGTATAACAGAACTCATTTGGCAGGCAAAACCCTGAGACATTTTCTGACAGGAAGTGGATACCTGATGTGTTGTATTGAGTTTAAACCTATCCCATTGAAAAACACAGGGGTTTAGGAATATTTTGGCACTTCCTATTGCTTCCACTAGATGTCGCCAGTCCTTTCACAGTGGTTTGAGCCTTATAGAGTCAAAACTCAGTGAATGACAGGAGTTTGAAATTGGTCACAGGGGATGGGCCATCACCATTATGACGCCGGCGGCCATGTCTGCCCCCACCTTTGGAAACGGTTTTAAAGGCAATGAAATCATCCCCCTCGAATCTTATTGGCTCTCTTGGTGTTAGAGGCCCTGAACATTTATTTTATACAACGTTTGACATGTTTGAACGAACCTACATGCGCGAGGATTGCTTTCAGTATGAAGTGCAGAGCTGCGTTTGGAGAGAGCCATAGGACGCGCTACCAACATCAGGCTAATGGAACGTGAAGTATGGACTTTTTGACCGAAAATACATCTGTTGTGGACCTGGGATGCTTTCTGATGAAGACAACTAAAGGTAGGCGATTATTGACAATATTATTGAAGATGAGATGGTTCATACTGTTGCGTCCAAGATGGCGCCGAGCACTGTATATTAGCTGATTTTCTGAGTATCGCATCTCCTTTTATCGCAAAGTGTGATTACCCAGTAAAGTTAATTTAAAATCTGGTATGACGGGTGTTCTCAAGAGATATTCATCTATAAATGTTAGATTGACAATATACATTTAAAAAATCGTTATAGTATAGCAATTTATTGAAACGTAGCATTGTTTACCGGGACGCTTTTGAGGGGAAATTAGGTAGTCAACGTCAGACAGAGATGTAAAATGCTGTTTTTATATATAAATATGACCTTTATTGAACAAAAGAATGCATGCATTGTATAACATGATGTCCTAGGGGTGCCATCTGATGAAGTTTGTAAAAGGTTAGTGCTACATTTAGCTGTTTATTGATAATATGTGATGGAAGTGGTTGGTCGGAAAATGGCTATGAAGCTGCTTTTTACGATGGACTCATCTAATATAATCTAATGATTTGCTTTTCCTGTAAAACCTTTTTGAAATCGGACGACGTGGGTCGATTCAGGAGAGGTGTATCTATAAAAAAAAAAAAAAAAAAATTTTTATTTTTGTAAAAAATTATGCTAATTTTTTAATGCTAATTGGCGATATGATTTTTCGCTGGATTTTGATCCCGCTAACGGGATCAGATGCTCAAGAGTTATCCTGTGTTTTCTGTCTGTCTGTGCCAGTTCGTCTTGTTTGTTCAAGCCTACCAGCGTTTTGTGTCCGGTACTGTTACATCTCTTTTCTCGACCTCCTGGGTTTGACCATTGCCTGTCCTGACTCCGAGCCCGCCTGCCGTCCTGTACCTTTGCTCCACCTCTGGATTATAGACTCCTGCCAGCCTTGACCTGTCGTTTGCCTGCCCCTGTTATTACAATAAACATTGTTACTTCACACAGTCTGCACTTGGGTCTTACCTTGATCTGTGAAAGAACTAGACAAAGGTCTCCCAGACAGCGTTCCCTTGGGACCATCATGCGATGTCCCCTTGACCATCATGAAACGTCCCCTCAATGGCCTATTAGAACCAAATAGAAACCTTTTCACAGTGGTGTAAAGTACTTAAGTAAAAATACTTTAAAGTACTACTTAAGTTGTTTTTTGGTGGGTATCTGTACTTTACTATTTATATTTCTGACAACTTTTACATCACTACATTCCTAAAGAAAATATTATACTTTTTACTCCATACGTTTCCCTGACACTCAAAAGTACTCATTACATTTTGAATGCTTAGCAGGACAGGAAAGTGGTCGAATTCACACACTTATCAAGAGAACATCCCTGGTCATCCCTACTGCCTCTGATCTGGCAGACTCACTAAACACACATGCTTTGTTTGTAAATTATGTCTGAGTGTTGGAGTGTGCCCCTGGTTATTAGTAAATTAAAAAAACAGAAAATAGTGCCATCTGGTTTGCTTAATATACGGAATTGGAAATTATTTATACTTACACTTTTGGTACTTAAGTATATTTGAGCAATTACATTAACTTTAGACACTTAAGTATATTTAAAACCAAATACTTTTAGACTTTTACTCAAGTATGGAGACAGAGAGAGAGAGAGAGAGAGAGGTCCTGAGAAGCACTCCACATACAGGCACACACGTACACACGTACACACACGCATGTACGCACACACATGCACACACACACAAACACACACACGCAGCTGTATCTGCAGGCTGCTAATCAAGCCAAATTGAACTGCTCAGTAGTGTTACAGTACTGTAGCTTTCCACTCCACACAACAACCCATTAGCTTAGACAAGGGTGGATGGTTACATAGAGAGGTTACATGTGGGAGGTTTGCTTGGTTTTGTTCTAGTGTTGGTTCTGATATCGAGAGATAGTACAGTGTATCCCTAGGAGTCAGAGGAGGAGAAGCATTACCATGATGCTCTACTGACAGTGATCTAGTGTGTTCAACAATGACCCTGTTGACTCTACTCTGACTTGTTAGATTACCACATCACTATGACGATGGGTCATCTGTCATCATCGTCATCACAGGTCAGGACACTTGACCTCTCTCTGTCATACCATGTAAAAATCAGCCTTCCAAACACAGCTACAGTAGCTGATTAGATAGCAAGCCAGCCAACGAGCACACCACATCCCTGGTGCATGTAATGATGTACTGTATTTGACTTAGGGCTGTCAAACAATTAAACAAAGTAATTATGATTAATCGCATGATTTTCTGTAATTAATCGTGATTAATCAAAAATGTTTAATTAGCTAAAGTTTCTCCCGAAAGAAAGATTGAGTTACAGGCAGACTATGTTTTGACTGTAAGGGATGGAAACAAAAAATAATTCAGAAACAAAATTCTTCCAAAGTTTTAGGCCTACTCCCTCATCAATGTTCTTGAAGTTTAACACTTGCGTACACACTTGCGTACACACACACACACACACACACACACACACACACACACACACACACACACACACACACACACACACACACACACACACACACACACACACACACACACACACACACACAGCTTCAGGTATTCTAAATGAGTGTTCACGCAATTTCTGATTGGAGGCTTGACTACAGGAAAAAATTACTGTCTCTACGGATACAAAGAACAAAGAGCATTTAAACCTGTCCAACAATATTATGAATTCCACAGAAGACAATAACAACAGGTTTGCCAGGTCAGAGTTCATGTAATAGCTATTAGGTCTAGCATAGGCTACTAGAACATGAACTAGTCAGAAGCTGCTACTATTAGAATTGTGATCACATCCCTTGACTTTTTACACATTTTGCTGTGTTACAGCCTAAATTTAAAATTGATTAAATTGAGATTTTGTGTTACTTTTATGTCACACAAACATCCAACTGAAATGGCACCGATAGAAAGCCCCTAGGCAATTTAGCAGTATTTTGTTTTTTATGTGTTATTTCTTACATTACTAGCCCAGAAAATGTATTGTGTTATTACATACAGCCAAATAACTTTTGGATATCAGAGTGACGGTAACTCACCAGCATTACCAGCATTACAACCAGGATTATGACTCTCCCGAATCGGATCCTTTCTTCGTACCACGCAGGGCAATTGAACTGATTCCAGAGACCGATCCAAAACAATGCCAGCAGAGAAGAGGTATTTGGAGTGGACTTCTAGTCCGACTCAGGAGGCGCGCACACCACCCATCGCTTCCGATTATATTACGCGCTAATGTTCAGTCTCTGGATAATAAAGTTGATGAGCTCAGGGTGAGGATTTCCTTCCAGAGAGACATCAGGATTGTAACATACTCTGTTTCACGGAAACATGGCTCTCTAGGGTTATTCTGAGTCCGTAATGCCAGTTGGGTTCTTAGTCCATCGCGCAGACAGGAATAAATATCTCTCCGGGAAGAAGGGCATTGATGAGGGTATGTTTCATGATTACTACTCATGTTGTGATTGTGATAACACACAGGAACACAAGTCCTTTTGTTCACCCGATATAGAATCCCTCTCAATCAAATGACGACCGTATTACCTCCCAAGATAATTATTTTTGGTTATAGTCACAGTCGTGTATATTCCCTCTCAAGCCAATACCACGACGGCCCTCAAAGAACTTCACTGGACTTTATGCAAACTGGAAACCACATATCCTGAGGATGCATTTTTTTGTAGCTGGGGATTTTAACAAAGCAAATTTGAGGAAAACTTTACTGAAATTCTATCAACACATTGAATGTAGTACTTGTGCTGCTAAAACACTTGACCACTGCTATTCCAACTTCCGGGATGCCTACAAGGCCCTCCCCTGCCCTCCCTCAAAATCTGATCACGACTCCATTTTGCTCCTCCCTTCCTATAGGCAGAAACTCAAACAGGAAGTACCAGTGCTAAGGACTATTCAACGCTGGTCTGACCAATCGGAATCCTCGCTTCAAGACTTTTTTAATCACGCGGACTGGGATATGTTCTGGGTAGCCTCCGAGAATAACAAAGACGAATACACCGACATGGTGACTGAGTTAATCAGGAAGTATATAGGAGATGTACCCACTGTGACTATTAAGGATAACTTTGAGGATAACACAGTGCCCCCGACGCGGCCCGCTAACAAGGACTGTGAGCTCTCCTTCTCTGTGGCCAACGTGAGTAAGACATTTAAGCGTGTTAACCCTCGCAAGGCTGCCGGCCCAGACGGTATCCATAGCCACGTCCTCAGAGCATGCGCAGACCAGCTGGCTGGAGTCTTGACGGACATATTCAATCTCTCCCTATCCCAGTTTGCTGTCCCCACATGCTTCAAGATGGCCACCATTTTTCCTATACCCAAGAAAGTATAAAGTTAACTGAACTAAATGACTATCGCCCCGTAGCGCTCGCTTCTGTCATCATGAAGTGCTTTGAGAGACTAGTCAAGGATCATATCACCTCTCCCTTACCTGACACCCTAGACCCACTTCAATTTGCTTACCGCCTCAATAGATCCACAGACGATGCAATCTCCATCGCATTGCACACTGCCCTATCCCATCTGGACAAGAAGAATACCTATGTAAGAATGCTGTTTATTGACAACAGCTCAGCATTCAACACCAACGTACCCTCCAAGCTCATCATTAAACTCGAGGCCGTGGATCCTAACCCCGCCCTGTGCAACTGGGTCCTGGACTTCCTGATGGGGCCCCCCAGGTGGTGAAGGTAGGAAACAACACCTCCACTTCGCTGATCCTCAATGCTGGGGCCCCACAAGGGTGCGTTCCCCTCCTGTTCCCCTCCTGTTCACCCATGACCACGTGGCCACGCATACCTCCAACTCAATCATCAAGTTTGGGACACAACGGTAGTAGGCCTGATTACCAACAATGACAAGACAGCCTACAGGGAGGAGGTGAGGACCTGGGTGTGTGGTGCCTGGAAAAGAACCTCTCACTCAACGTCAACAAAACAAAGAAGCTGATCGTGGACTTCAGGAAACATCAGAGGGAGCACCCCCCTATTTACATTGACGGGACCACAGTGGAGAAGGTGGAAAGCTTCAAGTTCCTCTGAGTACACATCACTGATAAACTGAAATGGTTCACCCACACAGACAGTGTGGTGAAGAAGGTGCAACAGCGCCACTTCAACCTCAGGAGGCTGAAGAAATTTGGCTTGTCACCTAAAACTCTCACAAACTTTTACAGATGCACGATTGAGGGCATCCTGTCTGGCTGTTTCAACGCCTGGTACGGCAACTGCACCGCTCGCAACTGCAGGGCTCTCCAGAGGATGCTGTGGTCAACCCAATGCATCACCGGGGGCAAACTACCTGCCCTCCAGGACCCGATGTCACAGGAAGGCCAAAAAGATCATCAAGGCGACCACAATCACCCGAGCCACTGCCTGTTCATCATCCAGAAGGCAAGGTCAGTACAGGTGCATCAAAGCTGTGACTGAGACTGAAAAACATTTTCTATGTCAAGTCCATCCGACTGTTAAATAGCAATCACTAGCACATTAGAGGCTTGAAATCACTTGTCACTTTAATAATGTTTACAGATTTTGCATTACCCATCTCACATGTATATACTGTATTCTATTCTATAGTACTGTATCTTAGTCTATGCCACGCTGACGTTGCTCATCCAAATTTGTATATATTCTTAATTTCATTCCTTTACTTACGTGTGTGTATTGAGTGTACTGTTGTGAAATTGTTAGATATTACTTGTTAAATATTACTGCACTGTTGGAGCTAGAAACACAAGCATTTCGCTACACCCGCAATAACATCTGCGAAACACGTGTACATGACCAATAACATTTTATTTTATTTTATTTATTTGATAATGCCTGAGAAGCCGGTGTTTGGAGGATATATTGGCACAGGTGTTGTTAGGCTCGAGATGAAGTGCTGCATCAGATGACCTGGCCTCCACAGTCACCCAACCTCAACCCAATTCAGATGGTTTGGGATGATATGGACCGCAGAGTGAAGGAAAAACAGCCAACAAGTGTTAACCTGTTAGGGCTAGGGGGCAGCATTGACACGGCTGGATAAAAAACATACCCGATTTAATCTGGTTACCACTCCTACTCAGTAACTAGAATATGCATATACTTATTACATATGGATAGAAAACACCCTAAATTTTCTAAAACTGTTTGAATGGTGTCTGTGAGTATAACAGAACTCAAATGGCAGGTCAAAACCTGAGAGATTCCTTTACAGGAAGTGGCCTGTCTGACCATTTCTGGAACTTCTTTGCCATCTCTATCATTTACTAAGGATCTCTGCTCTAACGTGACACTTCCCACGTCGTCCATAGGCTCTCATAGCCCGGGAAAAAAGAGAATGTCGTCATTCCAGCCCCAGGCTGAAACACATTATCGCCTTTCTCAAGTGGCCCATCAAGAGACACTAGCTTATGCGCGTGACCCCGACCGCCCCCGCCTTTGGGATTTTTTCCTCTGTTTGCCGAAAAGGAGATTCCCTGTCGGAATTTTACCGCTTTTCTACGAGAAAAATGACGTAAAAATTGATTTTAAACAGCGGTTGACATGCTTCGACGTACGGCAATTGAATACTTTGAATTTTATTGTCAGGAATTGCGCCAAGCGCGCGACACTTCTTTACTATTTCGGATAGTGTCTGGAACGCACGAACAAAACGCCGCTATTCGGATATAACGATGGATTATTTTGGACCAAACCAACATTTGTTATTGAAGTAGACGTCCTGGGTGTGCATTCTGACGAAGACAACAAAAGGTAATGACATTTTTATAATAGTAAATATGATTATGGTGAGTGCTAAACTTGCCGGGTGTCTAAATAGCGAGCCCGTGATGCCTGGGCTATATACTTAGAATATTGCAAAATGTGCTTTCACCAAAAAGCTATTTTAAAATCGGACATATCGAGTGCATAGAGGAGGTCTGTATCTATAATTCTTAAAATAATTGTTATGCTTTTTGTGAACGTTTATCGTGAGTAATTTAGTAAAATGTTAGCGAATTCCCCGTAAGTTTGCGGGGGGTATGCTAGTTCTGAACGTCACATGCTAATGTAAAAAGCTGGTTTTTGATATAAATATGAACTTGATTGAACAAAACATGCATGTATTGTATAACATAATGTCCTAGGGTTGTCATCTGATGAAGATCATCAAAGGTGAGTGCTGCATTTAGCTGTCTTCTGGGTTTTGGTGACATTATATGCTGGCTTGAAAAATGGGTGTCTGATTATTTCTGGCTTGGTACTCTGCTGACATAATCTAATGTTTTGCTTTCGTTGTAAAGCCTTTTTGAAATCGGACAGTGTGGTTAGATTAACGAGAGTCTTATCTTTAAATGGCTGTAAAATAGTCATATGTTTGAGAAATTGAAGTAATAGGATTTTGAAGATTTTGAAAATCGCGCCACAGGCTGGCAGTGGATGTTACGTAGGTGGGACGAATTCGTCCCGCCGGTCACATAGAGGTTAAGCGTATGTGGGAACTCCTTCAAGATTGTTGGAAAAGCATTCCAGGTGAAGCTGGTTCAGAGAATGCCAAGAGTGTGCAAAGCTGTCATCAAGGCAAATGGTAGCTACTTTGAAGAATCTAAAATCTAAAATATGTTTAGATTTGTTTAACATTTTTTTGGTTACTACATAATTCCATATGTGTTATTTCATAGTTTTGATATCTTCACTATTATTCAAAAATGTATAAAATAGTAAAAATAAATAAAAACCATTGAATGAGTAGGTGTGTCCAAACTTTTGACTGGTACTGTAGTCCTGACACAAATCTAGGGTTGCTACCCAAGCCGGATGGTCGTTCGTTCTATCGACGCGACCCAGTCGTTTGGTCTTTTTGTTCTGTATCTATGGACGTTCGCTCTAAATGTTCCATTGCCATACTGGTTGGCAATGTTCCTATTCCTTGCTTGCTAGCTAGCCAATGACAGCTAATTTACAGTCACGTCAAACAATGAAGCCAGAATAACAACAGTAGCTGCATTTGCATTTGTTGAAGCGGTTTTCTCACCTGGCATAGAAAATGTGCTCTCTCGTCAGGACACTATTGTTCAGAGGAGCTAGCCAACAACACAGCTAACACAATCACTTCAAACTGAAGCTGGAAACACTGCAAACTAGCTGCACCTCATTGAAACAATGTTGCAAATTTTGGAGAAACAGACAGCAAAGTTTATACACATCTCCTCTGTTGAAAACAAAATGTTAGTCTAAAAGAAATGTGAGACAATGTCTAGATGCTTTCTATAGTGGAGATCAAGTTTATAAATTGCCTGGCTGGGCTGATGAGACAGTGGATTGCGTAGTCAGATGGAACAGAGTAAATAGGCATTTTAACATCATAGATTTAGCCGATGGTAACTTGTGGAATAGACACCGTCTGGAATGCTGTTTTAACCAATTAGCATTCAGGATTAGAACCACCCATTGTATAATACCCCATAATGTCAAAGTGGAATTAGATTTTTTGATTTTCTTACAAAATAATTAACAAATGGAAAGTTGAAATATCTTGAGTCAGAAAGTTTTCAACCCCTGTGTTATGGCAAGCCTAAATAATTTCAGGAGTAAAAATGTGCTTAACAAGTCACATATTAAGTTGCATTAGACTCACTCTGTGTGCAATAATAGTGTTTAACATGATTTTTCAATTACTACCTCATTTCTGTACCCCACACATACATTTATCTGTAAGGTCCCTCAGTCGATCAGTGAATTTCAAACACAGATTCAACCACAAAGACCAGGGAGGTTTTCCAATGCCTCTCAAAGAAGGGCTCCTATTGGTAGATGGGCAAAAATAAGAAAAGCAGACATTGAATATCCCTTTGAGCACAGTGAAGTTATTAATTACACTTTGGATTGTGTATCAATACACCCTGTCACTACAAAGACACAGTCGTCCTTCCTAACTCAGTTGCCGGAGAGGAAGGAAACCGCCATGAGAAACCGGAAACCGCCATTTCACCATGAGGCCAATGGTGACTTTAAAACAGTTACAGAGTTTAAAAACTTCTTTGGGATTGGCGTCCCTTCCACGGGATGGTTGAGCTAACGTAAGCTAATGCGATTAGCATGAGGTTGTAAGTAACAAGAACATTTCCCTGGACATAGACATATCTGATATTGGCAGAAAGCTTAAATTCTTGTTAATCTAACTGCACGGTCCAATTTACAGTAGATATTACAGTGAAAGAATACCATGCTTTTGTTTGAGGAGAGTGCACAATTTTGAACATGAAAAGTTATTAATAAACATTTGGGCAGTCTTCATACAAAATGTTGAACAGAAATGCAATGGTTCTTTGGATCAGTCTAAACCTTTGCACATACACTGATGCCATCTAGTGGCCAAAATCTAAATTGCACCTGGGCTGGAATAATACATTGTGGCCTTTCTCTTGGATTTCAAAGACGATGGTACACAAAAATACATAATGACGGTTAGTTCTTTCCTTGTATTATCTTTTACCAGATCTATTGTGTTATATTCTACTACATTCCTTTCACGTTTCCATAAACTTCAAAGTGTTTCCTTTCAAATGGTACCAAGAATATGCATATCCTTGCTTCAGTGCCTGAGCTACAGGCAGTTAGATTTGGGTATGACATTTAGGGCAGAAATTGAAAAGGAATGGTCCAATCCTTAAGAACTCTCATCTTTAATGGCTGTGATAAGAGAAAACTGAGGATGGCTCAACAGCATTGTAGTTACTCCACAATATTAACCTAAATGACAGAGTGAAAAGCTTGTACAGAATAAAAAGAACAAAATTAAAATATGGCAAAGAAATTCACTTTATGTCCTGAATACAAAGCTTTATGTTTGGGGCAAATCCAACATAACACATCACTGAGAACAACTCTTCATATTTTCAAGCATGATGGTGGCTGCATCATGTTATGGGTATGCTTGTCATCGGCAAGGACTAGGGAGTTTTTCATAATAAAAAGAAAAGCTATAGCGATAAACACAGGCAAAATCCTAGAGGAAAACTTGTTTCAGTCTGCTTTTCACCAGACACTGGGAGACAAATTCACGTTTCAGCAGGAAAATAACCTAAAACACAAGGCCAAATATACTCTGGAGCCGCTTACCAAGACGGTATTGAACGCTTGAGTGGCCTAGCTACAGTTTTGACTTAAATTGGCTTGAAAATCTATGGCAAGATTTGAAAATTGCTGTTTAGCAATGATCAACAACCAACTTGACAGAGCTTGCAGTATTAAAAAAAAGTATAATGTGCAGATATTGTACAATCCAGGTATGAAAATTGGAGACTTACCCAGAAAGACACATAGAATCACTTTTGGTAGCAATTACAGCTAATATGTACTGTACTGACTCAGGGGTGTGAATACTTATTTAAATGAGATATTTCTGTATTTAATTTTCAATGAATTTGCAAAAATTTCTAAAACATGTTTTCACTTTGTCGTTATGGGGTATTTTACGTAGATGGATGAGAAAATGTTTGAATTCAGACTGTAACACAAGATAATGTGGAATAAGTCAAGGGGTATGAATAGTTTCTGAAGGCATTGTACAACTAAACAGTAGCTAAATGGAATGGATGTCCTGTAATGATTAAAATCATTGTGGGAAGTTAAGAGTTAATGCAAGAGGCATTCAGCCATGACATTGTAAACATTATTTTGGTTAGCTAACTTTAGCATAACTAGCTAGCTACTTCTGTACAAATTAGGAACTCACCACTCGAAAATCACAAAGAATTCAGTTTAAAAACATGCCTCTCTCAATATAATGTTAGAGGTTCCTCAACCCTAACCAGAAGTTTTACTTTTGGTTCTCGTTTCTTGACAGTTTTCCGGAAATGTCAGTCAAAAAATGGGATGGTGAACGGACAGATACAGTTTTAAAACACTGTATAGACTCAGTATAACCTTTACCAACTGACACCATTGAGGAGGAACTGAAAAGTACTGATGTTATGGAGAAAATGTATGCTAATGTTAGTGCTGAAACCGTAAAGGTTCTTCATGACCCCAATATTGAGACCCAGGACGTCACCTCCAGTGGTATGGCAGGAAGGCAACAATTTGGTAAGATTAAAAAACAACACACACATCTTTCACAACCTGCTAAGCTGTACCACAGTAAGCTGTAAATCATGTCTTTGATCCTCAGCAAAGAGTAACCACCTCAAAGGTGCTGTAGTGTGTCTGGGGCTGCTGTGTGCTCTTTTACTGGCTGGGATCACAGGCCTTTGTGTCGACTGTGAGTTTACCCAGTTTTATATCATTGATAGTTATGTTGTTTTAGTGTGATTATTTTGGTCATTGCTTTTTATGTTTCTTTGCAGACAACAGAGTGGCAGGTGACTTTGAGGAGGAGCAGACTAAGCTATTGACAGAGACAGACCAGCTAAAGGGGGAGATAGATAACCTTCAAAAGAAATTATTGTTTATGGGTGAGTGAGTTATCCTTATCTGACCACACCATTTGGACTGGCTGGAATTCAGTCACACACACACCATAACAATCGCAATTATTATTGCCATTATTAGTGTTATTGGGTCCATGGGTTTACGAGTATAAAGTTGCTGCTTGAACATGTGTTCTCCTTTGCTCTTCAACAGAGCATCATTTTAAAATGGGATGGCGTCATTTTGGATCCAGTTTTTACCTCTTCTCCACTGTGGAGAAGACTTGGGAGCAGAGCAAACAGGACTGTGTAAGGAGTGGAGCAGACCTGGTGATCATAGACAGCAGAGAGGAACAGGTGAGAAAGACAGAGAGAGACTGTCACGTCCTGACCATAGTAAGTGGTTATTTTCTATGGTAGAGTAGGTCAGGGCGTGACAGGGGGTGTTTGTCTATGTTTTGTATTTCTATGTTTAGTTTCTAGTTTTGTATTTCTATGTTGGTTTTGTTTGGTATGATCTCAAATTAGAGGCAGCTGGTCGTCGTTGTCTCTAATTGTGGGTGAATATCTTTTGAGTAGTGTTTGTTTCTCTCTGCATCACGGTTTGTTGTTTTTGTTAGTTCAAGTATTTTGTGTATTGCATTACGTTTCACAAATAAATAAAGATGTGGAACTACAAACACGCTGCATTCTTCAAACAGCCGTGACAGAGAGAGACAGAGAGAGACAGAGAGAGGCAAAGAGAGAGAGAGGCAGAGAGAGAGAGGGAGAGGCAGAGAGAGAGAGGCAGAGAGAGAGAGAGGCAGAGAGAGAGAGAGGCAGAGAGAGAGAGAGGCAGAGAGAGAGAGGCAGAGAGAGAGAGAGGCAGAGAGAGAGAGAGAGAGAGAGAGAGAGAGAGAGAGAGAGAGAGAGAGAGAGAGAGAGAGAGAGAGAGAGAGAGAGAGAGAGAGAGAGAGAGAGAGAGAGAGAGAGAGAGGAGAGAGAGAGAGAGAGAGAGAGAGAGAGAGAGAGAGAGAGAGAGAGAGAGAGAGAGAGAGATTGGTAGGGCCAGCTGTTTTGGTGATATTTTTTTTTCTTTAACTGTTATTTCCAGCATTATCCACTAGGTTTGCTTCAGGTAAAAAAATGTCTTTAATCAATCGCCTGGGAAGGCGTAGCTCTACACATTTGAATTGCACAAAGCCTATTATTTGGCAGGGAATATTATTTGTAGATCAGTAATTCTACAGTACACGTCACTTCACTCAAGCTGATCCTCTCCAACAGACTTGGAAGTTGAAGCAAAACATTTGTCAATTATGAGCAGTTTAACAGGAGAGTCAATGAAACCAACTGTGGAAGTATATTGTAGCGATTTCAGAGGGTAGCCCCAACCGAGACTCGAACCCAGGTCTAGTGACTTTCAAGGCTTAGGGGATCCCCCCACCAAACACTCAAGCTTGTGTCATTTAACATTTCCTAGGATTTTCTACCTGCAGCAACCCTAGTGGATAATGATGGAAATATCGATGAAAGAAAAAACCCAGAAAACAACTGGCCCTAGTTATTGATGAAGGATTCAGTGAGTTTTGTTCAAATGAAATTTACATTTACATTTAACATTTACATTTAAGTCATTTAGCAGACGCTCTTATCCAGAGCGACTTACAAATTGGTGCATTCACCTTATAATATCCAGTGGAACAACCACTTTACAATAGTGCATCTAAATATTTTAAGGGGGGGGTTAGAAGGATTACTTTATCCTATCCCAGGTATTCCTTGAAGAGGTGTCTGTGAAATGTCTGTGCCAATACTTTAGAATTTTATCAATGGATTCAATGGGATGTTCTGGATTGGTCTGTCTGACATAGAGACAGAGGGGTCATGGAAATGGGTGGATGGAACACCACTGACCATAGAGTAAGACATTTCAATATTCTAATGTCCCATAACTGTACTTCATTTAAAGCCACAGGCCTCAATTTCTTTACATTCCATTCCATTTACTTTGTGTTTGTAAACTGAGGGCTGGGTCTTGATTGGTTACAGGTACTGGAAGAGGGGAGAGCCTAACAGTTTTGGCGGTGAAGAGGACTGTGCTGAGAGAATGTTAATTTATTCTAACATAGAGCAGAGCTGGAATGATGCACCTTGTGGTCAACTGAAGTTAGGGATCTGTGAGAAAGTGGCTTATCCGTAACTCAAACGGCATATATAACTGCATTCAAACTGCATTATTTTATAGGTTACATGGACCATCAAGTAATATACTGTATATGCTTTTATTTACAACTCCTGCTTGGACTATTGCATCAAATTATTAGATTATCATTTCAATTATAATTTTGATTAATTATATTTCCCCATTGTTTAAATAAATAAATAAATAAATAAATAAATATATATATATATATATATATATATATATATATATATATATATATATCAATGCCTAATTAGCTTAGTACAACTGCTATTACCCTATAATAACCCCAAAATATGTTATTTTATTTTGTTTTGTTGTCATTTGAGTCTTTTTATATCTTATACCAAAAGTATGGATGTATGACTCCACTTGTTTCCAGATTTCTAAATAAAAGAAGAATACACACCTATGCCCATCTGAATCATTCCACGGTGTCACATACAATGCTTTCTTACACGTCTAAACTCTTTGAATCAAAATGTTTTAAAACAACCAGCAAATCCCTTACAGCAGGAGAATGGCCCTCCACCAGAGGAAACAGAGAAGAAGAGAAGGTTTCTCCCGTTCTGTTCCTACATTAGCTTAAATCATCAGTGTGGCTGTAGGGTTAGAAGCAACCGGGGGGTGTGGACAATAATGAAGTGTGGAGCTAAGTAACTGTGGAGTCCCTGCCAAGGCCTAATTACACATTCATCCGCTGGCATATATCACAGTTACAGAATGTCAACAGGCTGCCATGACTCACAGCTGGCACTACAGGGTTTACAGATCAGCCCTGTGAGTGTGTGTGTGTGTGTGTGTGTGTGTGTGTGTGTGTGTGTGTGTGTGTGTGTGAGTGTGTGTGTAAGTGTGTGTGTAAGTGTGTGCGTGCATGTGTTGTTCCTGGCCTGAGGATATGGCCCCTGAGTTTTGATTATGTACTAGTGGCTATGATACCCAGAGGTGGTAGAGGAAACACCACCCTGGTAGAATAACACACTATTACACATAGTCCCTGGTAGTGAAACGCATCAACACAGTAATACACTACCACAGGTCTCATACAGAGATTGCTTGGCCCCTAGGAATATGGGTAATGTACAGTAGGCTCTGATCTCTGCTATAGAGGGCCAATGGGGGAATAATGACATGGCCTCACTGCCCTGTCCTGTCTACTCTTGCAGAAACAGTACTGGAGGGCTCAGAAACAGATTCATTTTTCAATGGGAAGTCATATAATATTTTGAGAGAGAGAGAGAGAGAGAGAGAGAGAGAGAGAGAGAGAGAGAGAGAGAGAGAGAGAGAGAGAGAGAGAGAGAGAGAGAGAGAGAGAGAGAGAGAGAGAGAGAGAGAGAGAGAGAGAGAGAGAGAGAGAGAGAGAGAGAGAGAGAGAGAGAGAGAGAGAGAGAGAGAGAGAGAGAGAGAGAGAGAGAGAGATCATATCTGCAATTTGGTCTAGTCCAGAGCGCTGATAAATTCTATCCCCTTTCTGTAGACAGAGATATGGAGCTTATATTATGTAGACACAGATACAGTGCCTTTGGAAAGTATTCAGACCCCTTGACTTTTTCCACATTTTGTTACTTTACAGCCTCATTCTAACATTTATTAAATTGTTAGTTTTCCTCATCATTCTACACACACTACCCCATAGTGACAAAGCAAAAACTGTTGTTAGACATTTTTTTCTAATTCATAAAAAATGTATCACTGAAATATGACAATTACATAAGTGTTCAGACCCTTTACTCAGTACTTTGTTGAAGCACCTTTGGCAGCGATTACAGCCTTGAGTCTTCTTGGGTATGACACTACAAGCTTGGCACACCTGTATTTGGGGAGTTTCTCCCATTCTTCTCTGCAGATCCTCTCAAGCTCTGTCAGGTTGGATGGGGAGCGATGCTGCATAGCTATTTTTAGTTCTCTCCAGAGAGGTTCGATTGGGTTCAAGTCCGAGCTCTGGCTGGGCCACTCAAGGACAATCAGAGACTAGTCCCGAAGCTACTCCTGCGTTGTCTTGGCTGTGTGCTTAGGGATGTTGTCCTGTTGGAAGGTGAAGCTTTGCCCCAGTCTGAGGTCCTGAGCGCTCTGGAGCAGGTTTTCATCAAGGATCTCTCTGTACTTTGTCCCTGCTGCTGAAACATTCTCACAGCATGATGCTGCCACCACCATGCTTCACCGTCAGGATGGTGCTAGGTTTCCTCCAGATGTGACGCTTGGCATTAAGGCCAAAGCGTTCAATCTTGGTTTCATCAGACCAGAGAATCTTGTTTCTCATGGTCTGAGAGTCTTTAGGTGCCTTTTTGCAAACTACAAGGGGGCTGTGATGTCGCTTTTACTAAGGAGTGGCTTCCATATAGGCCTGATTGGTGGAGTGCTGCAGAGATGGTTGTCCTTCTGGAAGGTTCTCCCATCTCCTCAGAGGATCTCTAGACCTCTGTCAGAGTGACCATTAGGTTCTTGGTCATCTCCCTGACCAAGGCCCTTCTCCCCCGATTGCTTAGTTTGGTCGGGCGGCCAGCTCTAGGAAGAGTCTTGGTGGTTCAAAACATCTTCCATTTGAAGGTTCTTGGGGACCTTTAAAGCTGCAGAAATGTGTTGATACCCTTCCCCAGATCTGTGCCTCGACACAATCCTGTCTCAGAGCTCTACGGACAGTTCCTTCGACCTCGTGGCTTGTTTTTTTTCTCTGAGATGCACTGTCAACTGTGGGACCTTAAATAGACATGTGTGTCTTTCCAAATCATGTCCAATCAATTGAATTTACCACAGGTGGACTCCAATCAAGTTGTGGAAACACCTGAAGGATGAGCATTGGAAACAGGATGTACCTGAGCTCAATTTCGAGTCTCATAGCAAAGCTGCTGAATACTTCTGTAAATAAGGTAATTCTGTTTTTTATTTTTTATAAATTAGAAGACAAAAAAAACAGTTTTTGCCTTGTCATAATGGGATATTGTGTGTAGATTGCTGAGGATTTTCTGTAATTTAATCAACTTTAGAATAAGGCTGTAATGTAACAAAATGTGGAAAAAGTCAAGGGGTCTAAACACTTTACGAATGCACTGTATAGAGGTAAAATTATGTGGATAACAATGTAGAGCTTATATTATGTAGACAGAGCTATAGAGCTAACATTACCACAGAGACATAGAGCTTATATTATGTAGATAGAGATATAAAGCTAACATTACCACAGAGACATAGAGCTTATATTATGTAGATAGAGATATAGAGCTATCATTACCACAGAGATATAGAGCAAACATTCCCACAGAGACATAGAGCTTATATTATGTAGATAGAGATATAGAGCTAACATTATCACATAGACATTGAGCTTATATTATGTAGACAGAGCTGTAGAGCTAACATTACCACAGAGACATAGAGCTTATATTATGTAGATAGAGATATAGAGCTAACATTAACACAGAGACATAGAGCTTATATTATGTAGACAGAGCTGTAGAGCTAACATTACCACAGAGACATAGAGCTTATATTATGTAGATAGAGATATAGAGCTAACATTACCACAGAGATATAGAGCAAACATTCCCACAGAGACATAGAGCTTATATTATGTAGATAGAAATATAGAGCTAACATTACCACAGAGATATAGAGCTAACGTTAACTCAGAGACATAGAGCTTATATTATGTAGACAGAGTTATAGAGCTAACATTATCACAGAGACATAGAGCGTATATTATGTAGATAGAGATATAGAGCTAACATTATCACATAGACATAGAGCATATATTATATAGACAGAGTTAGAGCTAACATTACCACAGAGATATAGAGCTAACATTACCATAGAGACATAGAGCTTATATTATGTAGACAGAGTTATAGAGCTAACAATACCAGAGAGATATAGAGCTTTTATTATGCAGATAGTTATAGAGCTAACATTACCACAGAGATATAGAGCTTATATTATATAGATACAGATATAGATATAGAGGCAATATTATGTAAAGGATTAGATATTAACTAAGATCCACTCTGACTAAGCTGATTCTCCCTTCAACTGAAATATTACTGGATTCTTACTGAGGCTCAGTTAATGGTCAAGGCTGATTTAACCTGTTAGGTCTATGGGGCAGTATTGACACGGCCGGATAAAAAACGTACCCGATTTAATCTGGTTACTACTCCTGCCCAGTAACTAGAATATGCATATAATTATTGGCTTTGGATAGAAAACACCCTAAAGTTTCTAAAACTGTTCGAATGGTGTCTGTGAGTATAACAGAACTCATATGGCAGGCAAAAACCTGAGAAGATTCTGAACAGGAAGTGGCCTGTCTGACAAGTTGTTGTTCATCTTGGCTCTTTTTATTGAAGACTGAGGATCTTTGCTGTAACGTGACACTTCCTACGGCTCCCATAGGCTCTCAGAACCCGGGAAAAAGCTGAATGATATCGAGGCAGCCCCAGGCTGAAACACATTATCGCGTTTGGATAGTGGCTGGTCAGAGTACTCTGAGACTCAGGCTCGTGCACGAGGGCACGAGATGTTTTTATTTTCTCTCTCTTTGTACGTATACACGCTTTCCCGGTCGGAATATTATCGCTTTTTTACGAGAAAAATGGCATAAAAATTGATTTTAAACAGCGGTTGACATGCTTCGAAGTACGGTAATGGAATATTTAGAATTTTTTTGTCACAAAATGCGCCATGCTCGTCACCCTTATTTACCCTTTCGGATAGTGTCTTGAACGCACGAACAAAACGCCGCTATTTGGATATAACAATGGATTATTTGGGACCAAACAAACATTTGTTATTGAAGTAGAAGTCCTGGGAGTGCATTCTGACGAAGAACAGCAAAGGTAATAACATTTTTCTTATAGTAAATCTGACTTTGGTGAGTGCTAAACTTGCTGGGTGTCTAAATAGCTAGCCCTGTGATGCCGGGCTATCTACTTAGAATATTGCAAAATGTGCTTTCACCGAAAAGCTATTTTAAAATCGGACATATCGAGTGCATAGAGGAGTTCTGTATCTATAATTCTTAAAATAATTGTTATGTTTTTTGTGAACGTTTATCGTGAGTAATTTAGTAAATTCACCGGTAGTGTTCGGTCGGAATGCTAGTCACATGCTAGTCACATGCTAATGTAAAAAGCTGGGTTTTGATATAAATATGAACTTGATTGAACAAAACATGCATGTATTGTATAACATAATGTCCTAGGGTTGTCATCTGATGAAGATCATCAAAGGTTAGTGCTGCATTTAGCTGTGGTTTGGGTTTATGTGACATTATATGCTAGCTTGAAAAATGGGTGTCTGATTATTTCTGGCTGGGTACTCTGCTGACATAATCTAATGTTTTGCTTTCGTTGTAAAGCCTTTTTGAAATCGGACAGTGTGGTTAGATTAACGAGAGTCTTGTCTTTAAAATGGTGTAAAATAGTCATATGTTTGAAAAATTGAAGTTTTTGCATTTTTGAGGTATTTGAATATCGCGCCACGGGATAACACTGGCTGTTGAGTAGGTGGGACGCTTGCCCATAGAGGTTAATAAACCTGGAGCTTAATATCCAAATTCATGTCTTTTACTAATTGATCCATGTCAGCTTGGTTTACTGTGCCGTTCAACAAAGTCAATCTAAGGTAATCTGCTACATCTCAACATTGGCTTTTGACAGTAGTTTACATTTAATAACACATATTTAAAACACACCTGTAATTAGATGAACATTCAGCTAACTTTCCGTCTAGAACGTTAGGACATGCTCCACCAGTGACAGAACGTCAAGAGGTCGTCAGACTTCCTCCTAATTAGACCTCACACACACTGAGCTGTCAACTGTGTCTGTCCGTTAGCCTGGGACAGGTAGTCACAGACAAGGGCCTTGGACGAGTAGGATAAGGGATGAACCCACGCACGCTGTATCTGAACTTTGATTGTATAGTGCATTAACTGAATTTCTGAACAATTTCATAAGTAACTGTGTAAGTTATTATTTTTGGGGTTGCGTTATGTGGTGAGTAGTGCTCTGATTACTTTCAAAGTCATTCCAAATTAAAAAGCAGGTTGTTTCCCTCCTACAAAGTCAGAATGTATGGTCCTCAATGTGATTTCGGTTCCTCAGCATTTTGCTCTTGGCCTTGCAAAATAACAGCTACTTTTGATGTCCCCTCTTTCTCTCTCTCTCTGTCTTGTCACTGTTGTTTATTTGCAGGTCGTTGGGAGGCATCAGAAGGGATGAGTGAGATGCGAACAAGGAGGAGGAGCAACCAGCCAACCAGGAGAAGAGGAGAGCCGTTCTGTCCCCTCAGCTGGATGAGATGGGCAGATGTCGGTGAGACGATCACACAGGAAAACCCCTGGAGGGAGGGAGGGGGGTAGGGAGGGGGTTAGCGAGAGAGGAGAGGGAGGAGATGGAGACATGGAGACAGAGCAGTTGGTGGGGGTAGAGTAGTGGGATGAGGGGAAAACAGAGGAGAGGGAAGAGGAGGAAGAGCGGGAGAGAGAGAGACAGGTGGAGTTGATAAGGCTAGAATCTTGCTGGTCCTCCAGCTCACACCACATCATTCCTAATTTGAGTCATGTCTCTGTCTGTCCGCCTGATGTTCCCCTCCCAAAACCCTCACTCCTCTCTACCTCTCTTGCCTCTCTCTCTTTCAGTGAAGACCCACATAGATTAGATCTGTGCTGACAGGTTCGGGCTGCGTGCATACCGTCTGACTGACTGCTCTTTTTGACTTTGTGCGGTCTTTTGTGTGTGCAGTCGAGCGTCTCTCCCTGCCTGGCATCTGAGGGGTTCATCTATGTGGCAGGTCTGTCATATTGCTGTGCCCACCATGCCAGATCAGTGCCAGTCCCAGCCAAATGGCAGCGCCTGACAAGAGCTCGCCGTGTGTGTGTGTGTGTGTGTGTGTGTGTGTGTGTGTGTGTGTGTGTGTGTGTGTGTGTGTGTGTGTGTGTGTGTGTAAGGGGGGTTGTTTGTGTGTGTATGATGCCTCGACATGACAGGAAATATTCACAAAACTAGCAGGCTAGCAAGCCACCTGACTGATGCAGACGGAGAGTGGCACTACAGAGTAGACAAAGGAGCACTGAGGACTGGGAGAGAAAGAACTGCTTTAAACTGTGGCTTCAGAGAGACAGAAACAGGAACACAATTTCACGGTTTCATGAAAGAGGAACACAGACAGACAGACGAACAAAAATGAACTAAGAGGAACACAGTCATTGACCTCTCTCTCTATGGATCTTTAGCAGAGCTGGCAGCCATATGACTCAGGTCAGAGCCAATGCAAAGAATTCAAGTCCAACACAGTTTCAACCAAAATACATGACACAGCAAATGCCTTACCTCACAACAACCTTCTCATAACTCCACATAAACATACAGGAAGAAGAGGTCTCTCTGCTCTGACTCAACACTCCCTCTATATTAACTTTAGCCCAGAGCTGAAGGTTATATCTACAGTAATATACCCTAATAGTGTATGGCTGATGATGGATTGGTCTAATGCATTCTCTGTGTTGTTGTTATGTCCTATAGAGGGATCAGAGGTTGACCACCTCACCACTTTAGACTCATAAGGGGGATTAAAAACTCTCTCTCTCTCACACACACACACACACACACACACACACACACACACACACACAAGTGGGTTAGAACCCACTTCATGAACCCACAAACATGTAGACAGAGAGAGACAGGAACAGAGACAGAAAAAGACAGACAGAGAAATGGTCACACAAAGCAAATAGATATAGAACCTACTAAAGTCTGTTCATATCTGGGAGTAAAGATAAGCGCTACTGGTAATATCTGCTTGGCTGTCAATGAACTGAAAGAGAAAACTAGAAGGGGATTTTACGCAATCAAAAAACAAATTCAAATTGACATACCAGTTAAGAGTCTGGCTCAAAATATTCAAATCTAAAATTGAACCAATTGCCTTATATAGAAGTTAAGTGTGGGGTCAATCAACATTTAAAAAAATGGGACAAACATCCAATTTAAATCCTGCAAGCATTCTTAGAGTACAGAGAAAGCCCCAAGTAATGCATGCAGGGCAGTATTAGGCCAATATAAATTACTAATTAATATCCAAAAAGTAGATATCGAATTCTATAACCACTTAAAAACAATCGACCCTTACTCATACCACTATAAAGCCCTTAAATGACAAGAGATGAACATAGAGAAAAGTTCCCTTGTTCAGCTAGTCCTGAGGCTAGTTCATTAACCACTACCAACACAACAAAGCCTCAGGACAGCACTCTGACAATCTGGCCCAAAGAAATTATAACAAACAAAAATAGAATTAGATTACCTATTGGGGAAACATAATATAAACTCTGAAGGTGAACTTGAATGCTATTTGGACCTAATCAGACAGTACATGGTGGCAGACTAGCTGTAGAAAGAAACAGAGGAAAATTGTACAATGTGCATAGCCTTGCTATTGAGAGAGGCCGCCAGGCAGTCTTGGCTCTCAAGAGAAGACAGGCTATGTGCCCACTGCCCACAAAATTAGGTGGAAACTGAGCTGCACTTCCTAACCTCCTGTCAAATATACGACGATATAAGATACACATATTTCCCTCAGATTACAAGGACCCAAAAAGGATTTTAAAACAAATATCGATAAGCTTGCGTATCTGTTAGGTGAAATATAGTTCATTCGGAAAGTATTCAGACCCCTTGACTTTTTCCACATTTTCTTAGGTTACAGCCTTATTCTAAAATTGATTAAATAACTATTTCCCCTCATCAATCTACACACAATACCCCATTATGACAAAGCGAAAACAGTTTTTTAGACATTTTTACAAATGTATTAAAAATATAAACCAGAAATACCTTATTTACATAAGTATTCAGACCATTTGCAATGAGACTTGAAATTGAGCTTAGGTGCATCCTGTTTCCACTGATCATCCTTGAGATGTTTCTACAACTTGATTGGAGTCCACCTGTGGTAAATTCAATTGATTGGACATGATTTGGAAAGACACACCTGCATGTCAGAGCTAAAACCAAGCCATGAAGTTGAAGGAATTGTCCGTAGAGCTCCAAGACAGGATTGTGTCGAGGCACAGATCTGGGGAAGGGTACCAAAACATTTCTACAGTATTGAAGGTCCCCAAGAATACAGTGGCCTCCATCATTCTTAAATGGAAGAAGTTTGGTACCACCAAGACTCTTCTTAGAACTGGCCGCCAGGTAAACTAAGGAGTCGGGGAAGAAGGGCCTTGGTCAGGGAGGTGACCAAGACCCTGATGGTCACTCTGATAGAGCTGCAGAGTTCCTCTGTGGAGATGGGAGAACCTTCCAGAAGGACAACCATCTCTGCAGCACTCCACCAATCAGGCCTTTATGTTAGAGTGGCCAGACGGAAGCCACTCCTCAGTAAAAGGCACATGACAGCCCGCTTGGAGTTTGCAAAAAGGCACCTGAAGACCTCTCAGACCATGAGAAACAAGATTCTTTGGTATGTTGAAACCAAGACTGAACTATTTGGCATGAATGCCAAGCATTACATCTGGGGTAAACCTGGCACCATCCCTACGGTGAAGCATGTTGGTGGCACCATAATGCTGTGGGAATGATTTTCAGCGGCAGGGACCGGAAGACTAGTCAGGATCGAGGGAAAGATGAACAGAGAAAAGTACAGAAACATCCTTGATGAAAACCTGCTACAGAGCACTCAGTACTTCAGACTGGGGGCGAAGGTTCACCCTCCAACGACCCTAAGCACACAGCCAAGACAACGCAGGAGTGGCTTCGGGACAAGTCTCTGAATGTCCTTGAGTTTCCCAGCTATGGGCAGTGACACTCCCAATCCAACCTGACAGAGCTTGGGAGGATCTGCAGAGAAGAATAGGAGAAACTCCCCAAATACAGGTGTGCCAAGCTTGTAGCGTTATTCCCAAGAAGACTCGAGGCTGTAATTGCTGCCAAAGGTGTGCAATGGAAATTCTTACACAGGGACACTTGAAGTCTATCTTAAATTAATCATTGCTTATTGTCAGTGCGCTGGAGAGGTTCCAACAAACTTCATGCACCATAGTGAGCATCTGTCAGGAGCTCTCTCGGGGCAGTCCTGTTAGTTATTTTATATACTTACATAGAAAGTAATATTTGTATGATTTAGCCTATTCATCATTCATTATTAATGTTTGCTTCATTCATGTGACGTCCAATACTTGGTCATGCATGTGACAGACCAATACCTCACAAGGCTTCTTCTCTCTAAGCTGAGACCTTGAAACTGAGATATCCCTTTTTCAAAACAAGGTTCTGGGCGTACTGCCAAATTGCAGACACTGATAGTGAGGATTCGTTCAATCAGTCACTTGCATGAACACAGAAAATGATTTATAGAAAAGCACAAACATAGAACACAGAAATGTATAAATAGAAAAGCACCAACATAAAATGTTCCATCACATTCCATCTTCTTATCACTTGTGTGATAATAATAATTACATTTTAATGTAAGCATTTAGATTTTAGCTTCTATATCAACATTTTCTATAGTCCTATTAAAGTAAGGGAAATCAACAGAGAAAAAACCAGACACTTCATAATTTCAAACCCTTCATTCTGGGTTATACAATGTAATTAGTATGGTAATACTATAATCATAATAAAGGTTATACTTCTATTAGCACACGCTGCAGCCCATTTGGCAATTTGGGATCCCCAACTTCCAAACAGGGATTCAAACCAGGCGTTCACTCTAGTTGTGGGGAATTATTCTTAGCAACAGTGGCAATGAATTCGGCAAGATCAGTCATATTAGAAGAGTGATCTGGGACAAAAGTTTAACATTCATCGCCAATGATTGCACAAGTGTCGTGAAGAGGGCATGACAAAACCTTCTCCCCTGCGGAGACTGAAAAGATTTGGCATGGGTCCCCAGATCCTCAAAAAGTTCTACAGCTGCACCATCGAGAGCATCCTGACCGGTTACATCCCTGCCTGGTATGGTAACTGCTTGGCATCTGACCGTAAGGCGCTACAGAGGGTGGTGCGTACGGCCCAGTACATCACTGGGGCCAAGCTTCCTGCAATCCAGGACCTATATAATAGGCGGTGTCAGAGGAAAGCCCATAAAATTGTTAGAGACTCCAGTCACCCAAGTCATAAACTGTTTTCTCTGCTACCGCACGGCAAGCGGTACCGGAGCGCCAAGTCTAGGACAAAAAGGCTCCTTAACAGCTTCTACCCCCAAGCCATAAGACTGCTGAACAATTAATCAAATAGCCACCGGACAGTTTCACACCAACCTTGATCAGAATGAGATTGGGGCAAGGTTAGCCCAAGCTACAATCTAGTGGCTCTCCTCACAATTTAGGGGCATAGCTCTGTCTCTAGAAGCCTTTCCAAATCGTAATTATAACTATTGATCAATTATCCAACCCAAATTTAGAAAGTCGGTCCTTAATGCTTCACGTTGGTTCTATCACTTTAATTTAAGACCCTCAACTTAGCACACACCGACACTGGCAGAATGTAAATTTACATTTACATTGACATACAATATATTCATCTTATATTTCTAGTAATAACTATTCTCATCACTTGTGGTAATGACAGATTGGTATCTCAATGCATTCTTAGTCTAATTACTATACATTTCACAGTGTGCAGACCTCCACAATCAACCTGATACCCCAAATAAACAATTTTAGATAAGCCTAAATCAATTACAGGCACGGTTGACCACCCCCCTGCATCCCGGCACTCATCCTTCTGGCGTTTCTTCATGTTCTTCTTCAGATAGTGTTTCAGTTCGTCCTCCCAATGGAAAATGTTCAATGTGGATGGCCCTTAATAATGTCTCTCACCTGAGCCGCCACTGTCCTTTACAGTGCATTATGTCTTGTCCATTTTTCTAACAGTACACCAACAAGTTTGGACGGGATCTCTCTCCATGCTCACTCCACGTGGACTCACGTAGAAAAGGCATGAGAGAAAAAGCAGTTGATAGCTTCGACTGGATGCTGTGTATAGGTTGCTGGCTCAGACTCAGGTCTCACGTTAGATGTGGTGAAGGACCATAGTGAACGCCATTGTTGGCCGTTGCTTCAGCCGGTTAGGGGGGGTTGAGGTTCACACTGTTCTTGGTCAAATGATCCCTTCCGTGCATCTAGACACCATTTGTGGTCACCTTCGCCATAACCTTGAGAGAAGACAACAGTTTAGTTTAGGTTATTTCTGATTCAGGTAATCCAGACAAATGATTTACTGTATGACAAATGATTAAACCACCTGATTCAGGTAATCCAGACAAATGATTTACTGTATGACAAATTATTACTACTACCAATATTCTTAATAGAGATTTCTAAGACAAATGTCTAAGAGATTAACAACACACAGTTGAAAGCATTTTTCCCCCCAAATTGGTTTATACTCCCCTATCATCTTGGCAATCTCACTGCAGAGTTACAGGGTCAGGGAGAGGGCTAATCCTTAGGGAGAAATCCAGAACATCCAACAGACCCAATCTGGTGAGATTTGTTATTGAAGAAAGACAAAAACAAAGTAAAAAATACACATATATCACTCGAGGTAGGGAAAACATCAATCCATTTGGAGTAACTGTCAACCATTACCAACATATATTTCTTCCTTTTATAGGCAGACATAAACAAAATCAATTTGCATATTTACCAAAGGCCCAGTGCCCCAGGGGACTGGTATTTTCCCCCTTGGACACTTGACTCACATCGTGATTCATGCATCCAAAAAAACAACAGCACTTCCTGTTAAATCAAAAATAAACTAATTAGAATAACAAATCAAATTAAAATTACAACTCTTGATAACTCAAAAAGGAAGTAATTGTATCCCATAAGGTAATGGTATAATAGACTAGAGACAGGTGTCCCTCATTCAGGGGCACTGCTCTCCCTCTGTCCTTCTTTCAGTCCAAATTTCAATCAGCTTATTATCCATATTTCAATCTTGTTATTCAAATTTCAATCAGCTTAATATCCACATTTCAATCAATCTTATTATCCAATCAGCTTAATATCCAAATTTCAATCTTATTATCCATATCCCAATCTTAATTGTACTAATTTCAATCCATTTATTAACCAAATTTCAATCTTAATATGTCATATCTCACAATTGAACAACTTTCACATCCACATTCACTTAATACTATTCCCAAACACACTCAGTAATCTCCCTTATTACCCATGTGCATATTCAACGATTCTCTTGTCATTACTTGCTATGCACCATATGTACTGTATCTCCTGTACATATTTAATAACACCACGTATTCAAAAACACCTTGTGTTATTTGTAGTGGCTTCAGACCACGTAGACATGTCTTCTAAATGCCTACAGACAGCTGTCAGCAGGGCTTTCCATGGTACCGTTACACCCTCGCTCTAGTCTTCTCAGAAGACTAGTCAATAGCTTTCTCTCTATAAGACTATGGGTACCTTTTTATGCGTTGCTCACCTTGATTTAATTTTTATCCAATCCACAGGTGCTTCAACAAAGAACAGAGTAAAGGGTCTGAATACTGATGTAAATGTGATATTTTATTTATTTTATTTTATACATTTGCAAAAAAAATGAGAAACCTGTTTTTGCTTTGTCATTATGGGGTATTGTGTGAAGATTGATGAGGGGAAAAAGGCTGTAACGTAACAAAATGTGGAAAAGTCAAGAGGTCTGAATGCACTGTACATTTACATTTTTGCTCTTATCCAGTGAAACTTATATGAGCAATTAGGGTTAAGTGCCTTCCTAAAAGGCACATCTACAGAGTTTCACCTAGTCAGCTTGTGGCATCGAACCAGTGACCTTTCAGTTACTGGCCCAACGCTCTTAACTGCTAGACTACCTGCCGCCCCATACATACAGTACCAGTCAAAAGTTTGGACACACCTACTCATTCAAGGGTTTTCTTTATTTTTCCTATTTTCTACATTGTAGAATAATAGTGAAGACATCAAAACTATAAAATAACACATGGAATAATGTAGTAACCAAAAAAATGAGGACCGCCACAGGAAAGGAAGACCGAGAGTTACCTCTGCTGTAGAAGATAAGTTCATTAGAGTTACCAGCCTCAGAAATTGCAGCCCAAATAAATGCTCCACAGAGGACAAGAAACAGACACATCTCAACATCAACTGTTCAGAGGAGACTGCGTGAATCAGGCCATGTTCAAATTGCTGCAAAGAAACCACTACTAAAGGACACCAATAATAAGAAGAGACTTACTTGGGCCTAGAAACACGAGCAATGGACATTAGACTGTTGGAAATCTGTCCTTTGGTCTGATGAGTCCAAATTTGAGATTTCTGGTTCCAACCGCCGTGTCTTTGTGAGACGCAGAGTAGGTGAATGGATGATCTCTGCATGTGTGGTTCCCATCGTGAAGCATGGAGGAGGAGGTGTGATGGTGTGGGGGTGCTTTGCTGGTGACACTGTCTGTGATTTATTTACAATTCAAGGCAGACTTAACCAGCATGGTTACCACAGCATTCTGCAGTGATACGCCATCCCATCTGGTTTGCGCTTAGTGGGACTATCATTTGTTTTTCAACAGGACAATGACCCAACACACCTCCAAAGTGTGTGAGGGCTATTTGACCAAGAAGGAGAGTGATGGAGTGCTGCATCAGATGACCTGGTTTCCACAATCACCCGACCTCAACCCTATTGAGATGGTTTCGGATGAGTTGGACCGCAGAGTGAAGGAAAAGCAGCCAATAAGTGCTCAGCATATGTGGGAACTCCTTCAAGAGTGTTGGAAAAGCATTCCAGGTGAAGCTTGTTGAGAGAATGTCAAGAGTGTACAAAGCTGTCATCAAGGCAAAGGGTGGCTACTTTGAAGAATCTAAAATCTAAAATATGAAATATATTCAGATTTGTTTAACACTTTTTTTGGTTCCATATGTGTTATTTCATAGTTTTGATGTCTTCACTATTATTCTACAATGTATAAAATAGTAAAAAGAAATAAAAACCATTGAATGTGTAGGTGTGTCCAAACTTTTGACTGGGACTGTATATACATATAGTCAAATACAGCAATTTGTTATCATCGCAGCAATAAGAAAAGGGCAACCAGTGGTGCTGAAACACAAGTAAATGAAACCTACATTTTAATAATATCTGATTATTTATTTTCCCCTGCCATTTGTATTTCTACTGTTCGCACATTGTAACAACACTGTACATGCAGTATTTAATATTAATATAAAATGTCAAAAGTCTTTCTCTTTTGAAACTTTTGTGTCTTTAATGTTAACTGTTCATTTGTTATTCTTTATTTGACTTGTTTTGGCAATGCAAACATTGTTTCCCCTGCCAATAAAGTCCCTTTGAATTGAAAACCTAAAATGGTTTCTGGCTGTCCCCATCTGAGAACACTTTGAAGAACCCCTTTTGGTTCCAGGTTGACCCTTTTGGTTCTAGGTAGAATCGTTTTGGGTTCCATGAAGAACCCATCCCCCAGATGGTTCTACATGGAACCCAAAAGGGTTCTTTCTACCTGTAACCAAAAAGAGTTATACTATGGGGATAGCTGGGGAACCTTTTTTCTGTAGACGCAGAGAAACAGACACTAGCCACTTATTAAATCTTTAAATTCTTCATTCACTTTCCCTCCCCATAACGAGACAGTCCCCATAGGGCTGTAATGAATAATCATTAGCTAAAGGTCCACAAATTATTGATGTAAAATAAGCAATGATATTTTTGGGGGGTTTCTCAATGTATTGCCATTAACAAGTAACTTGCAATCCAATAAATGTCAGTGTAGCTTTCAGTTAATTAAATGGCAGAATATTAGACTGTAATGCAGGGTGGCGTTTATATCTCAATTTCCACAGAACACAATTTATAGCCTGGACTTTATTTGAAGGGAACCACAAATAATGGCAGTTAAGACATCAGGGGGATGGACAGGAGATCACATTAATGAAATTAGATAGGGTAGAGCAGTGATATACACAGCACTCACACTGGGCAGACTCACATACGGGTGCATGGGTGGTGGATGGATGGACACAAATACACACACATCTAGAGAAAGGCAAACTCAACGACCGCATGCTGCCGTGGCATGCTCAGCTGCTCATGGGATGGAGCTTGGCTCATATTGTATATGGGTTGGCTTGTATTGGTATTGTGTGTGTGTGTGTGTGCTGCAGGATGCCATGGCTGGGCCTAAATTGGTGACCAGGGAGCATCCTCTCTCTCCTCCTCTCTCCCCTCTATCTCTTCTCCTCCCTCTTCTTCTGTATCCTTTGGTTGGCTGTACAGTGTGAGGACCTGTCACCTCATCAGGGAAACTTTCCCTATTTTGAGAACTTCTACACACACACACACACACACACACACACACACACACACACACACACCACACACACACACACACACACACACACACACACACACACACACACACACACACACACACACACACACACACACACACACACACACACACACACACCTAATCCCCCTGGTAACAGGGAGGTGTCACTTGGGGAGGCAGCTGCAGTCGTCTGGGTGACGGCTCTCCTCAAATCAGAAACGCTCGTACCTGTCAACAGCAACCAGGCCCCCAGGCTACCACTGTCACACACACACACACACACACACACACACACACACACAGACACACACACACACACACACACACACACACACACCAAACTCACCAGGGGATGGGGAGAGATGAGGAATGAGTGAGGGATGTTTCAGTTTTAGTCTGAACAGTGAGGCTGATTTCTGTCCCGACAGTGAGACCCAATTATGAGCAGTGACAGTTTGGCTGTAGTTGGTAATGTAGGTTAAGAGAGAGTGTGTGTGTGTGTGTTTGGACATATTTAACTATTCTTGTGGGTACCAGATGTCCCCACAAGAATAGTAAACAAACCGAATTTTGACCAACTGGGGACATTTTGTTGGTCCCCACAAGGTTAAATGCTATTTCTAGGGGGTTTAGGGTTGAGGTGAGAATTAGTGTTAGAGTTAGAGTTAGGTTTAGGGTTAGGGGTTAGGAGCTAAGGTTAGTTTTAGGGTTAGGAGCTAGGTTTAGGTTTAGGGTTAGGGTTAAGGTTAGGTTTTTGGGATAAGGTTAGGGTTAAGGTTAGGGTTAGTGTTAAGGTAATAGTTTGGGTTAGGTTTAGGGTTAGGGAAAATACAATTTTGAATGGGACTGAATTGTCTCCCCACAAGGTTAGCTAGCTGTACAAGACTGTGTGTGTGTGTGTGTGCGTGTGTTTGTGTGTGTGTTTGTGTGTATGTGTGCGAGACAGGGGGACATAGAGGTGCTGAACTGTTTTACTATGGCAGCTCTAACAGTACTTTAGAACACCGTAGGAATCACCAGCACTGTAATTGACTAGCATTAGTCATCCCAGATAAGTGGGTAGAGGCTCACACTGTCAAGTTCACTGTCAAAAGAGAGGGATAAATACTAAAAATAATAATATTACAATGTATCTCTCTGTTTCCAAGCACACTTGTTTAATGTATGATTACATTCAAAGTGCTCTGTCCGTCTGTCTGTCTGTGTTCACTCTGGAAGCAAGAGGTATGTTGCAATCAGACAAATTGCCAAAACCTCAGTCATGTGACAGTGGCTTTGTGTCTGTGTATGAAAGAGGAGTGAAGTGTTGTCAATACTGGCCCATTCTCTCCAATCTCCTCAAACATACACAACCAATACCATGGCAATATCTCTCGTCTTCTCATGTTGTCTCAATTACAAATACACTACACTTGAACATATTTGGAGAAAAACAACAACTTGTGTAAAAACAAAACAATCCGTTTTTTGGATAGCTCGTTCTTGCATGTTATAGTAAAACACTATGTAGAAAACTAAAACATAAGTTGTAGATCCTGGCAAAGATTTATTTTACAACCTGACTGTCTTTTTTGTGTGACATTTTAGTTATTTAGCAGATGCTCTTATCCAGAGCAACTCACAGTAGTGAGTGCATACATTTTGATTCGTACTGGTCAAACATGGGAATTGAACCCACAATCCTGACATTGCAAGCGCCATGCTTCACCAATGGAGCCACATGGAACCACTGTGGTCATAAAATCTAACAGATTCAGTTTTGATGTAAAATATTAGTTTTGATTCATATTTTGGTTATAGTGAAACATTACTCCTTAATATAAGCACAGTACAGCAAGCAACACACGATTCTAAAGTGTTCCGCAGTCTCACACACTGTCTGCCTAAAATGAGCCTCCCTTCATATAGGACGACACTGCCCTCCAGTGACTGGGAAGGGAAACAGTCTATGAAAAACAGTGATCACCAACCCTGGTCCTGGAGAGCAGCAGGGTGTGCCGGCTTTTATTCCAGCCCGGAACTAAAACAGCAGAACAATCTAAGTGATTTCTTATGTAGACCTTGATTTGTTGAATTAGGGTTACGGTTAAACACACTCACAGAGCCTCTCCCCCCCTCACACACACCCTCAGATAGAGGACTCCATCCATGTCTGCAGTATGAGAGATTTAACTAGTTGTTAGTATTGACAACGTCCCGTTGCTGTGACGACAGCCTATCCATGCACTCCAATCTGAGCTGGACATTTTCTATTGATCCCTGGCAGGACCTCATCGGCAGCTCTAAGATTTTTACGAACCTGTCACTCCCTGCCATCGATCAACATGTCCTTCATCTGATCCTTAATTATATGCAAAGATAAAAGATTTTCTCATTATTGTGTTTAATCTAATGAAAGCAGCGCGCTACGGCAGGGGCCAGTTCAGAGGTCCTGGGACTATTGGCCCCGGAGGGCAGTGCTACGGGGTGAAGTTTTTAATTAGAAAGAGTAATGGGATTCAGACAGAGAGACTCAGATGTCTTTAGAGCGAGAGGTTGGACAGGCATGGAAGGCTGTTTAATGGAACGCCCGGTCACAGCCTCTAACCTTTATTGACTACGTCTCACAGCTTATCACGGTTTAGCATCAGACTCGAGCATCAATAACCCAAAACTATGTAGGGACCAGAGAGATTGGAATCTATGCTCAGCTGTTCAGAGAGATGAGCACCAAACCACAAGGGATGTAGATATTCATGCTATGAAGGGGTCTATAGCCAATCATATTTCACTACTGGGGGGGGGGGGGGTTCAATTATTTAATGTACCACTATTAAAGAGCTGGCTTTTGGGGGGCCACTTTGAGTAGTTTCTCTCTCTCTTTCTCATTTTACATATGTATTTCTAGCTATATATCTCCCTCTCTCTCTTTCCCACTTTTCTTTAGTGCTCTCTAGAGTAACATTGACACCTTTATCCAGGAACTGTGTAAATTGATAACCATGCATAAGGCATAAAATCACTCAAAAGTGAGTGGCTGGTGAGAACATTTCTAAAGGCCATAACTGCGTTTTGGCCATACTCAATAATCTGAATGCTGATACATTTATTTGATGATATTTAACCTCCTGATCCTTAATTTTCCACAAAGGTTTTGTTTCAGTTTTTCATTAATCATCATTTATCCTGTCTAGGCTAGGCGGGACGAATTCGTCCCACCTACGTAACAGCCACTTGCAGCCTGTGGCGCGATTTTCAAAATCTTAAAAATCCTATTACTTCAATTTCTCAAACATATGACTATTTTACAGCCATTTAAAGATAAGACTCTCGTTAATCTAACCACACTGTCCCGATTTCAAAAAGGCTTTACAACGAAAGCAAAACATTAGATTATGTCAGCAGAGTACCAAGCCAGAAATAATCAGACACCCATTTTTCAAGCCAGCATATAATGTCACCAAAACCCAGAAGACAGCTAAATGCAGCACTCACCTTTGATGATCTTCATCAGATGACAAACCTAGGACATTATGTTATACAATACATGCATGTTTTGTTCAATCAAGTTCATATTTATATCAAAAACCAGCTTTTTACATTAGCATGTGAGTTCAGAACTAGCATACCCCCGCAAACTTCCGGGGAATTCGCTAACATTTTACTAAATTACTCACGATAAACGTTCACAAAAAGCATAACAATTATTTTAAGAATTATAGATACAGACCTCCTCTATGCACTCGATATGTCCGATTTTAAAATAGCTTTTTGGTGAAAGCACATTTTGCAATATTCTAAGTACATAGCCCAGGCATCACGGGCTCGCTATTTAGACACCCGGCAAGTTTAGCACTCACCATAATCATATTTACTATTATAAAAATGTCATTACCTTTTGTTGTCTTCGTCAGAATGCACACCCAGGACAGCTACTTCAATAACAAATGTTGGTTTGGTCCAAAATAATCCATCGTTATATCCGAATAGCGGCGTTTTGTTCGTGCGTTCCAGACACTATCCGAAATAGTAAAGAAGTGTCACGCGCTTGGCGCAATTCCTGACAATAAAATTCAAAGTATTCAATTGCCGTACGTCGAAGCATGTCAACCGCTGTTTAAAATCTATTTTTACGTCATTTTTCTCGTAGAAAAGCGATAATATTCCGACAGGGAATCTCCTTTTCGGCAAACAGAGGAAAAAATCCCAAAGGCGGGGGCGGTCGGGGTCGGTCGGGGTCACGCGCATAAGCTAGTGTCTCTTGATGGGCCACTTGAGAAAGGCGATAATGTGTTTCAGCCTGGGGCTGGAATGACGACATTCTGTTTTTTCCCGGGCTCTGAGAGCCTATGGAAGACGTGGGAAGTGTCACGTTAGAGCAGAGATCCTTAGTAAATGATAGAGATGGCAAAGAAGTTCCAGAAATGGTCAGACAGGCCACTTCCTGTAAAGGAATCTCTCAGGTTTTGACCTGCCATTTGAGTTCTGTTATACTCACAGACACCATTCAAACAGTTTTAGAAAATGTAGGGTGTTTTCTATCCATATGTAATAAGTATATGCATATTCTAGTTACTGAGTAGGAGTGGTAACCAGATTAAATCGGGTATGTTTTTTATCCAGCCGTGTCAATGCTGCCCCCTAGCCCTAACAGTCCAACACTGTGGCTTTTAGAGACATGGATTAGAATGCTGGCTGTAGAATTTTAGAATGTGATCGAAGGATGAAGACTGAGGACTGAGAGAATGTGTTAGAACTGTGGAATAGAATGTTGGTGTACTTACAGAATGTGATTGTGTCCTTTCTCTCAGGCCCTGCTGCTTACATGCTGCCCTCTGTGCTGGGGCCTGCCACCGTCAACAAAACCTCCGCCCCTAACTTCATCCTTCGAGTATGCAGCAAGATAGGCAGCTTCCACGAGGACCTGCAGAAGGTAGATCTGACATGTCGAACACAGAATCTTCCATATGGACATCTCACCTGTCCTCTTTATCGAAGATGAACAGATTGAGTTAATAGGCCTATCGTTCTTTGTATCTTCCCTCACACTTCTTCCCTGTGTTTCCACCTGTCCATCAGACCCCTGGCCCAGGGACATACAGAGTGGTGGACCTCTAAGCCCCCCCTCTGCACTGAAGAAAGCAGTTACTTGTGCCTTATTGTTATGTATGCGTATGCTGCATTGAGTAAAAATGATGCTGACAAGCTAACCTGACAATCACATATTGGGGGGGTGTACATTACTATATTTATACTTCAGTTATCGCTTTTCAACAGGAAAAGTTTCTGTTTTAAGGTGCACATATTTTACCACATGAGATTCAGTTTAATATCATGCCAAAGGTTTGTGACCATTTTCACTATTAGAATTAACATGAAATATCGAGGAATATAGTTTTTTCCAATACCAAAGATGTGGTTTGATATCACATTGATCTGACATGATTTTCACAACACAATTACTTATGTTCACTCACTTTGATATCATCTAAAATAGCCAACTTGTCGAAATGTGGTAATCAATCAATAAAGACATTTTCAACAATGACAATGAATGCACTTTTTTCACTCATTGAAAAAGAAACCATGTGTGTAATCGTTAGTCCAAACAGTTGGAAAACGAGTTTCTATTGGGCAAATTCACGTAGGTCCCCAACGTCTTTACAACATAATCTAGCCAATCAGAAACGAGAATTCAACAACGCTGCGGTATAATGAGGTATTATAGGAACGTTGGCGACCAAGTTATATTTTCAGGCAATAATAGGAACAGCATCGTTAAAAAAAAGTGGGCCTTCAAGCGTCAGCGTTGCATAGAAACAGACTTTTTCTATGGAAGCTGTTGCTACAAGAACATGAAGTTATATTTTCAGGCAATAATAGGAACAGCCACGTTCAAAAGGGGGCCTTCAAGCGTCTGCGTTGCATAGAAACATACATTCTCTGTCGAAGCTGTTGTTACAAGAACATGCTAGCTAACTAGCTACAATGTTTTGACGTTTTTCCATCTATAGCTATGTTAATGTTTTGATGCTTATTTTGCGAGACCATTGACAGCTAAATTAGGTTGTTAGATATAGCTAGCTAAACATATAAATCCCTTACTGGATGTAAGCTTACATTAGATCTACAGTTAACTAGTTAGATAAGTCAAGTAGCCACTGGCTAGATAACCAACGAGTTGAAAACGTTACCCGTTTCGCTAGCTTAGCTAATAAGTTAGTTTAGACATATGACTTCGAATGGGGTTGAGTCATATTTTAAGTGAATAACGTAACAGTTACAACAAATGTGAATCGCGGTAACGTTAAGCGGTTTAATTTAGCTAACTCAAAAGCTAGCTAGCGTTAGTGTAATCACAGACTAAGTGCAGTCAGTCATCTTGTTCCTAGCTAAAGTTAACTTCTAACTAGGTAGCTAGCTAACTAAGCCGCTGTGCGACGCAGCTGATTTCCCCATCCTGAAGGAAAGATGGCAAGCGACGCCAATGGCATTCCTGAACTGGACCAAGATAAATATGATGCAGATGAACAAGTGAAGATCATCTGCCTTGGGGACAGTGCAGTGGGAAAATCCAAGTACGGAGTTAGGGAGCATGCCAGCTATCTCTTGTCACTGCAAATTCACCTCAAAGATGATAGTGCTTACTTTTTGTGACCCAGGAGATTTTAAACACCTGCCTCTTGTTGTCTTTCAGGTTGATGGAGAGGTTCCTGATTGACGGATAGTATCCTTTCTCATCTATTCCTGTAATTGGTTTTTGAGTGTCACATGAAGACATTCATCAGTATTATGGGTTGATGTAGTTAAGTAAGTGTAACCCAATGTTGATAGTAGTAAATGGAGAGAAACCCAATGCCTTCATGCAGTGACCGATTTGGCTTGTAACTGGTGGGTAATCCAGCATGCCGACATGCCTTTTGACCAGCAATGTTACCATATGCTGTAGCTACAGTACAGATAGTTGACAATGTTGTTTATTCTATTCCTTAACTTGTTCTCCAGTCGTCCCCAGCAGCTGTCAACCTATGCTCTGACGCTCTACAAATACAATACCACCATTGACAGAAAGGCTGTATTAGTAGGTATGTTTATGAATGGTTTCCTTATCAAAATGTCTGGTTTAGACTGATGAGTTATGGGCTATAAAATAGTCAGCTGCTTTTAAGTAAACCGATCTGTTATTGCTGTGAACCACAATCCTGTTGTTCTGTTATCTGGTTGCCATGCTATGTGTTTGGTTGCCTTCAGCTGTGTTTATGATTATGTCTGCCCCAAAGACTTCTGGGATACTGCTGGACAGGAGCGGTTCCAGAGCATGCATCCCTCGTACTACCACAAGGCTCACGCCTGTATCATGGTAAGACTTCACGCTAGATTCTAAGACGACACGACTACAAGGCTTGCACTTATGTCATAGCCTGTATCGTTGACTGTACCTGGGTTTGTCAGGTGTTTGACGTGCAGAGGAAGATCACCTATAAGAACCTGACCAGCTGGTACACAGAGCTGAGAGAGTACAGGCCTGAGATCCCCTGTGTGGTGGTGGCTAACAAGATAGATGGTGAGTCCAGCCACACAGGCTTATTCTTTCATCTTTTATTCCCTTCCCACTTTTTACTCGGTTGTCTCTGTTGTTTGCAGCTGATATGAAGGTGACCCAGAGGAACTTTAACTTTGCCAAGAAGCAGGGACTTCCTTTGTACTTTGTATCAGCTGCTGATGGGACCAATGTGGTCAAGGTGAGGATGGACAACACTGATCTCCTTAATTACACACCATATACTCTGTCTGTATACTGTATTCTACTGCTTAACAAAAAAAGGGAACAAAAGTTCTGTGTTCTGAAAATGTATCCTAGATGTTTAAAGAAACGATCAAGATGGCGATGTCTTACAAGCAGAACTCTAGTGACTTCATGGATGAAGTGATGCGGGAGCTAGAGGTACATGTTTCCCTCTGGATATAAGCACTCTGATAATATATCCCCTCTTATTTATTTTGCTGTTTCACTCTCCAGAGTTACCTGCAGCTATTTGACTGACAGTTGCTCTGTCATTAGAATTAATGTATTCGGTGCACATCACATTTCATTGAACAGAAAATGTGAATGATAATACATTTGGTCTTAGCGTTTAGGCTCTGATCTTCAGGGTGCTCCCCACCCAAGGAAGTGCTCAGGTATTGAATCTGATCATAGCCAAGCTAGGGGTAGGGAGCAGAACCAAAAGCAGGCAGAGGCTGGGGTGGTGATGGGCAAAAGTCAGCAGCCTGCAGATAATGTGTAATACACAGCTAGCGGAGGTCCATTTTAGAGTCTAAGGGTTCTATTCAATCCGTAGCGCTGAAGATCCGCTTTCTAGCGCAATTTAAAATGAAAAGCAATGTTCCTGCAGTCGCGGAGACTGCATTCATGGTAAACGCTGCATATGTCGGCTCAAATGACCTTTTACATTTTTAGAGAACAATCTAACGCTTTAGTGATACAGATTGGATAGAGCCCTAAATGACTGAAGTGCACTCAAGCTACTCCTTTCCTGAACTGCATCATGTAACCTTTATTTAACTAGACAAGTCAGTTAAGAACAAATAATTTTTTACAATGACGGCCTACTGGGCAACAGGGGCAGAACCTGCCTTGTTCAGGGGCAGAACGACAGATTTTTACCTTGTCAGCTTGGGGATTCGATCCAGCAACCTTCCGGTTACTGTCCCAACTCATTTCCCATCAACAACGAGCTCTCTGAATTGGTTTGGTTTGGTTTTTTTAAAGCGACTTTTGAGATTCACAATATAAAATACATTTATTATGATGTATTTTTTGTTCATCCCCGACCTGCAGAACTTTGAGCTGGAGCAGAACAAGGATTTGTCGTTACAGACGGCTCAGGAGGGACTGAAACCAGAGAGCCCGGAGTCTGTCTGACTGGATGTTGATGTGGATACATTATCCTCACGTTATCTTTACATTATACTGACATTGTGAACACAAGCTCTGATTTGGACTACAGTGCAGCTATGGACACTGTGGATATGTTATCCAGATAGTGTCGACGTTCTACTACTCTACCATGAGTACCTGACGTTGTGGATATGTTATATTCATGTTATTCTCACTTTGTGGACATATTATCCTTCCATTCTCCTCATGTGTGTTTTATGCCATGGGAGAGCTATGCTTCTGTGGGACTGATGCTATGGAAATGCTAACCCTTGACCCATATAATAATAGTGACCTGTGAGAACTGGGGAAATCTATTGATGTGAGAACAAACATACTGTAGGATACATGTTGTCAGGCAGGTGAAACGTCTGCCAAAGTGCGTGAAGCAGGCTTATTATTTGAGGTGAACTAGAATGTGAAGCGTTGTACAATGTGGGGCATATACAATACTTATCATTCCTATTCTGGCTATTTTTGGAGAGCAAAGTGAAACTGTGAATGTGAACTCTCTTTGCCACTTGTGATTTTGTCAACAGCTTTTGCTCTCTGAGTCTTTTACCCCATGGGGCATGTGTATGAGGATTTGTACAATGTAAGGTTATAGTGGGGTACATGTATGTAAAGGCTGCTGTCGTTGCTCTTAAGTGCTACGATGTAAAGCCAAAGCTTTTATGTCATGTCTTTTAATGTATTTTAAACAATGAATGTACCTTGTAACTATGTGACGGCACTAGCGACTGTTAGATATTATTTCAGTGTGGTTTCAATCCTCAATACTTGCTACCTGACATGGCAAGGCTGCGTCAATGTCACCAATAATTCATTCCAGTGCAGTTATCGATCAATGTACAAGTTAGATATACGTGTGTATATATGTTAGTCAACTGGAAGTGTTGCAGAAGTACTGAAGATAGCTCAGAACTACAATGAATGACCACTTCCAGGAGGTTCATGATCTAGGTGTAATAGAACTCTAAGGACTGTATTCTATCTATGTCACTGAAGTGATAGATTGCCTTCACATTGAAATCACTCTGAACTCCTGCAATACGGATTGAATAGAGCCCTTAAGGTTCTCTGGAAAACCCAATTTTTTAAAATCTGTATGATGTCCCGTTGTATCCTATAAACTGTGATTAAAAAAATGATAATTTCAAGACATTCTATGTCTGTTTGGTGTGCTTCCCTCAGGGTGTTAACTCTGGTTATTAGTGGAATTTCAACCCCCTTCAGAAATAAATATTTTATAATTACAGCTCAAATGTACAGAAATTATTTAGAAATTCTGTACTGACTACTGTGAAACTATAGAGCCACACGGCAGCAATTCTCCAGCAGAGGGCATCAGTTTTCCAGAGGAAAAACTCAGGTCACAAATGACATGGCAGTTGGCACATCTAAAGCTCTGGCCAAAGTAGATCTCAGCAGCGAGACCAATGAGGAGCTGATACACAGGATTCATGTTTTTAATTATAAATTTATTACATAATATAACAAACATATATCTCTGTGGTGGAGCTATCACAGCTGTGGACCTGCCTCAGCCTCACTACCCTGCCTCACTACCCTGCCTCCCTTCCCTATCCGTTCCCTTATGGATGATAAGAGAACCACGCCTCTGGGTGAAAAGGGTTCAACTGATCTTGTAAATGGTGGGACTGACCATAAAATGTGTTTTTGTTTCCATTATTGTTATTTTCCAGAAATCTACTCAATGGCCAGTGGCCGCTGTATTCTGTCTTATTTTCCAGTCTGTCTGCCCGCTTCTGCCCTGACCTCTTTCAGCACGGTGTGTTTGGGAGTAGACATGGTTGCTCCCCATCTTCACCTTCAGATGCTAGTTAGAGGCAGGTAGCCTATATCTCCCTCTCTACAGACTAATAAGGCTATTTTAATTTCAACAGCAAAAACATTTACACTTGAGTATGCCCTTCCTGTATCTGAGACTACACAGAACTGTATCTTAAAATCCTGGCCTCACCAATAGTCACAGTAACACTGTCTAGCAAAAATCTGTACATCTATAGCACCAAAGTGAACGCTACTATTTTATTCTAGTTAGCTAGCAATCTGACCTTTCACATTTTCACCTCCTACCACATTTGACACATACTGTATATGCTGTCAGGATTAATCCAACAATGCTAAACTACTGAATAATATGAATCTACTGAGGTTGTCATTAATCCAGTGTTCATCATTAGTTTCAGCCAGGCTACAGTTCTGTGTGGAGTTCAGTGTCTTTGAGGAAGATAGAGAGCCGGGATGCCTGGGAGATCAAGAGGAGGGGAGGTTTAGATGGGCCAGGCAAGGCCCAGATATAGCCTGTGATAGATCCACCATGTTAAACTTCACAGTGCAAACAAGGAGAAAATCAACAATGAAAGAAAAACCCTTTGAATGATGATAAGATCACTAGATCCAGTGGTGGGTCTACCAGATACCCTCTCACCGTGTAGATTGTGCTTTGTTGATTAGAAAAGGAGATGAAGTCGACCGTACAGAGAAACTCATTGGTGTGAATGAAGTGTCTGCCTCACCTTTCTGTGACCCGCAGCATGGGTTTGCATCTATATAGGCTACCTGTGGTAAACCTACTAAGGGGTCCAACTAGATTCTCTGTTACTGACGTGTTTTCTAACCAGGAAAGCAACGAGTCCAAACTGCACTGTGTGTGTGTGAGCGCATGTGCATGCCGGCATGTGCGTGTGTACAGCATGTGTGTATATATGAGCTGTGTGTTTAAACCCATGTCAACATCTCTCAGCATCAGTTAGACAAGCTATACAACAACCTTCATCACATTTAAACCAAGCAATACTTTGATACCTTGTCTCAAAATAGATATAGAAATGGTAATAATGCAAAGCTCATAAAGTCTGGTCATTTTTCAGGATATATATATATATATATTCCTTTACAAAACATAAAAACGACTGGAGTTCCTCTCCAAAAAGGTTGTGCACACACAGTGGAGAAGCTAAATGAAAGTCTGTAGTTCTCAAGATTCCCAGGAGATGGCACCATATTACTGAGTAACAGCTCAACAACTTCCAAACTAAGGTAGTCCTATTAAGAAAAATACACCATTGAAAGTTTTTTGTTATTTTTTGGCACGTTTTTCCCTCTTTGTTTCTTTTTTTTGTCTGTCCTCTTCAAAATCACCTCATCATAGCGTACCCTAAAAAACTCAAAGTCTGAAAAGGGAAAAGGGAACAAAGAGTGTGTAACAGGATGAAACGTGGAGCAAAGAGTGCCAGTGCACCTCGTCATGAGGAGAGTCATGAGGAGAGTGTTGTAGTGCAGATGGTAACACTGTAATTGTCTGTGTCTATGTCTCCTATTGAACCACAACCCAAAACCCACCCAGTGCCCAAGGCAGACAGGGTCTCTGACACACAGACATGGGCTATACAGGAACAGACAGAATGTAAAAAAAGAAAAAAGATTAAGCTGTATCGCTCTCAACACCCCAGTATTGATTTGACTCTCTCTCTCTCTCTCTCTCTCTCTCTCTCTCTCTCTCTCTCTCTCTCTCTCTCTCTCTCTCTCTCTCTCATCCATGAATAGATATCAAAGGGTCCTATAATGATTACAGATTTGGAGTTCAGTCTGTGTCTCTGTTTGTGCAAATGTGTGTGTGCACCACGTGTGAGTGTGTGTGTGAGACACAGCCACTGCCAGGAATCTCTGATGGTATTAAGGCTACAGCGGACTCACTTCGAGGGTTTGAACTAGCGCACACACATACATACACGCACCACACAGAGGAGAGGGGGGAGTGAACTGAGAGTCAGGGTGTCCCTCCCTTCACAGCCTGCATGCGCTGTAACGAATGGTGGCTGTATTGCTAGCACCGTGTTTTGTGCAAATCATCTCCTAGTTCAGAGTTCATAGAAATAATACAATCTGATCACACCTTTTTTCCTCAGTGATTAACTATGCATATATGCCAAACATTCATATATAGATCTATATATTTTTTGATTTTCAAAAATGTATATGAAAACTATCATATATACATTGCTTTTGATTAATATAAAAAAGCAAATATTTGTATTTTGTTCATATTTACAGGGTGTTTGTCATTTTGAGAGGTTTAAATATTTTACTTTCTCTTTCTCTTGGTCACTCTGAAATTCAGATTAGGTGAGTGAATAGAAAAAGTTCTTAATGTCTTAATCCAAGAGCTACAAAATCCACCTCTACATTATGGAGGGGGGGGGACATAACAAATAAACACAAACCAACAATCAACCTCTACATTATGGAGGGGGGGGGACATAACAAATAAACACAAACCAACAATCAACCCCTACATTATGGAGGGGGGGGGACAGAACAAATAAACACAAACCAACAATCAACCCCTACATTATGGAGGGGGGGGGACAGAACAAATAAACACAAACCAACAATCAACCCCTACATTATGGAGGGGGGGGGACATAACAAATAAACACAAACCAACAATCAACCTCTACATTATGGAGGGGGGGGCATAACAAATAAACACAAACCAACAATCAACCTCTACATTATGGAGGGGGGGGGACATAACAAATAAACACAAACCAACAATCAACCTCTACATTATGGAGGGGGGGGGACATAACAAATAAACACAAACCAACAATCAACCTCTACATAATGGAGGGGGGGGACATAACAAATAAACGCAAACCAACAATCAACCTCTACATTATGGAGGGGGGGGCGACATAACAAATAAACACAAACCAACAATCAACCCCTACATTATGGAGGGGGGGGGACATAACAAATAAACACAAACCAACAATCAACCTCTACATTATGGAGGGGGGGGGGGGGACATAACAAATAAACACAAACCAACAATCAACCCCTACATTATGGAGGGGGGGGGACATAACAAATAAACACAAACCAACAATCAACCTCTACATTATGGAGGGGGGGGGACATAACAAATAAACACAAACCAACAATCAACCCCTACATTATGGAGGGGGGGGGGGACATAACAAATAAACACAAACCAACAATCAACCTCTACATTATGGAGGGGGGGGGGACATAACAAATAAACACAAACCAACAATCAACCTCTACATTATGGAGGGGGGGGGCATAACAAATAAACACAAACCAACAATCAACCTCTACATTATGGAGGGGGGGGGGACATAACAAATAAACACAAACCAACAATCAACCTCTACATTATGGAGGGGGGGGGGGACATAACAAATAAACACAAACCAACAATCAACCTCTACATTATGGAGGGGGGGGACATAACAAATAAACACAAACAAACAATCAACCTCTACATTATGGAGGGGGGGGACATAACAAATAAACACAAACCAACAATCAACCCCTACATTATGGAGGGGGGGGGGGCATAACAAATAAACACAAACCAACAATCAACCTCTACATTATGGAGGGGGGGGGGGGGGCATAACAAATAAACACAAACCAACAATCAACCTCTACATTATGGAGGGGGGGGGGACATAACAAATAAACACAAACCAACAATCAACCTCTACATTATGGAGGGGGGGGGGACATAACAAATAAACACAAACCAACAATCAACCCCTACATTATGGAGGGGGGGGGGACATAACAAATAAACACAAACCAACAATCAACCTCTACATTATGGAGGGGGGGGGGACATAACAAATAAACACAAACCAACAATCAACCTCTACATTATGGAGGGGGGGGGGGACATAACAAATAAACACAAACCAACAATCAACCCCTACATTATGGAGGGGGGGGGGGACATAACAAATAAACACAAACCAACAATCAACCTCTACATTATGGAGGGGGGGGACATAACAAATAAACACAAACCAACAATCAACCCCTACATTATGGAGGGGGGGGACATAACAAATAAACACAAACCAACAATCAACCCCTACATTATGGAGGGGGGGGGGGGACATAACAAATAAACACAAACCAACAATCAACCTCTACATTATGGGGGGGGGGGGGGGCATAACAAATAAACACAAACCAACAATCAACCTCTGCATTATGGAGGGGGGGGGGGGGACATAACAAATAAACACAAACCAACAATCAACCTCTACATTATGGAGGGGGGGGACATAACAAATAAACACAAACCAACAATCAACCTCTACATTATGGAGGGGGGGGGACATAACAAATAAACACAAACCAACAATCAACCCCTACATTATGGAGGGGGGGGGACATAACAAATAAACACAAACCAACAATCAACCTCTACATTATGGAGGGGGGGGGGACATAACAAATAAACACAAACCAACAATCAACCCCTACATTATGGAGGGGGGGGGGGACATAACAAATAAACACAAACCAACAATCAACCTCTACATTATGGAGGGGGGGGGACATAACAAATAAACACAAACCAACAATCAACCCCTACATTATGTAGGGGGGGGGGACATAACAAATAAACACAAACCAACAATCAACCCCTACATTATGGAGGGGGGGGGACATAACAAATAAACACAAACCAACAATCAACCCCTACATTATGGAGGGGGGGGGGGGCATAACAAATAAACACAAACCAACAATCAACCTCTACATTATGGAGGGGGGGGGGGACATAACAAATAAACACAAACCAACAATCAACCCCACACAAAAGCCTAAATGAGTCAGACGGTATGATAGTGGCCCAAAATATATCCTTTTCCTAAATAGTGCCACAAAATGTAAAATGGAGGGCACTATAGGGATAAGGGTGTCATTTAGAACACCCCGCATGTCACCAGAACTAGGAGTGAGATCGTCTGTGAGGTCCAATGTGAGACAGTGAGCGTTTCCCTACAACCTTGACACAACGTTGAATTTACCACCTGCTAAATGCTCCCTCTTAACGCACCATTGTTGTTCTCCCAGAGAGTATTGATCTACCACTGTGTTGTTGTGTGTATGGATGACACTCACTGTCTCTGACCATTGAGAGAAGCTATTCACATTACAATTGTTGATTTCTTAAGACATCCCGTTCTATATCCCAAACCATGGTCTCAGATGTAGGTAATGATGCTACCGGTCTTAGGTCGGATAAGGAATGTGTACGTGTCTGTGTGTGAATCTAAGCGTGTTATTTGTTTGACCAGGTGAATGTTCATGTGTGTACAGTATATATAGATGTAAGATCTTAATTTGAGCCAGTTTGCTACAGCAGGAAAATAATCCTGCAGCAACAGGAAATGTGAATTATTATTATATTATAATTAATGGACATTTTTGTAGGGGTTGATACAAAATCAAGTCTGACATTTCAAAGTGTAAATTACAAACTTCAGATGCCTTTTTAAACCTCAAATACACCACAAGTGCAAGAAAGTTGCAGGAAAGTTCTTCTGCAACAGGCTGATAATTAAGATCCTATCTGTATATATCTATATCTCAGTATGTGTTGAGGTCACTGGGTTAAAACTGGGGTCAACTGTGGTTTCACACCGCTCACTGTGTGGGATACCCTTCAGCATGACGGAAGACCGCAAGAAAACAAGCGGAAACGAAAACACAACCTTCTTTTCAAGACGTGATGCAACTTCTCATGCTACTGTTCAGGAAAGAGTGGCCATAGAAGGACAGTTAATCAATAGCGTGTTGTATATTGAATATGTATAGTTTTAGTAAAGTTGTATATTTTATGAAAAAAATTCATTTTTATATATCTATATACTTTTTTTCAAATATATATGTATATAATTGGTAAAAACAAGTAAATTGTTGGTGGAATAAATGTTAAAGTTTTCTCTCTGTACTCTGTCTAGAAGTAGGAGTCAGATGCTCTGTATATAACGTATCTTTTTTCAACGTTCTGTCGTTTTTTTCCCCCTCAAAGCTATTTAAATACATTTATATTATATCTATTTATAATATTCCCTTTGGAAACCCAAAGCAAATGTTTTGATTATGAAAAAAGCCACTAGTGTTGGTTAAACATTCTCCAAATATAATAGATAGCACAGTCAGTCCGTGAGACGGTCCCAGGATAGATGAGTTCTCCCCACGTGGTCTCCAACACCAAACTCTGTCTCTGGGCACAAGTGTTAAACACAATGCCAGGCAGAGTGGAGAGAGGCCTGTGTCAGTACTGTATCAGTATGTCAGTTCTATGTCAATACTAGGTCAGTACTGCGTCTTTACTCCTGTGTTCACCGTAGCTGATCTCTGTAAGAATATTCTGAAAGGCAACTGAACTTTCCGTTTGGAACGAGATTCATCCTCCTCTTCTTCACACAAACTGGGGATCCTTCAGAGGCAAAAAATGAACAGGAGGGAAAGAGATGGAGGGACAGGGAGAAGAAGAGCGGTACAGCGAAGGAAAGGTCTGTGGGATAGGTTAAAGGTGTGACTAAAGGAGCAACTCAAGCAGTCACAAATGAAATGTTCAAATCGGAGCTCATGCGAGATTGTGTTCTGCAAAGAGTTTATGTGCCTCTTTCAGAGGACTCATCTGATAGGTTGTGAGATGGGGGAGGGACTTCATAATTCAGTGCAGTGCTGAGAGATGCATATGAACGCTATCACTGAAACTTTCAGACACATCAGAATAAAAATAAATGAAAAGCAGCGACCTAAAATGGAATTGGTGTAAAACTGGGATGGTCTATCCATTTTTCTCTCTCCCTCTTTCTTCCCGCCTCTCTCTCCCTCTTTCTTTCTTTCTCTCTCTCTATCTCTCTCTCAGGGCAGGGGTCAGCTCTCCAGCAGCTGTTTGAGTGCTCGTTCGATGTTCATGCGGTGTCCCACCCGCGTCACCCCCAGCTCAGCAAAGTCGTCCTTGGTGAGTGCTGGCAGGTGGGAGCCCTCAATCTCATGCTCCTGAAAGCCGGCCCTGTGCTCCCCCAGGTGGATGCTCTCCAGCCAGTCTCCAACGTCGTACTTGTTCCACAGGTGGAGGGGCTTCTGGTGGAAGGGCCTGAGGGCCAGGAGGGGCGAGCCCAGTCCAGGAGAGTGAGAGGGAGACGGTGAGCGGGACCGGGCGCTGGAGCTCCTCATAACAAAGCGCACCTCTTTGGGCTCATGGGGCAGGCTGAGGCTGGATGACTTGAGGATGGTGTGGGGCGGCGTGGTGGGCGAAATGGGTAAGCCGAAGCCTGGGAATCGACTTAGGGGGTCACCACGATCTGGGGAGCCCGAGCCGGGGCTTGGGATTCGGCGTGTTATTGGGTAGCGGCTGCCAGGCCGGATGGTGTAGGAAGTGCCGTAGCTTCTCTGGGAAATGGTGTGGAGCTCTCCTAGACTGCTGAAAAGTCTGGAGGAGAGAGCGAAAGATGGAGAGAGAGAGAGAGAAGTAGAGGGAGGTTAGGAGGGAAAGACAGTGAGAGGGATACAGAGAAAGAAAGATACAGAGAAAGCAAGCACAATGAGATGTAGAGAAAGAAAAAAGCAAAGTGATATTAGAACAATGTCACAGTGTTTTTATCTATAAAGCTTCACACAAGTAAAAAGAGCCATTTGATCTGTTGAGCCTTTGAAACATCAAGCCACTGAGGGGCTGCAGGGTTAGGGACCGTTACTGAGAGCAAGCTAGTTAAAATCACAGCAAGATCAAAAGCTTCATTGTTTTCAACTACTCAGTTGGTTTGTACATGACTTAAAGGCCTAATACAAGATGGTCCAACCTTTCTTGGGGTCAGGAGAGAGGAACACTGCAGAAAACACAGTTGAATTGGAACACTAAGGAACTGGAACGTTACAGAACCGGAACATGGCAGAACATCTGACAGAGCGGAAATGGGTTCTATCTACCAATTCCTTCTGTAGTCGCTTTCTCTGTTATCTCTCGGTTCAATCTATCCAGTTGCTGGCATATGGTGTGCAAGAGAAACGCAAGCTGCATACTGTCTAGCTAGTGGAAGACGATCCAGCAACACTTGGTGGATCCAGCTCATTCTGACAGAGCAATCACTGAGAGTATCTGCTCATCAATCTCTTTCTATCTCTCACTCCCTTTCCCACTCTCCTTCATAAATTACTTTAGTGAAACTTAATTCCGCCTTATTGCCAATCAAGTTGTCCTCTCCGACTTAGAGCCCTCATCAGCATTTCCCTGGCTCCCATCGCTCAGTTTCTCTGATGTCCATTCTACACCCCGCTGAGACTCCAGTCTCACAGACGGGGACCCAGAAACTGGTGCAGTTTCAACAGTGGCCATTCTTGGTCCGCAAAAACACTACAGTGAATACTGTAGTATTTCCTCTAGTGTTGCGGACATGATTGCAGTACACTGTCGTATGTACAGTTTACTATAGAATAAATACTGTAGTAAAAAAAAATTGTAGTATATACTATAGTATTTACTGTAGTGTCTTTGCAGACTGTAATGTACTGTAATATTTACTGTAGTTAGTTTGCGGACATTACTGTAGTATTTACTAAAGTGTTTTTGTTTTATTATCTTCGACATAGCAGTGGTGGCTAGCTCCTTGAGGAAAACTACTGGACAAAATACTCAAAGAGCAAATTTTCCATAACCTGTAGGTAGGTAGGACTGAGGTCTGAGCAGATAGTTCAGAGCTTCCGCTCTTTTCTATAATATGTAGGGAACATTATCATTTTCTCACTTATGGGTTTCTCACTTACAGTATGGGTGGCACGAATTGAGATATGCAAATTAAATACTGTAGCATATACTATAATAATTACTGTATTGTTTTTGCAGACATTACTGTAGTATTTACTGCAGTGTTTTTGCAGTCTGTACTATAGTATTCTACATGATCGAAGGATACTAGAGTGTGTAGTATAGTATTCTACTGTATACTACAGTTCACTACATAATTCTATAGTAAGTACTATAGTATTCTATAGTAAACTGTAGTATTTTTCATGTGGGCATGCGTGTGAATCTCTACTTTGCGTCTTTTCTCTACTCATTCGGCAGGCCCAGAGAACAGGCTACTCTGGCGAATGGTGCTTTTTTAATAAAGTTATATCAAAGCGGAATCAATGTCTGCAAGATCAAATAATGATTTATTTTATGCCTCAATAAATACAGCTCTGATTTGAAGCTATGAGGGTATGTGGTGCAAGGTGTTTATGGTTCTGTCCTGTCAGAGGAACATAATACAAGCCTACTCTAACCTCCAACAAATGCCAGAGTTAAAGGATAATTGTTCAAAACCTGACCATGTCTTTGACCGCACACACAAGCATGCACACAAATAAAAGCAGTGAACATGATTTCCTTGTGTCAGCATATTTTGGGTCCAAAAAGCTGACAATGCGTGTAGTAAGAGTAAGGGTCATGTCTTTATAGCTCTACAGGAGAAACAGGTAGGGCTCTGTATGGGTGTCACGTCCTGACCAATATTTAGGTATTATTTCTATTATATTTGGTCAGGACGTGGCAGAGGTATATTTTTTTTGTATTATGGGGTTTTGTGTGTGGTGTAGTGGTGTGTATTAGTTTGGTATAGGTTCTAGGTTTGTTTTTCTATGTGTAGTTTTGGGTGCTGGACTCTCAATTGGAGGCAGGTGTTTCTAGTTGCCTCTGATTGGGAGTCCCATAAGTAGGTGTGTGTTTGTTTGGTTTTCGTGGGTAGTTGTTTTTGCACTGCGTGTTGTGTGCCTGCAAAACTGTTCCTGTCGTGTATATTGTTTTCCAGTGGATGCGTTACTCCTTTTTTGAATTAAAACATGAGCATCCATATTCCCGCTGCAGTTTGGTCTATTCAACACGGCTCTTTTTGTGACAGAACTACCCACCACCAAAGGACCAAGCAGCGGAGAAGAGGACAGAGGCAAGTGAGGGAGGAATGTTGGAGGCAGCCCCAATAATTTTTTAGGGGGGGGCACAAGGGCTATTTGGCGGGGCGAGATTACAGCCCCAGGCCAGCTCCCCGTACCCTTGTAGGGCAGACTGGACAGGTCCCGTGCTTTGGGGTTGGGGCTGTGGTGAGGCCTGGGATTTTCAGGCCGGTAGGCAAGGTACCAGCGCCCCGCATGTGCCAGGGCGAAGTAGGCATCGAGCCGGAAGGGGTGATGCCAACCCTGTGCTCAAGACCGCCAGTGCGCCCTTTCGGTCCGGTGTTTCCCGCCAGACGCACTAGCATGGAGGTGCGTGTCTCCAGGCTGGCACGTCCTATACCAGCCCCACGCATCAGGAGTCTAGTGTGTCAACCCAGCCTCGCCAGTCAATAGTCACCAGAGCTGCCAGCCAGTCAACAGTCGTCAGTGCTGCCAGCCAGTCAACCATCACCAGAGCTGCCCGCCAGTCAACAGTCGTCAGAGCTGCCCGCCAGTCAACAGTCGTCAGAGCTGCCCGCCAGTCAACAGTCGTCAGAGCTGCCCGCCAGTCAACAGTCGTCAGAGCTGCCCGCCAGTCAACAGTCGTCAGAGCTGCCCGCCAGTCAACAGTCGTCAGAGCTGCCCGCCAGTCAACAGTCGTCAGAGCTGCCCGCCAGTCAACAGTCGTCAGAGCTGCCCGCCAGTCAACAGTCGCCAGAGAGGTCAGACTGCCCTGAACTGCCGGAGTGGCCAGACTGCCCTGAACTGCCGGAGTGGCCAGACTGCCCTGAACTGCCAGGGTGGCCAGACTGCCCTGAACTGCCAGGGTGGCCAGACTGCCCTGAACTGCCAGGGTGGCCAGACTGCCCTGAACTGCCAGGGTGGCCAGACTGCCCTGAACTGCCAGGGTGGCCAGACTGCCCTGAACTGCCAGGGTGGCCAGACTGCCCTGAACTGCCAGGGTGGCCAGACTGCCCTGAACTGCCAGGGTGGCCAGACTGCCCGGTTCTGCCAGAGGTGCCCGCCTGCCCTGATCTGCCAGGGTGCCCGGCCTGTCAGGATCAGCCCGAGTGGTCCTCCTGCCCTCCGGTCCAGCCCGAGTGGTCCTCCTGCCCTCCGGTCCAGCCCGAGTGGTCCTCCTGCCCTCCGGTCCAGCCCGAGTGGTCCTCCTGCCTTCCGGTCCAGCCCGAGTGGTCCTCCTGCCTTCCGGCCCAGCCCGAGTGGCCCGCATGCCTTCCGGCCCAGCCCGAGTGGCCCGCATGCCTTCCGGCCCAGCCCGAGTGGCCCGCATGCCTTCCGGCCCAGCCCGAGTGGTCCGCCTGCCCTGATCTGCCAGGGTGCCCGGCCTGTCAGAATCAGCCCGAGTGGCCCTCCTGCTCTCCGGCCCAGCCCGAGGGGCCCTCCTGCTCTCCGGCCCAGCCCGAGGGGCCCTCCTGCTCTCCGGCCCAGCCCGAGGGGCCCTCCTGCTCTCCGGCCCAGCCCGAGGGGCCCTCCTGCTCACCGGCCCAGCCCGAGGGGCCCTCCTGCTCTCCGGCCCAGCGCGAGGGGCCCTCCTGCTCTCCGGCACAGCCCGAGGGGCCCTCCTGCTCTCCGGCCCAGCCCGAGGGGCCCTCCTGCTCTCCGGCCCAGCCCGAGGGGCCCTCCTGCTCTCCGGCCCAGCCCGAGGGGCCCTCCTGTACCCCGGCCCAGCCCGAGGGGCCCTCCTGTCCCCCGGCCCAGCCCGAGGGGCCCTCCTGTCCCCCGGCCCAGCCCGAGGGGCCCTCCTGTCCCCCGGCCCAGCCCGAGGGGCCCTCCTGTCCCCCGGCCCAGCCCGAGGGGCCCTCCTGTCCTCCGGCCCAGCCCGAGGGGTCCGTCTGCCTGGCGCAGCTATCGGCTCCACCGAAGTGGGCGACGCCGAGGGTGGAGCAGGGTCCACGTCCTGCACCGGAGCCACCTCCAGGATAGGTGGGTTGGGGAGGGAGGGTGTAGCACAGTGCCGTCGTTGACGGCAGCCACCCTCCCTTCCCTCCCTTATTGTTTAGGGGGTATTGCTTTTTGGTTTTGTTGGGGTAATGGGGATTTTTTGTGTTTTCTTTTAAGGTGCATTCCGGGGTCTGCACCTTTAGGGGGGGGTAATGTCACGTCCTGACCAATATTTAGGTATTATTTCTATTATATTTGGTCAGGACGTGGCAGAGGTATATTTGTTTTGTATTATGGGGTTTTGTGTGTGGTGTAGTGGTGTGTATTAGTTTGGTATAGGTTCTAGGTTTGTTTTTCTATGTGTAGTTTTGGGTGCTGGACTCTCAATTGGAGGCAGGTGTTTCTAGTTGCCTCTGATTGGGAGTCCCATAAGTAGGTGTGTGTTTGTTTGGTTTTCGTGGGTAGTTGTTTTTGCACTGCGTGTTGTGTGCCTGCAAAACTGTTCCTGTCGTGTATATTGTTTTCCAGTGGATGCGTTACTCCTTTTTTGAATTAAAACATGAGCATCCATATTCCCGCTGCAGTTTGGTCTATTCAACACGGCTCTTTTTGTGACAATGGGAGAAAAATGGTCTGCTCTGTGGGTAAGAAAGGAGAGAGCTATGGCAGCTACAACCCTAGCTCAGTCCTCACACCGTAGATGATGCGCAAACTACCGTATTTATACCATATCCCAGTGCTTTCCCTGAGTTTCACTATGGACTGTACCCTGTGTACACTGTTAGACCACTTTAGATAGTAATGGTTTGATTATTTATCTGTATTTGACCCAGATAAAGCACCGTACAGTGTGAGACCTGAGGGCTTTGAGGTGAAGAACAGCCAATACCACAGAAATGACTGGAGAGATTGAGGGGTTAAGGGGAGTGAGGGGTGGAGAGGTGAAGAACAGCCAATACCGCAGGAATTAATGTAAAGAGTGAGGGGTGGAGAGGAGGCATGGTGGAAGAGTTCAGGGGGGAAAGGGAGAAGTAGGTTGGTTTTGGGGACAGGCAGGGAGGTGTGTGGGAGTGGTGGAGGACAGGGTGCTGTTTTCAGTCAGTACCAACATCCATGTGTACTTGCGATTGCGTGTGGATTTGTGTATGTCTTTGGGTGTGTTGGGAGAGTGCTGTGTGGCATGGGTTTAGGAGGTGAGACGGTTGGTAGCTACAGAGATAGGCGGAGTGAGATGACATGAGCTCCATGCGCACTTACACGGTCGTCTTGCCCTCCTGGGCGTACAGTCAGTTCTAGACCAATCAGATCAGAGCAGCGGGGCGGAGCATGCAAGGTGAGCAGAGAGAGAGAGCAATGGGAGAGAATGTTAGCATCAGTCCATGAGACGTAGCCTGCTTGCCACACCTGGTTCTGCTTTAGACAACTCCTCTGGCCATGTCAAGCCAATGTATGTGTGTGTGTTAGTATGTGTGGATGCCGGTGTTTGATTGTGTGGGTGTGTGGTTGTGTGTATGTGTGTGTTTGACATGACAACGACAGCAGAGTTGAGGAAATCAGAACCAGATGAGTCCAGCAGGCCACATGAGAGAGAAATGAGCACACTATTCACATCTCAAACACTGAATAAAAGGATAAAGAATACAAACCAACAGAAAAAACAACAAAATAAAACAATGAGGAACAGGATGAGTGGCAAGATTCTCCTGTCTCTGTGTGTTTGTGAGTTTAAACTCAGATTATGGAGACTCATAGTATTGTATAGTAGAGTTAAGCAATAAAGCCAGATTAGCCAATATACCACGGCTAAGGGCTGTTCTTAGGCACGACGCAACGTGAAATGGATACAGTCCTTAACCGTGATATATTGGCTATATACCACAAACCCCTGAGGTGCCTTATTGCTATTATAAACTGGTTCACAACATAATTAGAGCAGTAAAAATAAATGTTTTGTCATACCCGTGGTCAGCCAATCAGCATTCAGGGCTGGAACCACCCAGTTTATAATAGAGTGTATACTATAGTGTGTGATGACTAGTCAGTGGACTAATGAAATCCCCAACACAATCACTGATATCAAACAGAAACATATGTAACATAAATAAAAGATCAGAAAAGAACAGGAGACCAAAGAGCACAACTCAAACAAATGACAACCAGGATTTTCTGAACCAGCCAAAGCTATGACAACATAGCATGAGTGGACATTATTTGAATGGATGAATGAATGACACATATAGCATTTTTGGCGGCATGGATACATTTCAATGCGACAGACATGGACTGGTGATAAATGTATGGACCAACACCGAGTGAGTGTACACACCACAGAAATCAAGCGAATGAGTTCTGCAACTGTGTGAAGTGGGTGAAAAAGAGAGGGAGGAAGGAAGAGAGAGAGAATAACGACGTGCATAATTTGAGCTTTTCCTTCATTAAAACTGAACAGAAAGAAAGTCTGTAGAAATAGAAGTATCAGATGACGTTGGGGGCGGGACGACGCAGGGAGGTTGATTTTGACTGGATAAGGTCAAGATTAGTCAAATTAACTGAGATGGAGGAGTGGGCCAATCAGAACACTCTGTCACATGACACATGTGACATCACACTATCCTCTGACATCACAGGGAATGTAGGTCATTTCCGAGTCCAGCTCTGGGATTGGTTGAGTTGACGGGATGTGATACTTACTTCAAACACATGGTGAAATATCCAACTAACACATTTGCTTTGCTGGTGCACTACATGACTAACCATAACTACTCTATAGAATGCTATAATAGTAGTGTCCCTCAGCACCTTATCTGAGAACATTGCTGAGCTTCATGGAGAGAGAGATGAGGCGAGCTCGCAGGCCGCCACTAGTGTTCCTATCCACAACCAGGTCAGGGTGGTACTGGTGGTCATAACTGGTCCTCCTGCTCAGTAGACAAACAAAGGCATCAGGTCTGCATCTCAATAGTCCTAAAACCACTTCCTTTCTTCACCTCGCCTTCCTCTTCCCTTCTTTACTTCATAGTCACCGCATCATATGAAAGAACTGGACAGGTGAAAGCGAATTCCAAGAAACCATCGCCTATGTTGCGTTCACCTGTTCAGATCAATTCAATACAGATGAAGGAGAGGTGGTGAGGAGAGGAAGACATTTTAGACTATTGAGATACATCTGAAGACTCCTGAAAGAAGACTATTGCTACTAATAAGTTTGGTTAACTGAGCCTTACACTAACTACATCTAAGCTATTTGATACTGTATAACCACTATCACCTACATACATCATAAACAATCATGATCAACATAAGATCTAATACACTAAAATAAGTAAGACCAAACTAGTAAAAACAACTAATGCATAGTACTTCAACAGCAGGCAATGGTTCATCCCACTGTATCTCTGCTGATGTGCTTGAGCTTGAAGCTGATTTGTCAGGTGAGGGGAGGGGTCAGGATCATTAACTTAGCCAATCTCTCTGAACGTTAAAGGGATAGTTCACTCCAAGAATATATCAGATGTTTTTATACCTAAAAGGTTGAGCTAAAAGTCATGTAGTTCATGCCATTTATGTAGATGATATTGTGTAGATGATGTTATATATGTGTAGATCCTGCTATTGTATATACATTAGGAGAAGTCTGCAGTCTCGCGTATATTTGGGTTGTACTATCCCTGTAAGCAGCCAGCAGACCATAGTGGAAGGAGGGAGTGAACATGGTAGCTGGCAAAGAGGAGAGAGATGAAAGCAATCTAAGGAGGGAGTTGAGGTACTGTATAATGTTAACCCTAACCACAGATCTAGGATCAGATTAACCTAGCCCCAATCCGAATTTAAAGCTGGAATCCTTAATGGTGAAACTGCCACGTCTGTTTGTGATATTACAACAACAAAAAAGTTACTGCAAACAACGAACACTGTTTTATTGCCTCAGATATCATTGCACGGTGATAGAACAGCAGCACATGTACTGCAATTTATTTTAGCACGTTGCGCGACGCTCCTCACCTCCGCCTGTCAGCAACCCAAAATATAACAATGGCGGTGGGACAGACAGTGGAGCTGTTTCCCCTACTGCGGATTCCATCTTTAAAACATTTTGGTGTTAAAAACAAATTGATCCTTTATCAGTGGTTAGAGGCAACTTCTACCCACTCCAGCTGAGCATTGCACGTAGGAGAAAGGGAGGTGTGTGTGAGGGCTGGCAGGGTCATAGGTCAGGGCCTAAAGGTCAGAGGTGAGAGTGTGTATGTGTGTGAGATGAGAAGAAGCATTCAGGAAGTGCATCCCTCCAGGCCCTGTGTTACCTTGTTTGCAACAACCGACCAACCCTGCACACATACACACACACACACACACACACACACACACACACACACACACACACACACACACACACACACACACACACACACACACACACACACACACACACACACACACACACACACACACACACACACACACACACACTTTTTTATTGAGTGAGATTTAGAGCTGATTTACTGACTAGATACAACATTGGTGACTGTTGATAGCAGGCCAATGCTGTCACCATGGAAACAGTTTAGAACTCAGCATGTTTCAGGTGGTCTATAATCTCTATACTGTACGGGATTACATCATATAATTATTTGAGATGATCGGAAGTTTACTCAGTCTAGACCTAGAATTGTCAATGAAAGAATGTAATGTACATTGGAGAGAATCTTTAAAACTCCAATCAGTTACTGAAAATATATGTCATTTACATTGTAATGGTGGCGTGTCAGAGAGATCCAGTACTACATGTATACAGTACATAGGTTATACATGTATTATATTTGGAATTATAAACTGGGTGGTTTGAGCCCTGAGTGCTGATTGGCTGACAGCCGTGGTATATTGGCTGACAGCCGTATACCACGGGTATGACAAAACATGTATTTTTACTGCTCTAATTACATTGGTAACCAGTTTATAATAGCAATAAGGCACAAGGGGGTTTATGGTATATGGCAAATATACCACGGCTAATGGCTGTATCCAGGCACTCTGCGCTGCATCGTGCTAAGAACAGCCTTTAGTCGTGGTATATTGCCATATACCATAACCCTTGTGCCTTAATTATAACATTTAGTCATGTTTTATGGTCCTCTACAGGAAGTGATTAATTAGTTAGTGTACGGTAAGCCTGATGTCTAATTGTATTGGTAGAAACGTCAGGAAGTGGATCATGCAAACAAGGTAACAACTGATGGTGGTTTGAGAATTAAAATAAACAAAATCGGTAAATTATTTCATTCCCATGGGGTTAGTTAATAGGCTGGTTAGGAAATGAATAATACAATGAGTTTGGGTTTACCCTAGTGGCTATAAACTTAAAGTTTACTCTCATCCGTGTCCTTGTAACATCTGTAGGAATACAAAGGACTTTCAGTAGAACAATGAAAGAATGGCGTGTCATACAATCACTCCTTAGGTTCCATACCAAAATTTCTAAGTGTAACCTCAACTCTAATCCTTATCTCACCTTGATATTGCAATGCTGTACCAGAGAGGAATGGGGATTGCTAATGACAGGGCCTGTTTGCACTAGCATTGCTAAGGAAAGTTAATGCTAACATTGTAGCATTGGCTAGGTATGTCTTCTATCCTCATTCTCTCTTACTTACCACGGCAGTTTGCTGTGCAGGGGGTATGGTGGCAGTGGCATACTTTATAATGGGAGAGAGCAAACCATGCACAACAAGGCCAGCAGTGATAATTAGAATGTAATATTTACAGATGTTTTTTCATCCTTTTAACCTTTTAACTGAATATGAAGCTTTTTGAACAGCTGAGTGGATATGTGAAAGCCTTGTAGCCTAATGGAACCTTGCTTTAATCCACCCAAAAGATTACATTTTGATTCTTAATTACTTCAAGGAAGGGAAGCAGGAATGATACATCTCAGAAGTACTTGAATAGGGCCTAAGATTGGTTTGGCCATGTTCAGTTAGCCTCCCTCTCTCCTGTCTTACCTGGCGCCTGTCACAGGGGACTTCCTCCCAGGGTCCAGCGATGCCCCCAGTGGCTCCTCCTCCCCCAGAGACCTGGTATCCTTATTCAGCTGCTGCAGTCTGGAACTCAGTTCCCCAATCACCGATGGTTTGCCTCCCTCCTCACCCCCCAGCCCTAGCCCCAACCCCCCTAGACTGCCAAGACTCCCCATCCCTAACCCCACCCCGGGTCCTCGCGCCTCCATCTGGTCCCCCCACAGCTTGGACCTCCTCTGGAAGAGGTAGCGGGGCCTCCCAGGGCCTCCCACCAGACCAGATATAGAGCCTGACCCCAGGCCTCCAGACCCAAGGCCTCCAGACCCAAGGCCTCCATGCCCCAGCCCTGCCCCTCCGGCCGCTGCTGCAGCAAGAGCAGCTGCCTGCTGCTGGGATAACAGCTCGCTGTCAGAGCTCTGCTTCAGCAACGGGTCCCTGAAGGTTACCGGGCCTTTACTGCCTCCGATGTGGGATTTTAGCCTGGGCTTGGGAGGCACTGGTGGCTTGTCGAGCACAAAGGGCTGCCCATCGGCATAGGAGGTATGTGTGTCGGCGGGCTCACCACTCTCCGAGGACAGAGTGGACATGCTGGAGACGGTGGACACGGTGCTGGTGGTCTCCAGGTGGTGGTCTCGCTCTCTCTCACTGGAGCTGCGTGTGTCTGCCTCCTCCACACCAGAGTCTGCTGCTGAACCAGACTCAGCCAGCAGGGCTGGAGGATGGGACTGGTCCGGGTCCGAGGGCTTCCCTGAGACGACTGCTCCTCCGGCGGAAGGCTGGAGAGGAGGGCCCTGAGGCTGGGTGGGGGTCAGGCAGGAGGTGGGGGTCAGGCTGGGGGTTGGGGTGGTGGTGGAAGGTATGAGGGCAGTAGGGGTGGTAGATGTTGTGGGGGAGGTGACGGATTTAGACTGGGGTACAGGGGTTCCCTGGGCTTGGGCTTGGGCTTGTTCCAGTGCTTGTGCCTTGGCCAGCAATCCATTGGCGAACTCATCCGGAGGTGGGAGCACCCCGATCTTCTTCAGCTCCTCTCTGGTCTCCTCATCACTTGAGGACAGCATGGCTGGAGGTAGGCTCACTGTGTAGGGCTCCACATCTTCCTCTGAACTACCCTGGGCCAAGGTAGCCTGGGCTGGGCTGGAGGGGTGCTGGGCCTGGGGCTGGGCCTGGGGCTGAGAGGCAGAGGGGCTGGGCGATGGAACCCGACTGAGGGAGGGTTTACTGGGCTCGGTGGCTGGGGAGGTGGGGGTCTGCTCCAGCCCTGGTTCCAGCCCCACTGCCTGGCCGTTACTGGTGGCATGGACCATGATTAGTCCAGCCGTCTTCTGTTGGGATGTGTCCATGATACTGATCAACAAACTCTTCTTATCCTCCGTTCTCCTCTCCTCCTTCCTCTCCTCTACTCTTCCCTCCATCTCCTGGCGAAGCAAGGCGGGTGAGGATGCTCCCCACTGGGGTTTACCAGCCTGGGGCGACCCCGGACTCCTGTCCCCATGCTGAGGCTCTTTGGTCTGGCTGTCGATGAAGAGCGAAGCCCCCTGACCTCCAGCCACAGCCCCAGCCCTTTCCTGTTTAGTCCTGGGCTCAGGGCTGCTGGCGGGGGACTGGGTCTGGGAGGTAAGTGCCCGCTCTCTTGCGGCCAGCGCAAGAGCCAGGGGCGAGTTAGGATCCAGGGGCTTCCCTGTGAGTGGGTGGATGAAGGTAGTGCCACCAGGTGAGGGACGCAGGGCCAGGGCAGGGGGTGGCAGCTGGCCAAATTCTCTGCTGAGCAGGCGCTCATCGATGGAGCGAGATGTGGTGTAGGAGGGGGCCTCAGGAACAGATCCAGACCCCCCCTCTATGGTCCCCACCGACAGGAAGACTGTTGATTTCCTCCGTTCCTCTAGACGGCGCTCTCGGTCCTTCACAGCGCCGGCGATAGCGGCAGCGAACGGACCTTTCCCCTGTAGCAGGGCCTCTCCCTGGAGACGCATACGCTCGCGCTCCACCATCAGCTGCTGCTGGTAGTAGTCGGCCCGGCTGGTGTGTGTGTGGCCGTGGGTGTGTGGGTGTCGACCTGAGGGGGAGGGCTCTCGGGAGTGGGCGGCAGCCAAGGCGATGCTGGCTCTCTCCTGAGCGTCCTCCACCTGGAGGGGTAGAGATGACAAGAAATGAGAAACTTCAACTTCAAAACAAACTTTGTTCACTTGCTACAGTAACAGCTAATAATCAGAATAAAGAAATAAACAACTTAACCTACCTGTAGCTGTTTCACCAGAGGGCTCTTCTTGCGCTGGGGCTTGGTGGGCGTGTACAACCCAATACTAAACTGTCCCACATTGGCGTACGGGTTGTCAATCACCCGGCCTTTCCTTTTAATTCGCTCGGGTGGTGTAGCGGAGGCAGAGGGGCGGGGGATGTCGGTGGGCTCCACGGGTAAGTGGGAGGAGTCTTGTAGAATAATCATTGACCTTGTCTTCTTCTGGCGTTCGAGATGGGAAGACTGGCGGGGCGATGGGTCGTAGGGCCGGTCCAGGTCCAGGGAGGAGGGCTTGAAGCTGGAACGACCTCCAGGATCATGACCCTGACCTTGACCCCTGGCAGGGGGAGGAGGGGGGCAGAAGGCGGGGGGAGGGCCTGTGTCCAGGTAGTAGAGGGAGGGGGGTGGAGGGGGGGCAGTCTGGGGAGGGGGCGGGATAGAATGGGAGTGGGAGTGGTCTCGGAGGCTGTCAGTCATGGAAGAGCTCCGGGGGAAACGGTGTTCTCCAGCCAAAGCCGACAGTCGGTCCTCCTCAGTCGCACCTAAAGTAGTACAGAGATTATGTACTATAGTTGCCAAGTTATTGACTGAGTACTGTACTAAAGGTGAAAGGTGTTACCGAATGACTTGGTCCTGGACATCCCTCTAGGCAGCTGCATATGACCCCTCTCCATCCCTGGGTGGAGCCCACCATGCAGTGCCATGCCCTGCCTCTCAAACAGCGACTGAAACACACACACAGACACACACACACGCTCACAAAAAGCTTTCAGACACATATTTAATACAAAACAGTATGTACGGTATATGAGTATGTGGGAGGGTATATATGCTGATATTATTCTGCGGCTTGTAGGTCTCTTTTTCAGAATGGCTGTGTGTGTGAATGTGTGTGTATGTGTGTGCGTGCGTACGTGGGAGAGAGAGAGAGTGTGCATCTATGTGTTTCTGCACACGTGTGTGTATGTGAACTCACGCTGATCTCTGCTGATGTGATTCTCCTGCCGGTAGGTCTCTGTTTGACAGTAGCAGCTCTGTAGTCGGCCTCTGTGGGCTGGGAACGTAACGTCAAATGCTCCTGGGGCGCTAGCATCTCATCTAGCCTTTCTGTACAGGGATCACACAGACAACACAGTCTGCAAACAGCGACACAGCATATGTGGACCAAGATGCTTTCTACATGACAAATTGTGAGTGTTTGCACACGATGCACAGCCTCTAGTCCCTGTCAGACATCTAGAAACTAGAAAATGTCTCATGGCCACACAATATCAACACAACCATGCAGGTCTACACATGTTCAAATATATTTCAATTGACAGTTACACCATGCATATCACACAACTAAAGAAACCTTCACTATGTTGGATTAGAGCACAGGAGGTTGGTGGCACCTTAATTGGGGAGGACGGGCTTGTGCTAACGGCTGGAGCGGAATGGTATAAAATACATCAAACACATGGTTTGATGCCATTCCATTTGCGCCATTCCAGCCATCCTCCCCTCAGCAGCCTCCACTGGATCAGAGGCACGGGGTGCAGCGTCTGAGTCTATAATCTTTGTGAGCCTCAAGACTGAGGAGCAGGTTCTGACTGACTGACTCAGAGCTCAGTGCCCACGTCGTGCCGGTGCTTCATCCATATTGAACAGTGTGTCAGGCTGTGATGCTCAGAGAGGCCATGATGATGGCTCAACAGGTCTCCACTCAGACTCACCTCCTCTCCTCCTCCGGACGGAAGCTTGGTAAAAGAGAGGACAGAAAATGTGGGTCAGGATGTGTGTGTGTGTGTGAGAGAGAGTGAGTGAGTCAAAGAGAAAGGAAATGTCAAGAGTTAAGGAGAAAGACTAGATTATGCTGTCAGAGCTAAAGACATGCTCTAAATTGTGTTAAGGCAGGAAGCATATTTTTATGAAAAAGGTGAAGTGGGAGAGAGAGAGAGAGAGAGAGAGACAAAGATACAGAGAGAGAGAGAGAGAGAGAGAGAGAGAGAGAGAGAGAGAGACAGACAGAGTAGGGACATATGTGTGAGAATGTTTGCGTCTGTGTTCTCACACTCACCCAGTTCCTCCAGTTCGGCAGTCATGGACTTGGAGCGCAGCGTCAAGGTGGTGCTGGGGGCTCTTTTAGGTGGCGGGGGAGCTGTGGAGAAAAGGCAGGGTGAAGATGATGATGTTGAGGGTGAGGAGGAAGGCTCCTTGGCCCTGCTGCCCAGCGCCCTGCGAGTGTGGCCCAGCCGAACGCTCCATCCTGTCTTCACAGCCTTTGCCTGGTCAGCCTGCGGAAAGCTGGACGACTTGTTCAGGCTGCGGGTAGACACACTCTTCTTCATCGTACCTCTCTCTTTCCCTCCGTCAAACACACAAACACACTCACACTCACCACCCCACTGAACACTTCGGTGGGGAGTACATTGTGCCATGCGGCCTTGGCAGAGGAAGAAATTGTAGATCCCACAGCTCAGAAATCCCTTGATACACTACCAGCACACCATTCACATCAGTCCGAATACACACATCTCCTCTAACCTCCAAAAACCCTGAGGAACCTTGTAAAGCCTACTAACTATTACAAATCAGCTCTCTATTAGTGCTGCACCAGTCCACAACCAATACCAAATACCTACATATTATTACTATACTATCCAGTCCACATCCAAATAACAGCAGAAAAGCTCACTGTTAACATGCTACAATACAATCCCTCAAAACAGATAGCCCATGCCATCACAGTGTCAACTACTACAGTGACATACCTCCCGCTGTGCTACATCGCATGTGCAGCTACACATGATCACAGCTAAAATACACCAGCACAGAATCACACCGCACAGCCTATGAAATCCATGCTGCAGTCCGCCACCCAACACACTATATCATCTGAACATGTTAAAATACAGCAGCATACCTTCCAGTCTCTGCACAATACAATACACCTCATTCAATATACTGTCAACCAGCCAGTCCCGTCTCAATGCACCACTGTGGAGAGCAACAACAGATCAGCAGAACATCTGGATGCCACCACAGCCTAGCTACGCTGCTACACTGAGCAGCTAGAAATCTGATCTAATCTAGTCCATACAGTATTACTTCATCACCGGTCAGCATATTCATGTAAAGTACGGAGAGAGAGAGAGAGAGCTAGAGAAAGTGTATTGCAATGCTTAATTCAAGCACGCAGCATGGTTGCTATGGTTACCATGGCGATAGCAAGGTTTGACGCAGAGGCTTGTGTGTGAGTGTGTGTGTGTGAGAGATAGAGAGGGGGGGGGGGGGGGGGGGGGGTTTCGAGAGTGTGTGAGAGTGTCTGCAGAGTTACAAATTGCAGAGAAGGTCCCCTTGGAGCAGCCTGTTAGAGTATTGAACACAGCTTAGAACAGCTTAGAACATCACAGAATCGCCAGGCAGAGCAAAGCCAGCTCAGTAGAACCCCATGGGGTGGTTACATCTCTCAGATCTGTCTACTGTCTCTCCCCTGTCCATTGCCCCCGCTCACCCCCTAACACACATTGTCTACTGTCTCTCCCCTGTCCATTGCCCCCTCTCACCCCCTAACACACATTGTCTACTGTCTCTCCCCTGTCCATTGCCCCCTCTCACCCCCTAACACACATTGTCTACTGTCTCTCCCCTGTCCATTGCCCCCTCTCACCCCCTAACACACATTGTCTACTGTCTCTCCCCTGTCCATTGCCCCCTCTCACCCCCCAACACACATTGTCTACTGTCTCTCCCCTGTCCATTGCCCCCTCTCACCCCCCAACACACATTGTCTACTGTCTCTCCCCTGTCCATTGCCCCCTCTCACCCCCTAACACACATTGTCTACTGTCTCTCCCCTGTCCATTGCCCCCTCTCACCCCCTAACACACATTGTCTACTGTCTCTCCCCTGTCCATTGCCCCCTCTCACCCTCCAACACACATTGTCTACTGTCTCTCCCCTGTCCATTGCCCCCTCTCACCCTCCAACACACATTGTACACACCTGAGTCCTCTAGTGTGACGAGAGCATGTGGGGACTTCATCATGACCAAGATGAACGTCTTCATAACCAACTCATTTCTCTGCTGCTGAGGGGAGGACCGCTCATAATAATGGCTGGAATGGAGTGAAATGAATGGCATCAAACACATGGAAACCATATTTTTAATGTTTTTGATACCATTCCACTTATTCCGCTCCAACCATTACCACGGGCCCGTCCTCCCCCAATTACGGTGCCACCAACCTCCTGTGATATCAGCTCAGTATACTCAGGTTTAATATTGTTGTCACTGTATAGGATCAGATTAGTTCACTCACCTGCAAAAACATCACCAGAAGGACAAATATTCCACATTTCTAGTCAAAAAATAAAACCTCTTGGAAAAAACAATATGCTGGATATGCAAATCATCCTTAAAAACAACATGCCGGATATGCAAATCATCCTTAAAAACAATATGCTGGATATGCAAATCATCCTTAAAAAACAGCAAAAAACAGCAAAGCAGGTCTGTCATGTTCAGCTCCACATGGACCAGTGTACTGTCTCTAGTGACAGGGGGACTATACATTTGTAATGACTAGACGATTCACAGATCACCAATCACTGACTGACTACTCAAAGACCTCCATATCACAGCTACCACTCTGCTGCTCTCTTTCATTTATCTCTCCCTCTCATGCATGCGTGTGTGTGTGTGTGTGTGTGTGTGTGTGTGTGTGTGTGTGTGTGTGTGTGTGTGTGTGTGTGTGTGTGTGTGTGTGTGTGTGTGTGTGTGTGTGTGTGTGTGTGTGTGTGTGTGTGTGTGTGTGTGTGTGTGTGTGTGTGTGTGTGTATAGGAGCGGGAGGTGCACATACTGGCACTAACACAGATCTGCTATCTACTGTCCAGATGGAAGTAGGTCAGAGCTATCTGTCTCTCTCTCTCCCACCCAAGGAGACACACACAGAGACACACGCACACACAAACACACACTTTCCCGAGGTCGTAGTAGCAGGAGTGAGTGGGAGATGTTTAGCAGAGAGATGATGAGATGCCGTTGACATGGAAACCACATGAATTTACAGTGTGCCAACGTGGTGAAATCACCTTGGTGATGGGAACGTACAGAACCTACTTCCATACATCTAGTGTCAACTGCCATTTCCAGGACAACATACTAATACAGAAGCTGTCATTTAAGAATCAAATGGCTATTGTGCTAAAGATCAAATACACGGAGCAGCTAATAATGGGACACCGGACTGGAGGAGGAGGAGATTACATCTGCAATGAGGGACAGGCAGTAGTGGAAGTCCCACTTTTCACCCTGTCCATTCCAGGAGGAGGCTGCTGAGGGGAGGACGGCTCATAATAATGGTCCGGAACAGAGTAAATGGAATGGCATCAAACACCTGGAAACCATGTGTTTGATGTATTTGATACCATTCCACTTTATTCCGCACCAGTCATTACCACGAGCCCGTTCTCCCCAATTTAGGTGCCACCAACCTCCTGTGATAGATACTCAAAATAGGACTCATAGACACATTGCTCACCTTTCTTGCGGACTACCTCCTCAGACTCAGGTTTGCGTGTGACAGAGACCACCTTCATCAGCAGGCTGTTGCCCCCCTGTCTAATCAGAGACACCACCTGCTTATGGCCCACCTTCACCACGTTCACCCTGTGTACCTGGAAGACACAAACCCGCACGCACGCACACACACACACACACACACACACACACACACACACACACACACACACACACACACACACACACACACACACACACACACACACACACACACACACACACACGCACACACGGCACATACAAGGCACAAACACACACACACACGCACACAGGGCACATACAAGGCACAAACACACACACACGCACACATGGCTGGAGGTCAGACAAAGAGCTGAGAGGCAGTGGCGGTAGTCCATGGGGTTGGAGAGGAGAGGGGATATGGTTACCTCTATGAGGAAGTCTCCTGTCCTAAGCCCTGCCCTCCAGGCCACTCCCTCCACGTCGACAGACTCCAGGTACTGGAGGGCAGGGAACGCTGGTGTTGGGGTGAACTCCTCAATGGGTGTCTCAGCTGGGAACACACAGAGAGGATGACTTGATTTAGATACAGAAATGGACAGATCTTTCAACACAAGAAACACATATTCATCTCAGAATATTCCACAAGGTATACTCATTGAATCATGAGAGATACACTCCATGGCCAAAAGTATGTGGACACCTGCTCGTCGAACATCTCCTTCCAAAATCATGGGCATTAATATGGAGTTGGTCCCCCCTTTGCTGCTATAACAGCCTTTCCACTTTATATTGTAACATTGCTGTGGGGACATGCTTCCATTAAGCCACAAGAGCATTAGTGAGGTCGGGCATTTATGTTGGATGATTAGGCCTGGTTCACAGTCGGCGTTCCAATTCATCCCAAAGGTGTTCGATGGGGTTGAGGTCAGGGCCCTGTGCAGGCCAGTCAAGTTCTTCCACACCGATCTCAACCAACCATTTCTGTAGGGACCTCGCTTGGTGCACAGGGGCATTGTCATGCTGAAACAGGAAAGGTCCTTCCCCAAACTGTTGCCACAAAGTTGGAAGCACAGAATCGTCTAGAATGTCATTGTACGCTGTGGCGTTAAGATTTCCCTTTACTGGAACTAAGGGGTGTAGTCCAAACCATGAAAAACAGCCCCAGACCATTATTCCTCCTCCACCAAACTGTACAGTTGGCACTATGCATTGGGGCAGGTAGCATTCTCCTGTCATCCGTCAAACCCAGATTCGTACATCGGACTTCCATATGGTGAGGCATGATTCATCACTCCAGAGAACGAGTTTCCACTGTTCCAGAGTCCAATGGTGGCGAGCTTTACACCACTCTAGCTGGTTCTTGGTATTGTTCATGGTGATCTTAGGCTTGTGTGCGGCTGCTCAGCCATGGAAACCCAACGAACAGTTCTTGTTCTGATGTTGCTTCCAGGGGCAGTTGGAACTCGGTAGTGAGTGCAACCGAGTGCAACCGAGAACAGACAATTTTTACACGCTTCTGCACTCTGCGATCCCATTCTGTGAGCTTGTGTGGCCTACCACTTTGCGGCTGAGCTGTTGTTGCTCTTAGACGTTTCCTCTTCACAATAACAGCATGCACATTTGACCAGGGCAGCTTTAGCAGTGCAGAAATTTTACGAACTGACTTGTTGGAAAAGTGGCATCCTATGACGGTGCCACGTTGAAAGTCACTGAGCTTTTCTGTAAGGTCATTCTACTGCCAATGTTTGTCTATGGAGATTGCATGGCTGTGCCCTCGATTTTATACACCTGTCTGCAACGGGTGTGGCTGAAAAATCCACTAATTTGAAGGGGTGTCCACATAGTTTTGTATATATAGTTTACATTCTGTATTAAGAAAAACCCACACACATCTGCCTTCTGAGTTACACACGGAGTTGGATACAAACAGCAGCCAGCGAGTGAATGTGTGTGTGTTTATAATAGAGTGAGTTGAGGCGGACTCTACAGTGTGTTCTATAGTGTATTAGTAACAGTGAGAGGTGAGATGGACTCTACAGTGTGTTCTATAGTGTATTAATAACAGTGAGAGGTGAGATGGACTCTACAGTGTGTTCTATAGTGTATTAGTAACAGTGAGAGGTGAGGTGGACTCTACAGTGTGTTCTATAGTGTATTAGTAACAGTGAGAGGTGAGATGGACTCTACAGTGTGTTCTATAGTGTATTAGTAACAGTGAGAGGTGAGGTGGACTCTACAGTGTGTTCTATAGTGTATTAGTAACAGTGAGAGGTGAGGTGGACTCTACAGTGTGTTCTATAGTGTATTAGTAACAGTGAGAGGTGAGGTGGACTCTACAGTGTGTTCTATAGTGTATTAGTAACAGTGAGAGGTGAGGTGGACTCTACAGTGTGTTCTATAGTGTATTAGTAACAGTGAGAGGTGAGGTGGACTCTACAGTGTGTTCTATAGTGTATTAGTAACAGTGAGAGGTGAGGTGGACTCTACAGTGTGTTCTATAGTGTATTAGTAACAGTGAGAGGTGAGATGGACTCTATAGTGTGTTCTATAGTGTATTAGTAACAGTGAGAGGTGAGATGGACTCTACAGTGTGTTCTATAGTGTATTAGTAACAGTGAGAGGTGAGGTGGACTCTACAGTGTGTTCTATAGTGTATTAGTAACAGTGAGAGGTGAGGTGGACTCTACAGTGTGTTCTATAGTTTGTGTTCTATAGTGTATTAGTAACAGTGAGAGGTGAGATGGACTTTACAGTGTGTTCTATAGTGTATTAGTAACAGTGAGAGGTGAGGTGGACTCTACAGTGTGTTCTATAGTGTATTAGTAACAGTGAGAGGTGAGGTGGACTCTACAGTGTGTTCTATAGTGTATTAGTAACAGTGAGAGGTGAGATGGACTCTACAGTGTGTTCTATAGTGTATTAGTAACAGTGAGAGGTGAGATGGACTCTACAGTGTGTTCTATAGTGTATTAGTAACAGTGAGAGGTGAGGTGGACTCTACAGTGTGTTCTATAGTGTATTAGTAACAGTGAGAGGTGAGGTGGACTACAGTGTGTTCTATAGTGTATTAGTAACAGTGAGAGGTGAGATGGACTCTACAGTGTGTTCTATAGTGTATTAGTAACAGTGAGAGGTGAGGTGGACTCTACAGTGTGTTCTATAGTGTATTAGTAACAGTGAGAGGTGGACTCTACAGTGTGTTCTATAGTGTATTAGTAACAGTGAGAGGTGAGGTGGACTCTACAGTGTGTTCTATAGTGTATTAGTAACAGTGAGAGGTGAGGTGGACTCTACAGTGTGTTCTATAGTGTATTAGTAACAGTGTGAGGTGGACTCTACAGTGTGTTCTATAGTGTGTTAGTAACAGTGAGAGGTGAGATGGACTCTACAGTGTGTTCTATAGTGTATTAGTAACAGCGAGAGGTGAGGTGGACTCTACAGTGTGTTCTATAGTGTATTAGTAACAGTGAGAGGTGAGGTGGACTCTACAGTGTGTTCTATAGTGTATTAGTAACAGTGAGAGGTGAGGTGGACTCTACAGTGTGTTCTATAGTGTATTAGTAACAGTGAGAGGTGAGGTGGACTCTACAGTGTGTTCTATAGTGTATTAGTAACAGTGAGAGGTGAGGTGGACTCTACAGTGTGTTCTATAGTTTGTGTTCTATAGTGTATTAGTAACAGTGAGAGGTGAGATGGACTCTACAGTGTGTTCTATAGTGTATTAGTAACAGTGAGAGGTGAGGTGGACTCTACAGTCTGTTCTATAGTGTATTAGTAACAGTGAGAGGTGAGATGGACTCTACAGTGTGTTCTATAGTGTATTAGTAACAGTGAGAGGTGAGGTGGACTCTACAGTGTGTTCTATAGTGTATTAGTAACAGTGAGAGGCGGACTCTACAGTGTGTTCTATAGTGTATTAGTAACAGTGAGAGGTGAGGTGGACTCTACAGTGTGTTCTATAGTGTATTAGTAACAGCGAGAGGTGAGGTGGACTCTACAGTGTGTTCTATAGTGTATTAGTAACAGTGAGAGGTGAGGTGGACTCTACAGTGTGTTCTATAGTGTATTAGTAACAGTGAGAGGTGAGGTGGACTCTACAGTGTGTTCTATAGTGTATTAGTAACAGTGAGAGGTGAGATGGACTCTACAGTGTGTTCTATAGTGTATTAGTAACAGTGAGAGGTGAGATGGACTCTACAGTGTGTTCTATAGTGTATTAGTAACAGTGAGAGGTGAGATGGACTCTACAGTGTGTTCTATAGTGTATTAGTAACAGTGAGAGGTGAGGTGGACTCTACAGTGTGTTCTATAGTGTATTAGTAACAGTGAGAGGTGAGGTGGACTCTACAGTGTGTTCTATAGTGTATTAGTAACAGTGAGAGGTGAGATGGACTCTACAGTGTGTTCTATAGTGTATTAGTAACAGTGAGAGGTGAGATGGACTCTACAGTGTGTTCTATAGTGTATTAGTAACAGTGAGAGGTGAAGTGGACTCTACAGTGTGTTCTATAGTGTATTAGTAACAGTGAGAGGTGAGGTGGACTCTACAGTGTGTTCTATAGTGTATTAGTAACAGTGAGAGGTGAGGTGGACTCTACAGTGTGTTCTATAGTGTATTAGTAACAGTGACAGGTGAGATGGACTCTACAGTGTGTTCTATAGTGTATTAGTAACAGTGAGAGGTGAGATGGACTCTACAGTGTGTTCTATAGTGTATTAGTAACAGTGAGAGGTGGACTCTACAGTGTGTTCTATAGTGTATTAGTAACAGTGAGAGGTGAGGTGGACTCTACAGTGTGTTCTATAGTGTATTAGTAACAGTGAGAGGTGAGGTGGACTCTACAGTGTGTTCTATAGTGTATTAGTAACAGTGAGAGGTGAGGTGGACTCTACAGTGTGTTCTATAGTGTATTAGTAACAGTGAGAGGCGGACTCTACAGTGTGTTCTATAGTGTATTAGTAACAGTGAGAGGTGAGATGGACTCTACAGTGTGTTCTATAGAGTATTAGTAACAGTGAGAGGTGAGATGGACTCTACAGTGTGTTCTATAGTGTATTAGTAACAGTGAGAGGTGAGATGGACTCTACAGTGTGTTCTATAGTGTATTAGTAACAGTGAGAGGTGAAGTGGACTCTACAGTGTGTTCTATAGTGTATTAGTAACAGTGAGAGGTGAGATGGACTCTACAGTGTGTTCTATAGTGTATTAATAACAGTGAGAGGTGAGATGGACTCTACAGTGTGTTCTATAGTGTATTAGTAACAGTGAGAGGTGAGGTGGACTCTACAGTGTGTTCTATAGTGTATTAGTAACAGTGCGAGGTGAGATGGACTCTACAGTGTGTTCTATAGTGTATTAGTAACAGTGAGAGGTGAGGTGGACTCTACAGTGTGTTCTATAGTGTATTAGTAACAGTGAGAGGTGAGGTGGACTCTACAGTGTGTTCTATAGTGTATTAGTAACAGTGAGAGGTGAGGTGGACTCTACAGTGTGTTCTATAGTGTATTAGTAACAGTGAGAGGTGAGGTGGACTCTACAGTGTGTTCTATAGTGTATTAGTAACAGTGAGAGGTGAGGTGGACTCTACAGTGTGTTCTATAGTGTATTAGTAACAGTGAGAGGTGAGGTGTACTCTACAGTGTGTTCTATAGTGTATTAGTAACAGTGAGAGGTGAGATGGACTCTATAGTGTGTTCTATAGTGTATTAGTAACAGTGAGAGGTGAGATGGACTCTACAGTGTGTTCTATAGTGTATTAGTAACAGTGAGAGGTGAGGTGGACTCTACAGTGTGTTCTATAGTGTATTAGTAACAGTGAGAGGTGAGGTGGACTCTACAGTGTGTTCTATAGTTTGTGTTCTATAGTGTATTAGTAACAGTGAGAGGTGAGATGGACTCTACAGTGTGTTCTATAGTGTATTAGTAACAGTGAGAGGTGGACTCTACAGTGTGTTCTATAGTGTATTAGTAACAGTGAGAGGTGAGGTGGACTCTACAGTGTGTTCTATAGTGTATTAGTAACAGTGAGAGGTGAGATGGACTCTACAGTGTGTTCTATAGTGTATTAGTAACAGTGAGAGGTGAGGTGGACTCTACAGTGTGTTCTATAGTGTATTAGTAACAGTGAGAGGTGAGATGGACTCTACAGTGTGTTCTATAGTGTATTAGTAACAGTGAGAGGTGAGATGGACTCTACAGTGTGTTCTATAGTGTATTAGTAACAGTGAGAGGTGAGGTGGACTCTACAGTGTGTTCTATAGTGTATTAGTAACAGTGAGAGGTGAGGTGGACTACAGTGTGTTCTATAGTGTATTAGTAACAGTGAGAGGTGAGATGGACTCTACAGTGTGTTCTATAGTGTATTAGTAACAGTGAGAGGTGAGGTGGACTCTACAGTGTGTTCTATAGTGTATTAGTAACAGTGAGAGGTGGACTCTACAGTGTGTTCTATAGTGTATTAGTAAAAGTGAGAGGTGAGGTGGACTCTACAGTGTGTACTATAGTGTATTAGTAACAGTGAGAGGTGAGGTGGACTCTACAGTGTGTTCTATAGTGTATTAGTAACAGTGAGAGGTGAGATGGACTCTACAGTGTGTTCTATAGTGTATTAGTAACAGTGAGAGGTGAGATGGACTCTACAGTGTGTTCTATAGTGTATTAGTAACAGTGAGAGGTGAGGTGGACTCTACAGTGTGTTCTATAGTGTATTAGTAACAGTGAGAGGTGAGGTGGACTCTACAGTGTGTTCTATAGTGTATTAGTAACAGTGAGAGGTGAGGTGGACTCTACAGTGTGTTCTATAGTGTATTAGTAACAGTGAGAGGTGAGGTGGACTCTACAGTGTGTTCTATAGTTTGTGTTCTATAGTGTATTAGTAACAGTGAGAGGTGAGATGGACTCTACAGTGTGTTCTATAGTGTATTAGTAACAGTGAGAGGTGAGGTGGACTCTACAGTGCGTTCTATAGTGTATTAGTAACAGTGAGAGGTGAGATGGACTCTACAGTGTGTTCTATAGTGTATTAGTAACAGTGAGAGGTGAGGTGGACTCTACAGTGTGTTCTATAGTGTATTAGTAACAGTGAGAGGCGGACTCTACAGTGTGTTCTATAGTGTATTAGTAACAGTGAGAGGTGAGGTGGACTCTACAGTGTGTTCTATAGTGTATTAGTAACAGTGAGAGGTGAGGTGGACTCTACAGTGTGTTCTATAGTGTATTAGTAACAGTGAGAGGTGAGGTGGACTCTACAGTGTGTTCTATAGTGTATTAGTAACAGTGAGAGGTGAGGTGGACTCTACAGTGTGTTCTATAGTGTATTAGTAACAGTGAGAGGTGAGGTGGACTCTACAGTGTGTTCTATAGTGTATTAGTAACAGTGAGAGGTGAGGTGGACTCTACAGTGTGTTCTATAGTGTATTAGTAACAGTGAGAGGTGAGATGGACTCTATAGTGTGTTCTATAGTGTATTAGTAACAGTGAGAGGTGAGATGGACTCTACAGTGTGTTCTATAGTGTATTAGTAACAGTGAGAGGTGAGGTGGACTCTACAGTGTGTTCTATAGTGTATTAGTAACAGTGAGAGGTGAGGTGGACTCTACAGTGTGTTCTATAGTTTGTGTTCTATAGTGTATTAGTAACAGTGAGAGGTGAGATGGACTCTACAGTGTGTTCTATAGTGTATTAGTAACAGTGAGAGGTGGACTCTACAGTGTGTTCTATAGTGTATTAGTAACAGTGAGAGGTGAGGTGGACTCTACAGTGTGTTCTATAGTGTATTAGTAACAGTGAGAGGTGAGATGGACTCTACAGTGTGTTCTATAGTGTATTAGTAACAGTGAGAGGTGAGGTGGACTCTACAGTGTGTTCTATAGTGTATTAGTAACAGTGAGAGGTGAGATGGACTCTACAGTGTGTTCTATAGTGTATTAGTAACAGTGAGAGGTGAGATGGACTCTACAGTGTGTTCTATAGTGTATTAGTAACAGTGAGAGGTGAGGTGGACTCTACAGTGTGTTCTATAGTGTATTAGTAACAGTGAGAGGTGAGGTGGACTCTACAGTGTGTTCTATAGTGTATTAGTAACAGTGAGAGGTGAGATGGACTCTACAGTGTGTTCTATAGTGTATTAGTAACAGTGAGAGGTGAGGTGGACTCTACAGTGTGTTCTATAGTGTATTAGTAACAGTGAGAGGTGAGTGGACTCTACAGTGTGTTCTATAGTGTATTAGTAACAGTGAGAGGTGAGGTGGACTCTACAGTGTGTTCTATAGTGTATTAGTAACAGTGAGAGGTGAGGTGGACTCTACAGTGTGTTCTATAGTGTATTAGTAACAGTGAGGTGAGGTGGACTCTACAGTGTGTTCTATAGTGTATTAGTAACAGTGAGAGGTGAGATGGACTCTACAGTGTGTTCTATAGTGTATTAGTAACAGTGAGAGGTGAGGTGGACTCTACAGTGTGTTCTATAGTGTATTAGTAACAGTGAGAGGTGGACTCTACAGTGTGTTCTATAGTGTATTAGTAACAGTGAGAGGTGAGGTGGACTCTACAGTGTGTTCTATAGTGTATTAGTAACAGTGAGAGGTGAGGTGGACTCTACAGTGTGTTCTATAGTGTATTAGTAACAGTGAGAGGTGAGGTGGACTCTACAGTGTGTTCTATAGTGTATTAGTAACAGTGAGAGGGCGGACTCTACAGTGTGTTCTATAGTGTATTAGTAACAGTGAGAGGTGAGATGGACTCTACAGTGTGTTCTATAGTGTATTAGTAACAGTGAGAGGTGAGATGGACTCTACAGTGTGTTCTATAGTGTATTAGTAACAGTGAGAGGTGAGATGGACTCTACAGTGTGTTCTATAGTGTATTAGTAACAGTGAGAGGTGAGAGTGGACTCTACAGTGTGTTCTATAGTGTATTAGTAACAGTGAGAGGTGAGATGGACTCTACAGTGTGTTCTATAGTGTATTAATAACAGTGAGAGGTGAGATGGACTCTACAGTGTGTTCTATAGTGTATTAGTAACAGTGAGAGGTGAGGTGGACTCTACAGTGTGTTCTATAGTGTATTAGTAACAGTGCGAGGTGAGATGGACTCTACAGTGTGTTCTATAGTGTATTAGTAACAGTGAGAGGTGAGGTGGACTCTACAGTGTGTTCTATAGTGTATTAGTAACAGTGAGAGGTGAGGTGGACTCTACAGTGTGTTCTATAGTGTATTAGTAACAGTGAGAGGTGAGGTGGACTCTACAGTGTGTTCTATAGTGTATTAGTAACAGTGAGAGGTGAGGTGGACTCTACAGTGTGTTCTATAGTGTATTAGTAACAGTGAGAGGTGAGGTGGACTCTACAGTGTGTTCTATAGTGTATTAGTAACAGTGAGAGGTGAGGTGTACTCTACAGTGTGTTCTATAGTGTATTAGTAACAGTGAGAGGTGAGATGGACTCTATAGTGTGTTCTATAGTGTATTAGTAACAGTGAGAGGTGAGATGGACTCTACAGTGTGTTCTATAGTGTATTAGTAACAGTGAGAGGTGAGGTGGACTCTACAGTGTGTTCTATAGTGTATTAGTAACAGTGAGAGGTGAGGTGGACTCTACAGTGTGTTCTATAGTTTGTGTTCTATAGTGTATTAGTAACAGTGAGAGGTGAGATGGACTCTACAGTGTGTTCTATAGTGTATTAGTAACAGTGAGAGGTGGACTCTACAGTGTGTTCTATAGTGTATTAGTAACAGTGAGAGGTGAGGTGGACTCTACAGTGTGTTCTATAGTGTATTAGTAACAGTGAGAGGTGAGATGGACTCTACAGTGTGTTCTATAGTGTATTAGTAACAGTGAGAGGTGAGGTGGACTCTACAGTGTGTTCTATAGTGTATTAGTAACAGTGAGAGGTGAGATGGACTCTACAGTGTGTTCTATAGTGTATTAGTAACAGTGAGAGGTGAGATGGACTCTACAGTGTGTTCTATAGTGTATTAGTAACAGTGAGAGGTGAGGTGGACTCTACAGTGTGTTCTATAGTGTATTAGTAACAGTGAGAGGTGAGGTGGACTACAGTGTGTTCTATAGTGTATTAGTAACAGTGAGAGGTGAGATGGACTCTACAGTGTGTTCTATAGTGTATTAGTAACAGTGAGAGGTGAGGTGGACTCTACAGTGTGTTCTATAGTGTATTAGTAACAGTGAGAGGTGGACTCTACAGTGTGTTCTATAGTGTATTAGTAAAAGTGAGAGGTGAGGTGGACTCTACAGTGTGTACTATAGTGTATTAGTAACAGTGAGAGGTGAGGTGGACTCTACAGTGTGTTCTATAGTGTATTAGTAACAGTGAGAGGTGAGATGGACTCTACAGTGTGTTCTATAGTGTATTAGTAACAGTGAGAGGTGAGATGGACTCTACAGTGTGTTCTATAGTGTATTAGTAACAGTGAGAGGTGAGGTGGACTCTACAGTGTGTTCTATAGTGTATTAGTAACAGTGAGAGGTGAGGTGGACTCTACAGTGTGTTCTATAGTGTATTAGTAACAGTGAGAGGTGAGGTGGACTCTACAGTGTGTTCTATAGTGTATTAGTAACAGTGAGAGGTGAGGTGGACTCTACAGTGTGTTCTATAGTTTGTGTTCTATAGTGTATTAGTAACAGTGAGAGGTGAGATGGACTCTACAGTGTGTTCTATAGTGTATTAGTAACAGTGAGAGGTGAGGTGGACTCTACAGTGCGTTCTATAGTGTATTAGTAACAGTGAGAGGTGAGATGGACTCTACAGTGTGTTCTATAGTGTATTAGTAACAGTGAGAGGTGAGGTGGACTCTACAGTGTGTTCTATAGTGTATTAGTAACAGTGAGAGGCGGACTCTACAGTGTGTTCTATAGTGTATTAGTAACAGTGAGAGGTGAGGTGGACTCTACAGTGTGTTCTATAGTGTATTAGTAACAGTGAGAGGTGAGGTGGACTCTACAGTGTGTTCTATAGTGTATTAGTAACAGTGAGAGGTGAGGTGGACTCTACAGTGTGTTCTATAGTGTATTAGTAACAGTGAGAGGTGAGGTGGACTCTACAGTGTGTTCTATAGTGTATTAGTAACAGTGAGAGGTGAGGTGGACTCTACAGTGTGTTCTATAGTGTATTAGTAACAGTGAGAGGTGAGGTGGACTCTACAGTGTGTTCTATAGTGTATTAGTAACAGTGAGAGGTGAGATGGACTCTATAGTGTGTTCTATAGTGTATTAGTAACAGTGAGAGGTGAGATGGACTCTACAGTGTGTTCTATAGTGTATTAGTAACAGTGAGAGGTGAGGTGGACTCTACAGTGTGTTCTATAGTGTATTAGTAACAGTGAGAGGTGAGGTGGACTCTACAGTGTGTTCTATAGTTTGTGTTCTATAGTGTATTAGTAACAGTGAGAGGTGAGATGGACTCTACAGTGTGTTCTATAGTGTATTAGTAACAGTGAGAGGTGGACTCTACAGTGTGTTCTATAGTGTATTAGTAACAGTGAGAGGTGAGGTGGACTCTACAGTGTGTTCTATAGTGTATTAGTAACAGTGAGAGGTGAGATGGACTCTACAGTGTGTTCTATAGTGTATTAGTAACAGTGAGAGGTGAGGTGGACTCTACAGTGTGTTCTATAGTGTATTAGTAACAGTGAGAGGTGAGATGGACTCTACAGTGTGTTCTATAGTGTATTAGTAACAGTGAGAGGTGAGATGGACTCTACAGTGTGTTCTATAGTGTATTAGTAACAGTGAGAGGTGAGGTGGACTCTACAGTGTGTTCTATAGTGTATTAGTAACAGTGAGAGGTGAGGTGGACTACAGTGTGTTCTATAGTGTATTAGTAACAGTGAGAGGTGAGATGGACTCTACAGTGTGTTCTATAGTGTATTAGTAACAGTGAGAGGTGAGGTGGACTCTACAGTGTGTTCTATAGTGTATTAGTAACAGTGAGAGGTGGACTCTACAGTGTGTTCTATAGTGTATTAGTAACAGTGAGAGGTGAGGTGGACTCTACAGTGTGTTCTATAGTGTATTAGTAACAGTGAGAGGTGAGGTGGACTCTACAGTGTGTTCTATAGTGTATTAGTAACAGTGTGAGGTGGACTCTACAGTGTGTTCTATAGTGTGTTAGTAACAGTGAGAGGTGAGATGGACTCTACAGTGTGTTCTATAGTGTATTAGTAACAGTGAGAGGTGAGGTGGACTCTACAGTGTGTTCTATAGTGTATTAGTAACAGTGAGAGGCGGACTCTACAGTGTGTTCTATAGTGTATTAGTAACAGTGAGAGGTGAGGTGGACTCTACAGTGTGTTCTATAGTGTATTAGTAACAGCGAGAGGTGAGGTGGACTCTACAGTGTGTTCTATAGTGTATTAGTAACAGTGAGAGGTGAGGTGGACTCTACAGTGTGTTCTATAGTGTATTAGTAACAGTGAGAGGTGAGGTGGACTCTACAGTGTGTTCTATAGTGTATTAGTAACAGTGAGAGGTGAGGTGGACTCTACAGTGTGTTCTATAGTGTATTAGTAACAGTGAGAGGTGAGATGGACTCTACAGTGTGTTCTATAGTGTATTAGTAACAGTGAGAGGTGAGATGGACTCTACAGTGTGTTCTATAGTGTATTAGTAACAGTGAGAGGTGAGGTGGACTCTACAGTGTGTTCTATAGTGTATTAGTAACAGTGAGAGGTGAGGTGGACTCTACAGTGTGTTCTATAGTGTATTAGTAACAGTGAGAGGTGAGGTGGACTCTACAGTGTGTTCTATAGTGTATTAGTAACAGTGAGAGGTGAGGTGGACTCTACAGTGTGTTCTATAGTGTATTAGTAACAGTGAGAGGTGAGGTGGACTCTACAGTGTGTTCTATAGTGTATTAGTAACAGTGAGAGGTGAGATGGACTCTATAGTGTGTTCTATAGTGTATTAGTAACAGTGAGAGGTGAGATGGACTCTACAGTGTGTTCTATAGTGTATTAGTAACAGTGAGAGGTGAGGTGGACTCTACAGTGTGTTCTATAGTGTATTAGTAACAGTGAGAGGTGAGGTGGACTCTACAGTGTGTTCTATAGTTTGTGTTCTATAGTGTATTAGTAACAGTGAGAGGTGAGATGGACTCTACAGTGTGTTCTATAGTGTATTAGTAACAGTGAGAGGTGAGGTGGACTCTACAGTGTGTTCTATAGTGTATTAGTAACAGTGAGAGGTGAGGTGGACTCTACAGTGTGTTCTATAGTGTATTAGTAACAGTGAGAGGTGAGATGGACTCTACAGTGTGTTCTATAGTGTATTAGTAACAGTGAGAGGTGAGGTGGACTCTACAGTGTGTTCTATAGTGTATTAGTAACAGTGAGAGGTGAGATGGACTCTACAGTGTGTTCTATAGTGTATTAGTAACAGTGAGAGGTGAGATGGACTCTACAGTGTGTTCTATAGTGTATTAGTAACAGTGAGAGGTGAGGTGGACTCTACAGTGTGTTCTATAGTGTATTAGTAACAGTGAGAGGTGAGGTGGACTACAGTGTGTTCTATAGTGTATTAGTAACAGTGAGAGGTGAGATGGACTCTACAGTGTGTTCTATAGTGTATTAGTAACAGTGAGAGGTGAGGTGGACTCTACAGTGTGTTCTATAGTGTATTAGTAACAGTGAGAGGTGGACTCTACAGTGTGTTCTATAGTGTATTAGTAACAGTGAGAGGTGAGATGGACTCTACAGTGTGTTCTATAGTGTATTAGTAACAGTGAGAGGTGAGGTGGACTCTACAGTGTGTTCTATAGTGTATTAGTAACAGTGAGAGGTGAGGTGGACTCTATAGTGTGTTCTATAGTGTATTAGTAACAGTGAGAGGTGAGGTGGACTCTACAGTGTGTTCTATAGTGTATTAGTAACAGTGAGAGGTGAGGTGGACTCTACAGTGTGTTCTATAGTGTATTAGTAACAGTGTGAGGTGGACTCTACAGTGTGTTCTATAGTGTGTTAGTAACAGTGAGAGGTGAGATGGACTCTACAGTGTGTTCTATAGTGTATTAGTAACAGCGAGAGGTGAGGTGGACTCTACAGTGTGTTCTATAGTGTATTAGTAACAGTGAGAGGTGAGGTGGACTCTACAGTGTGTTCTATAGTGTATTAGTAACAGTGAGAGGCGGACTCTACAGTGTGTTCTATAGTGTATTAGTAACAGTGAGAGGTGAGGTGGACTCTACAGTGTGTTCTATAGTGTATTAGTAACAGTGAGAGGCGGACTCTACAGTGTGTTCTATAGTGTATTAGTAACAGTGAGAGGCGGACTCTACAGTGTGTTCTATAGTGTATTAGTAACAGTGAGAGGTGAGGTGGACTCTACAGTGTGTTCTATAGTGTATTAGTAACAGTGAGAGGCGGACTCTACAGTGTGTTCTATAGTGTATTAGTAACAGTGAGAGGTGAGGTGGACTCTACAGTGTGTTCTATAGTGTATTAGTAACAGCGAGAGGTGAGGTGGACTCTACAGTGTGTTCTATAGTGTATTAGTAACAGTGAGAGGTGAGGTGGACTCTACAGTGTGTTCTATAGTGTATTAGTAACAGTGAGAGGTGAGGTGGACTCTACAGTGTGTTCTATAGTGTATTAGTAACAGTGAGAGGTGAGGTGGACTCTACAGTGTGTTCTATAGTGTATTAGTAACAGTGAGAGGTGAGATGGACTCTATAGTGTGTTCTATAGTGTATTAGTAACAGTGAGAGGTGAGATGGACTCTACAGTGTGTTCTATAGTGTATTAGTAACAGTGAGAGGTGAGGTGGACTCTACAGTGTGTTCTATAGTGTATTAGTAACAGTGAGAGGTGAGGTGGACTCTACAGTGTGTTCTATAGTGTATTAGTAACAGTGAGAGGTGAGGTGGACTCTACAGTGTGTTCTATAGTGTATTAGTAACAGTGAGAGGTGAGGTGGACTCTACAGTGTGTTCTATAGTGTATTAGTAACAGTGAGAGGTGAGGTGGACTCTACAGTGTGTTCTATAGTGTATTAGTAACAGTGAGAGGTGAGGTGGACTCTACAGTGTGTTCTATAGTGTATTAGTAACAGTGAGAGGTGAGATGGACTCTACAGTGTGTTCTATAGTGTATTAGTAACAGTGAGAGGTGAGATGGACTCTACAGTGTGTTCTATAGTGTATTAGTAACAGTGAGAGGTGAGGTGGACTCTACAGTGTGTTCTATAGTGTATTAGTAACAGTGAGAGGTGAGGTGGACTCTACAGTGTGTTCTATAGTGTATTAGTAACAGTGAGAGGCGGGACTCTACAGTGTGTTCTATAGTGTATTAGTAACAGTGAGAGGTGAGGTGGACTCTACAGTGTGTTCTATAGTGTATTAGTAACAGTGAGAGGTGAGGTGGACTCTACAGTGTGTTCTATAGTGTATTAGTAACAGTGAGAGGCGGACTCTACAGTGTGTTCTATAGTGTATTAGTAACAGTGAGAGGTGAGGTGGACTCTACAGTGTGTTCTATAGTGTATTAGTAACAGTGAGAGGGCGGGACTCTACAGTGTGTTCTATAGTGTATTAGTAACAGTGAGAGGTGAGGTGGACTCTACAGTGTGTTCTATAGTGTATTAGTAACAGTGAGAGGTGAGGTGGACTCTACAGTGTGTTCTATAGTGTATTAGTAACAGTGAGAGGTGAGGTGGACTCTACAGTGTGTTCTATAGTGTATTAGTAACAGTGAGAGGTGAGGTGGACTCTACAGTGTGTTCTATAGTGTATTAGTAACAGTGAGAGGTGAGGTGGACTCTACAGTGTGTTCTATAGTGTATTAGTAACAGTGAGAGGTGAGATGGACTCTACAGTGTGTTCTATAGTGTATTAGTAACAGTGAGAGGTGAGATGGACTCTACAGTGTGTTCTATAGTGTATTAGTAACAGTGAGAGGTGAGGTGGACTCTACAGTGTGTTCTATAGTGTATTAGTAACAGTGAGAGGTGAGGTGGACTCTACAGTGTGTTCTATAGTGTATTAGTAACAGTGAGAGGTGAGGTGGACTCTACAGTGTGTTCTATAGTGTATTAGTAACAGTGAGAGGTGAGGTGGACTCTACAGTGTGTTCTATAGTGTATTAGTAACAGTGAGAGGTGAGGTGGACTCTACAGTGTGTTCTATAGTGTATTAGTAACAGTGAGAGGTGAGATGGACTCTACAGTGTGTTCTATAGTGTATTAGTAACAGTGAGAGGTGAGATGGACTCTACAGTGTGTTCTATAGTGTATTAGTAACAGTGAGAGGTGAGGTGGACTCTACAGTGTGTTCTATAGTGTATTAGTAACAGTGAGAGGTGAGGTGGACTCTACAGTGTGTTCTATAGTTTGTGTTCTATAGTGTATTAGTAACAGTGAGAGGTGAGATGGACTCTACAGTGTGTTCTATAGTGTATTAGTAACAGTGAGAGGTGAGGTGGACTCTACAGTGTGTTCTATAGTGTATTAGTAACAGTGAGAGGTGAGGTGGACTCTACAGTGTGTTCTATAGTGTATTAGTAACAGTGAGAGGTGAGATGGACTCTACAGTGTGTTCTATAGTGTATTAGTAACAGTGAGAGGTGAGGTGGACTCTACAGTGTGTTCTATAGTGTATTAGTAACAGTGAGAGGTGAGATGGACTCTACAGTGTGTTCTATAGTGTATTAGTAACAGTGAGAGGTGAGATGGACTCTACAGTGTGTTCTATAGTGTATTAGTAACAGTGAGAGGTGAGGTGGACTCTACAGTGTGTTCTATAGTGTATTAGTAACAGTGAGAGGTGAGGTGGACTACAGTGTGTTCTATAGTGTATTAGTAACAGTGAGAGGTGAGATGGACTCTACAGTGTGTTCTATAGTGTATTAGTAACAGTGAGAGGTGAGGTGGACTCTACAGTGTGTTCTATAGTGTATTAGTAACAGTGAGAGGTGGACTCTACAGTGTGTTCTATAGTGTATTAGTAACAGTGAGAGGTGAGATGGACTCTACAGTGTGTTCTATAGTGTATTAGTAACAGTGAGAGGTGAGGTGGACTCTACAGTGTGTTCTATAGTGTATTAGTAACAGTGAGAGGTGAGGTGGACTCTATAGTGTGTTCTATAGTGTATTAGTAACAGTGAGAGGTGAGGTGGACTCTACAGTGTGTTCTATAGTGTATTAGTAACAGTGAGAGGTGAGGTGGACTCTACAGTGTGTTCTATAGTGTATTAGTAACAGTGTGAGGTGGACTCTACAGTGTGTTCTATAGTGTGTTAGTAACAGTGAGAGGTGAGATGGACTCTACAGTGTGTTCTATAGTGTATTAGTAACAGCGAGAGGTGAGGTGGACTCTACAGTGTGTTCTATAGTGTATTAGTAACAGTGAGAGGTGAGGTGGACTCTACAGTGTGTTCTATAGTGTATTAGTAACAGTGAGAGGCGGACTCTACAGTGTGTTCTATAGTGTATTAGTAACAGTGAGAGGTGAGGTGGACTCTACAGTGTGTTCTATAGTGTATTAGTAACAGTGAGAGGCGGACTCTACAGTGTGTTCTATAGTGTATTAGTAACAGTGAGAGGCGGACTCTACAGTGTGTTCTATAGTGTATTAGTAACAGTGAGAGGTGAGGTGGACTCTACAGTGTGTTCTATAGTGTATTAGTAACAGTGAGAGGCGGACTCTACAGTGTGTTCTATAGTGTATTAGTAACAGTGAGAGGTGAGGTGGACTCTACAGTGTGTTCTATAGTGTATTAGTAACAGCGAGAGGTGAGGTGGACTCTACAGTGTGTTCTATAGTGTATTAGTAACAGTGAGAGGTGAGGTGGACTCTACAGTGTGTTCTATAGTGTATTAGTAACAGTGAGAGGTGAGGTGGACTCTACAGTGTGTTCTATAGTGTATTAGTAACAGTGAGAGGTGAGGTGGACTCTACAGTGTGTTCTATAGTGTATTAGTAACAGTGAGAGGTGAGATGGACTCTATAGTGTGTTCTATAGTGTATTAGTAACAGTGAGAGGTGAGATGGACTCTACAGTGTGTTCTATAGTGTATTAGTAACAGTGAGAGGTGAGGTGGACTCTACAGTGTGTTCTATAGTGTATTAGTAACAGTGAGAGGTGAGGTGGACTCTACAGTGTGTTCTATAGTGTATTAGTAACAGTGAGAGGTGAGGTGGACTCTACAGTGTGTTCTATAGTGTATTAGTAACAGTGAGAGGTGAGGTGGACTCTACAGTGTGTTCTATAGTGTATTAGTAACAGTGAGAGGTGAGGTGGACTCTACAGTGTGTTCTATAGTGTATTAGTAACAGTGAGAGGTGAGGTGGACTCTACAGTGTGTTCTATAGTGTATTAGTAACAGTGAGAGGTGAGATGGACTCTACAGTGTGTTCTATAGTGTATTAGTAACAGTGAGAGGTGAGATGGACTCTACAGTGTGTTCTATAGTGTATTAGTAACAGTGAGAGGTGAGGTGGACTCTACAGTGTGTTCTATAGTGTATTAGTAACAGTGAGAGGTGAGGTGGACTCTACAGTGTGTTCTATAGTGTATTAGTAACAGTGAGAGGCGGACTCTACAGTGTGTTCTATAGTGTATTAGTAACAGTGAGAGGTGAGGTGGACTCTACAGTGTGTTCTATAGTGTATTAGTAACAGTGAGAGGTGAGGTGGACTCTACAGTGTGTTCTATAGTGTATTAGTAACAGTGAGAGGCGGACTCTACAGTGTGTTCTATAGTGTATTAGTAACAGTGAGAGGTGAGGTGGACTCTACAGTGTGTTCTATAGTGTATTAGTAACAGTGAGAGGCGGACTCTACAGTGTGTTCTATAGTGTATTAGTAACAGTGAGAGGTGAGGTGGACTCTACAGTGTGTTCTATAGTGTATTAGTAACAGCGAGAGGTGAGGTGGACTCTACAGTGTGTTCTATAGTGTATTAGTAACAGTGAGAGGTGAGGTGGACTCTACAGTGTGTTCTATAGTGTATTAGTAACAGTGAGAGGTGAGGTGGACTCTACAGTGTGTTCTATAGTGTATTAGTAACAGTGAGAGGTGAGGTGGACTCTACAGTGTGTTCTATAGTGTATTAGTAACAGTGAGAGGTGAGATGGACTCTATAGTGTGTTCTATAGTGTATTAGTAACAGTGAGAGGTGAGATGGACTCTACAGTGTGTTCTATAGTGTATTAGTAACAGTGAGAGGTGAGGTGGACTCTACAGTGTGTTCTATAGTGTATTAGTAACAGTGAGAGGTGAGGTGGACTCTACAGTGTGTTCTATAGTGTATTAGTAACAGTGAGAGGTGAGGTGGACTCTACAGTGTGTTCTATAGTGTATTAGTAACAGTGAGAGGTGAGGTGGACTCTACAGTGTGTTCTATAGTGTATTAGTAACAGTGAGAGGTGAGGTGGACTCTACAGTGTGTTCTATAGTGTATTAGTAACAGTGAGAGGTGAGGTGGACTCTACAGTGTGTTCTATAGTGTATTAGTAACAGTGAGAGGTGAGATGGACTCTATAGTGTGTTCTATAGTGTATTAGTAACAGTGAGAGGTGAGATGGACTCTACAGTGTGTTCTATAGTGTATTAGTAACAGTGAGAGGTGAGGTGGACTCTACAGTGTGTTCTATAGTGTATTAGTAACAGTGAGAGGTGAGGTGGACTCTACAGTGTGTTCTATAGTTTGTGTTCTATAGTGTATTAGTAACAGTGAGAGGTGAGATGGACTCTACAGTGTGTTCTATAGTGTATTAGTAACAGTGAGAGGTGAGGTGGACTCTACAGTGTGTTCTATAGTGTATTAGTAACAGTGAGAGGTGAGGTGGACTCTACAGTGTGTTCTATAGTGTATTAGTAACAGTGAGAGGTGAGATGGACTCTACAGTGTGTTCTATAGTGTATTAGTAACAGTGAGAGGTGAGGTGGACTCTACAGTGTGTTCTATAGTGTATTAGTAACAGTGAGAGGTGAGATGGACTCTACAGTGTGTTCTATAGTGTATTAGTAACAGTGAGAGGTGAGATGGACTCTACAGTGTGTTCTATAGTGTATTAGTAACAGTGAGAGGTGAGGTGGACTCTACAGTGTGTTCTATAGTGTATTAGTAACAGTGAGAGGTGAGGTGGACTACAGTGTGTTCTATAGTGTATTAGTAACAGTGAGAGGTGAGATGGACTCTACAGTGTGTTCTATAGTGTATTAGTAACAGTGAGAGGTGAGGTGGACTCTACAGTGTGTTCTATAGTGTATTAGTAACAGTGAGAGGTGGACTCTACAGTGTGTTCTATAGTGTATTAGTAACAGTGAGAGGTGAGATGGACTCTACAGTGTGTTCTATAGTGTATTAGTAACAGTGAGAGGTGAGGTGGACTCTACAGTGTGTTCTATAGTGTATTAGTAACAGTGAGAGGTGAGGTGGACTCTATAGTGTGTTCTATAGTGTATTAGTAACAGTGAGAGGTGAGGTGGACTCTACAGTGTGTTCTATAGTGTATTAGTAACAGTGAGAGGTGAGGTGGACTCTACAGTGTGTTCTATAGTGTATTAGTAACAGTGTGAGGTGGACTCTACAGTGTGTTCTATAGTGTGTTAGTAACAGTGAGAGGTGAGATGGACTCTACAGTGTGTTCTATAGTGTATTAGTAACAGCGAGAGGTGAGGTGGACTCTACAGTGTGTTCTATAGTGTATTAGTAACAGTGAGAGGTGAGGTGGACTCTTCAGTGTGTTCTATAGTGTATTAGTAACAGTGAGAGGTGAGGTGGACTCTACAGTGTGTTCTATAGTGTATTAGTAACAGTGAGAGGTGAGATGGACTCTACAGTGTGTTCTATAGTGTATTAGTAACAGTGAGAGGTGAGATGGACTCTACAGTGTGTTCTATAGTGTATTAGTAACAGTGAGAGGTGAGGTGGACTCTACAGTGTGTTCTATAGTGTATTAGTAACAGTGAGAGGTGAGATGGACTCTACAGTGTGTTCTATAGTGTATTAGTAACAGTCAGAGGTGAGGTGGACTCTACAGTGTGTTCTATAGTGTATTAGTAACAGTGAGAGGTGAGATGGACTCTACAGTGTGTTCTATAGTGTATTAGTAACAGTGAGAGGTGAGGTGGACTCTACAGTGTGTTCTATAGTGTATTAGTAACAGTGAGAGGCGGACTCTACAGTGTGTTCTATAGTGTATTAGTAACAGTGAGAGGTGAGGTGGACTCTACAGTGTGTTCTATAGTGTATTAGTAACAGCGAGAGGTGAGGTGGACTCTACAGTGTGTTCTATAGTGTATTAGTAACAGTGAGAGGTGAGGTGGACTCTACAGTGTGTTCTATAGTGTATTAGTAACAGTGAGAGGTGAGGTGGACTCTACAGTGTGTTCTATAGTGTATTAGTAACAGTGAGAGGTGAGGTGGACTCTACAGTGTGTTCTATAGTGTATTAGTAACAGTGAGAGGTGAGATGGACTCTATAGTGTGTTCTATAGTGTATTAGTAACAGTGAGAGGTGAGATGGACTCTACAGTGTGTTCTATAGTGTATTAGTAACAGTGAGAGGTGAGATGGACTCTACAGTGTGTTCTATAGTGTATTAGTAACAGTGAGAGGTGAGGTGGACTCTACAGTGTGTTCTATAGTGTATTAGTAACAGTGAGAGGTGAGGTGGACTCTACAGTGTGTTCTATAGTTTGTGTTCTATAGTGTATTAGTAACAGTGAGAGGTGAGATGGACTCTAGAGTGTGTTCTATAGTGTATTAGTAACAGTGAGAGGTGAGGTGGACTCTACAGTGTGTTCTATAGTGTATTAGTAACAGTGAGAGGTGAGGTGGACTCTACAGTGTGTTCTATAGTGTATTAGTAACAGTGAGAGGTGAGATGGACTCTACAGTGTGTTCTATAGTGTATTAGTAACAGTGAGAGGTGAGATGGACTCTACAGTGTGTTCTATAGTGTATTAGTAACAGTGAGAGGTGGACTCTACAGTGTGTTCTATAGTGTATTAGTAACAGTGAGAGGTGAGGTGGACTCTACAGTGTGTTCTATAGTGTATTAGTAACAGTGAGAGGTGAGGTGGACTCTACAGTGTGTTCTATAGTGTATTAGTAACAGTGAGAGGTGAGGTGGACTCTACAGTGTGTTCTATAGTGTATTAGTAACAGTGAGAGGCGGACTCTACAGTGTGTTCTATAGTGTATTAGTAACAGTGAGAGGTGAGGTGGACTCTACAGTGTGTTCTATAGAGTATTAGTAACAGTGAGAGGTGAGATGGACTCTACAGTGTGTTCTATAGTGTATTAGTAACAGTGAGAGGTGAAGTGGACTCTACAGTGTGTTCTATAGTGTATTAGTAACAGTGAGAGGTGAGGTGGACTCTACAGTGTGTTCTATAGTGTATTAGTAACAGTGAGAGGTGAGGTGGACTCTACAGTGTGTTCTATAGTGTATTAGTAACAGTCAGAGGTGAGGTGGACTCTACAGTGTGTTCTATAGTGTATTAGTAACAGTGAGAGGTGAGATGGACTCTACAGTGTGTTCTATAGTGTATTAGTAACAGTGAGAGGTGAAGTGGACTCTACAGTGTGTTCTATAGTGTATTAGTAACAGTGAGAGGTGAGGTGGACTCTACAGTGTGTTCTATAGTGTATTAGTAACAGTGAGAGGTGAGATGGACTCTATAGTGTGTTCTATAGTGTATTAGTAACAGTGAGAGGTGAGATGGACTCTACAGTGTGTTCTATAGTGTATTAGTAACAGTGAGAGGTGAGATGGACTCTACAGTGTGTTCTATAGTGTATTAGTAACAGTGAGAGGTGAGGTGGACTCTACAGTGTGTTCTATAGTGTATTAGTAACAGTGAGAGGTGAGGTGGACTCTACAGTGTGTTCTATAGTGTATTAGTAACAGTGAGAGGTGAGATGGACTCTACAGTGTGTTCTATAGTGTATTAGTAACAGTGAGAGGTGAGATGGACTCTACAGTGTGTTCTATAGTGTATTAGTAACAGTGAGAGGTGGACTCTACAGTGTGTTCTATAGTGTATTAGTAACAGTGAGAGGTGAGGTGGACTCTACAGTGTGTTCTATAGTGTATTAGTAACAGTGAGAGGTGAGGTGGACTCTACAGTGTGTTCTATAGTGTATTAGTAACAGTGAGAGGTGAGGTGGACTCTACAGTGTGTTCTATAGTGTATTAGTAACAGTGAGAGGCGGACTCTACAGTGTGTTCTATAGTGTATTAGTAACAGTGAGAGGTGAGGTGGACTCTACAGTGTGTTCTATAGAGTATTAGTAACAGTGAGAGGTGAGATGGACTCTACAGTGTGTTCTATAGTGTATTAGTAACAGTGAGAGGTGAAGTGGACTCTACAGTGTGTTCTATAGTGTATTAGTAACAGTGAGAGGTGAGGTGGACTCTACAGTGTGTTCTATAGTGTATTAGTAACAGTGAGAGGTGAGGTGGACTCTACAGTGTGTTCTATAGTGTATTAGTAACAGTCAGAGGTGAGGTGGACTCTACAGTGTGTTCTATAGTGTATTAGTAACAGTGAGAGGTGAGATGGACTCTACAGTGTGTTCTATAGTGTATTAGTAACAGTGAGAGGTGAAGTGGACTCTACAGTGTGTTCTATAGTGTATTAGTAACAGTGAGAGGTGAGGTGGACTCTACAGTGTGTACTATAGTGTATTAGTAACAGTGAGAGGTGAGATGGACTCTACAGTGTGTTCTATAGTGTATTAGTAACAGTGAGAGGTGAGATGGACTCTACAGTGTGTTCTATAGTGTATTAGTAACAGTGAGAGGTGAAGTGGACTCTACAGTGTGTTCTATAGTGTATTAGTAACAGTGAGAGGTGAGATGGACTCTACAGTGTGTTCTATAGTGTATTAATAACAGTGAGAGGTGAGATGGACTCTACAGTGTGTTCTATAGTGTATTAGTAACAGTGAGAGGTGAGGTGGACTCTACAGTGTGTTCTATAGTGTATTAGTAACAGTGAGAGGTGAGATGGACTCTACAGTGTGTTCTATAGTGTATTAGTAACAGTGAGAGGTGAGGTGGACTCTACAGTGTGTTCTATAGTGTATTAGTAACAGTGAGAGGTGAGGTGGACTCTACAGTGTGTTCTATAGTGTATTAGTAACAGTGAGAGGTGAGGTGGACTCTACAGTGTGTTCTATAGTGTATTAGTAACAGTGAGAGGTGAGGTGGACTCTACAGTGTGTTCTATAGTGTATTAATAACAGTGAGAGGTGAGGTGGACTCTACAGTGTGTTCTATAGTGTATTAGTAACAGTGAGAGGTGAGGTGGACTCTACAGTGTGTTCTATAGTGTATTAGTAACAGTGAGAGGTGAGATGGACTCTATAGTGTGTTCTATAGTGTATTAGTAACAGTGAGAGGTGAGATGGACTCTACAGTGTGTTCTATAGTGTATTAGTAACAGTGAGAGGTGAGGTGGACTCTACAGTGTGTTCTATAGTGTATTAGTAACAGTGAGAGGTGAGGTGGACTCTACAGTGTGTTCTATAGTTTGTGTTCTATAGTGTATTAGTAACAGTGAGAGGTGAGATGGACTCTACAGTGTGTTCTATAGTGTATTAGTAACAGTGAGAGGTGAGGTGGACTCTACAGTGTGTTCTATAGTGTGTTAGTATCAGTGAGAGGTGAGATTGACTCTACAGTGTGTTCTATAGTGTATTAGTAACAGTGAGAGGTGAGGTGGACTCTACAGTGTGTTCTATAGTGTATTAGTAACAGTGTGAGGTGGACTCTACAGTGTGTTCTATAGTGTGTTAGTAACAGTGAGAGGTGAGATTGACTCTACAGTGTGTTCTATAGTGTATTAGTAACAGTGAGAGGTGAGGTGGACTCTACAGTGTGTTCTATAGTGTGTTAGTATCAGTGAGAGGTGAGGTGGACTCTACAGTGTGTTCTATAGTGTATTAGTAACAGTGAGAGGTGAGATTGACTCTACAGTGTGTTCTATAGTGTATTAGTAACAGTGAGAGGTGAAGTGGACTCTACAGTGTGTTCTATAGTGTATTAGTAACAGTGAGAGGTGAGATGGACTCTACAGTGTGTTCTATAGTGTATTAGTAACAGTGAGAGGTGAGGTGGACTCTACAGTGTGTTCTATAGTGTATTAGTAACAGTGAGAGGTGGACTCTACAGTGTGTTCTATAGTGTATTAGTAACAGTGAGAGGTGGACTCTACAGTGTGTTCTATAGTGTATTAGTAACAGTGAGAGGTGAGGTGGACTCTACAGTGTGTTCTATAGTGTATTAGTAACAGCGAGAGGTGAGGTGGACTCTACAGTGTGTTCTATAGTGTATTAGTAACAGTGAGAGGTGAGGTGGACTCTTCAGTGTGTTCTATAGTGTATTAGTAACAGTGAGAGGTGAGGTGGACTCTACAGTGTGTTCTATAGTGTATTAGTAACAGTGAGAGGTGGACTCTACAGTGTGTTCTATAGTGTATTAGTAACAGTGAGAGGTGAGATGGACTCTACAGTGTGTTCTATAGTGTATTAGTAACAGTGAGAGGTGAGGTGGACTCTACAGTGTGTTCTATAGTGTATTAGTAACAGTGTGAGGTGGACTCTACAGTGTGTTCTATAGTGTGTTAGTAACAGTGAGAGGTGAGATGGACTCTACAGTGTGATCTATAGTGTATTAGTAACAGCGAGAGGTGAGGTGGACTCTACAGTGTGTTCTATAGTGTATTAGTAACAGTGAGAGGTGAGATGGACTCTACAGTGTGTTCTATAGTGTATTAGTAACAGTGAGAGGTGAGATGGACTCTACAGTGTGTTCTATAGTGTGTTAGTATCAGTGAGAGGTGAGGTGGACTCTACAGTGTGTTCTATAGTGTATTAGTAACAGTGAGAGGTGAGATTGACTCTACAGTGTGTTCTATAGTGTATTAGTAACAGTGAGAGGTGAAGTGGACTCTACAGTGTGTTCTATATTGTATTAGTAACAGTGAGAGGTGAGATGGACTCTACAGTGTGTTCTATAGTGTATTAGTAACAGTGAGAGGTGAGGTGGACTCTACAGTGTGTTCTATAGTGTATTAGTAACAGCGAGAGGTGAGATGGACTCTACAGTGTGTTCTATAGTGTATTAGTAACAGTGAGAGGTGAGGTGGACTCTTCAGTGTGTTCTATAGTGTATTAGTAACAGTGAGAGGTGAGGTGGACTCTACAGTGTGTTCTATAGTGTATTAGTAACAGTGAGAGGTGAGGTGGACTCTACAGTGTGTTCTATAGTGTATTAGTAACAGTGAGAGGTGAGGTGGACTCTACAGTGTGTTCTATAGTGTATTAGTAACAGTGAGAGGTGAGGTGGACTCTACGGTGTGTTCTATAGTTTGTGTTCTATAGTGTATTAGTAACAGTGAGAGGTGAGATGGACTCTACAGTGTGTTCTATAGTGTATTAGTAACAGTGAGAGGTGAGGTGGACTCTACAGTGTGTTCTATAGTGTATTAGTAACAGTGAGAGGTGAGATGGACTCTACAGTGTGTTCTATAGTGTATTAGTAACAGTGAGAGGTGAGGTGGACTCTACAGTGTGTTCTATAGTGTATTAGTAACAGTGAGAGGCGGACTCTACAGTGTGTTCTATAGTGTATTAGTAACAGTGAGAGGTGAGGTGGACTCTACAGTGTGTTCTATAGTGTATTAGTAACAGCGAGAGGTGAGGTGGACTCTACAGTGTGTTCTATAGTGTATTAGTAACAGTGAGAGGTGAGGTGGACTCTACAGTGTGTTCTATAGTGTATTAGTAACAGTGAGAGGTGAGGTGGACTCTACAGTGTGTTCTATAGTGTATTAGTAACAGTTAGAGGTGAGATGGACTCTACAGTGTGTTCTATAGTGTATTAGTAACAGTGAGAGGTGAGATGGACTCTACAGTGTGTTCTATAGTGTATTAGTAACAGTGAGAGGTGAGATGGACTCTACAGTGTGTTCTATAGTGTATTAGTAACAGTGAGAGGTGAGGTGGACTCTACAGTGTGTTCTATAGTGTATTAGTAACAGTGAGAGGTGAGGTGGACTCTACAGTGTGTTCTATAGTGTATTAGTAACAGTGAGAGGTGAGATGGACTCTACAGTGTGTTCTATAGTGTATTAGTAACAGTGAGAGGTGAGATGGACTCTACAGTGTGTTCTATAGTGTATTAGTAACAGTGAGAGGTGAAGTGGACTCTACAGTGTGTTCTATAGTGTATTAGTAACAGTGAGAGGTGAGGTGGACTCTACAGTGTGTTCTATAGTGTATTAGTAACAGTGAGAGGTGAGGTGGACTCTACAGTGTGTTCTATAGTGTATTAGTAACAGTGACAGGTGAGATGGACTCTACAGTGTGTTCTATAGTGTATTAGTAACAGTGAGAGGTGAGATGGACTCTACAGTGTGTTCTATAGTGTATTATTAACAGTGAGAGGTGAGATGGACTCTACAGTGTGTTCTATAGTGTATTAGTAACAGTGAGAGGTGAGATGGACTCTACAGTGTGTTCTATAGTGTATTAGTAACAGTGAGAGGTGGACTCTACAGTGTGTTCTATAGTGTATTAGTAACAGTGAGAGGTGAGGTGGACTCTACAGTGTGTTCTATAGTGTATTAGTAACAGTGAGAGGTGAGGTGGACTCTACAGTGTGTTCTATAGTGTATTAGTAACAGTGAGAGGTGAGGTGGACTCTACAGTGTGTTCTATAGTGTATTAGTAACAGTTAGAGGTGAGATGGACTCTACAGTGTGTTCTATAGTGTATTAGTAACAGTGAGAGGTGAGATGGACTGTACAGTGTGTTCTATAGTGTATTAGTAACAGTGAGAGGTGAGATGGACTCTACAGTGTGTTCTATAGTGTATTAGTAACAGTGAGAGGTGAGGTGGACTCTACAGTGTGTTCTATAGTGTATTAGTAACAGTGAGAGGTGAGGTGGACTCTACAGTGTGTTCTATAGTGTATTAGTAACAGTGAGAGGTGAGATGGACTCTACAGTGTGTTCTATAGTGTATTAGTAACAGTGAGAGGTGAGATGGACTCTACAGTGTGTTCTATAGTGTATTAGTAACAGTGAGAGTTGAAGTGGACTCTACAGTGTGTTCTATAGTGTATTAGTAACAGTGAGAGGTGAGGTGGACTCTACAGTGTGTTCTATAGTGTATTAGTAACAGTGAGAGGTGAGGTGGACTCTACAGTGTGTTCTATAGTGTATTAGTAACAGTGACAGGTGAGATGGACTCTACAGTGTGTTCTATAGTGTATTAGTAACAGTGAGAGGTGAGATGGACTCTACAGTGTGTTCTATAGTGTATTATTAACAGTGAGAGGTGAGATGGACTCTACAGTGTGTTCTATAGTGTATTAGTAACAGTGAGAGGTGAGATGGACTCTACAGTGTGTTCTATAGTGTATTAGTAACAGTGAGAGGTGGACTCTACAGTGTGTTCTATAGTGTATTAGTAACAGTGAGAGGTGAGGTGGACTCTACAGTGTGTTCTATAGTGTATTAGTAACAGTGAGAGGTGAGGTGGACTCTACAGTGTGTTCTATAGTGTATTAGTAACAGTGAGAGGTGAGGTGGACTCTACAGTGTGTTCTATAGTGTATTAGTAACAGTGAGAGGCGGACTCTACAGTGTGTTCTATAGTGTATTAGTAACAGTGAGAGGTGAGGTGGACTCTACAGTGTGTTCTATAGAGTATTAGTAACAGTGAGAGGTGAGGTGGACTCTACAGTGTGTTCTATAGTGTATTAGTAACAGTGAGAGGTGAGGTGGACTCTACAGTGTGTTCTATAGTGTATTAGTAACAGTCAGAGGTGAGGTGGACTCTACAGTGTGTTCTATAGTGTATTAGTAACAGTGAGAGGTGAGATGGACTCTACAGTGTGTTCTATAGTGTATTAGTAACAGTGAGAGGTGAGGTGGACTCTACAGTGTGTTCTATAGTGTATTAGTAACAGTGAGAGGTGGACTCTACAGTGTGTTCTATAGTGTATTAGTAACAGTGAGAGGTGGACTCTACAGTGTGTTCTATAGTGTATTAGTAACAGTGAGAGGTGAGGTGGACTCTACAGTGTGTTCTATAGTGTATTAGTAACAGCGAGAGGTGAGGTGGACTCTACAGTGTGTTCTATAGTGTATTAGTAACAGTGAGAGGTGAGGTGGACTCTTCAGTGTGTTCTATAGTGTATTAGTAACAGTGAGAGGTGAGGTGGACTCTACAGTGTGTTCTATAGTGTATTAGTAACAGTGAGAGGTGGACTCTACAGTGTGTTCTATAGTGTATTAGTAACAGTGAGAGGTGAGATGGACTCTACAGTGTGTTCTATAGTGTATTAGTAACAGTGAGAGGTGAGGTGGACTCTACAGTGTGTTCTATAGTGTATTAGTAACAGTGAGAGGTGGACTCTACAGTGTGTTCTATAGTGTATTAGTAACAGTGAGAGGTGAGGTGGACTCTACAGTGTGTTCTATAGTGTATTAGTAACAGTGAGAGGTGAGGTGGACTCTACAGTGTGTTCTATAGTGTATTAGTAACAGTGTGAGGTGGACTCTACAGTGTGTTCTATAGTGTGTTAGTAACAGTGAGAGGTGAGATGGACTCTACAGTGTGTTCTATAGTGTATTAGTAACAGCGAGAGGTGAGGTGGACTCTACAGTGTGTTCTATAGTGTATTAGTAACAGTGAGAGGTGAGATGGACTCTACAGTGTGTTCTATAGTGTATTAGTAACAGTGAGAGGTGAGATGGACTCTACAGTGTGTTCTATAGTGTGTTAGTATCAGTGAGAGGTGAGGTGGACTCTACAGTGTGTTCTATAGTGTATTAGTAACAGTGAGAGGTGAGATTGACTCTACAGTGTGTTCTATAGTGTATTAGTAACAGTGAGAGGTGAAGTGGACTCTACAGTGTGTTCTATAGTGTATTAGTAACAGTGAGAGGTGAGATGGACTCTACAGTGTGTTCTATAGTGTATTAGTAACAGTGAGAGGTGAGGTGGACTCTACAGTGTGTTCTATAGTGTATTAGTAACAGCGAGAGGTGAGGTGGACTCTACAGTGTGTTCTATAGTGTATTAGTAACAGTGAGAGGTGAGGTGGACTCTTCAGTGTGTTCTATAGTGTATTAGTAACAGTGAGAGGTGAGGTGAACTCTACAGTGTGTTCTATAGTGTATTAGTAACAGTGAGAGGTGAGGTGGACTCTACAGTGTGTTCTATAGTGTATTAGTAACAGTGAGAGGTGAGGTGGACTCTACAGTGTGTTCTATAGTGTATTAGTAACAGTGAGATGTGAGGTGGACTCTACAGTGTGTTCTATAGTTTGTGTTCTATAGTGTATTAGTAACAGTGAGAGGTGAGATGGACTCTACAGTGTGTTCTATAGTGTATTAGTAACAGTGAGAGGTGAGGTGGACTCTACAGTGTGTTCTATAGTGTATTAGTAACAGTGAGAGGTGAGATGGACTCTACAGTGTGTTCTATAGTGTATTAGTAACAGTGAGAGGTGAGGTGGACTCTACAGTGTGTTCTATAGTGTATTAGTAACAGTGAGAGGCGGACTCTACAGTGTGTTCTATAGTGTATTAGTAACAGTGAGAGGTGAGGTGGACTCTACAGTGTGTTCTATAGTGTATTAGTAACAGCGAGAGGTGAGGTGGACTCTACAGTGTGTTCTATAGTGTATTAGTAACAGTGAGAGGTGAGGTGGACTCTACAGTGTGTTCTATAGTGTATTAGTAACAGTGAGAGGTGAGGTGGACTCTACAGTGTGTTCTATAGTGTATTAGTAACAGTTAGAGGTGAGATGGACTCTACAGTGTGTTCTATAGTGTATTAGTAACAGTGAGAGGTGAGATGGACTCTACAGTGTGTTCTATAGTGTATTAGTAACAGTGAGAGGTGAGATGGACTCTACAGTGTGTTCTATAGTGTATTAGTAACAGTGAGAGGTGAGGTGGACTCTACAGTGTGTTCTATAGTGTATTAGTAACAGTGAGAGGTGAGGTGGACTCTACAGTGTGTTCTATAGTGTATTAGTAACAGTGAGAGGTGAGATGGACTCTACAGTGTGTTCTATAGTGTATTAGTAACAGTGAGAGGTGAGATGGACTCTACAGTGTGTTCTATAGTGTATTAGTAACAGTGAGAGGTGAAGTGGACTCTACAGTGTGTTCTATAGTGTATTAGTAACAGTGAGAGGTGAGGTGGACTCTACAGTGTGTTCTATAGTGTATTAGTAACAGTGAGAGGTGAGGTGGACTCTACAGTGTGTTCTATAGTGTATTAGTAACAGTGACAGGTGAGATGGACTCTACAGTGTGTTCTATAGTGTATTAGTAACAGTGAGAGGTGAGATGGACTCTACAGTGTGTTCTATAGTGTATTAGTAACAGTGAGAGGTGAGATGGACTCTACAGTGTGTTCTATAGTGTATTAGTAACAGTGAGAGGTGAGATGGACTCTACAGTGTGTTCTATAGTGTATTAGTAACAGTGAGAGGTGGACTCTACAGTGTGTTCTATAGTGTATTAGTAACAGTGAGAGGTGAGGTGGACTCTACAGTGTGTTCTATAGTGTATTAGTAACAGTGAGAGGTGAGGTGGACTCTACAGTGTGTTCTATAGTGTATTAGTAACAGTGAGAGGTGAGGTGGACTCTACAGTGTGTTCTATAGTGTATTAGTAACAGTGAGAGGCGGACTCTACAGTGTGTTCTATAGTGTATTAGTAACAGTGAGAGGTGAGGTGGACTCTACAGTGTGTTCTATAGAGTATTAGTAACAGTGAGAGGTGAGGTGGACTCTACAGTGTGTTCTATAGTGTATTAGTAACAGTGAGAGGTGAGGTGGACTCTACAGTGTGTTCTATAGTGTATTAGTAACAGTCAGAGGTGAGGTGGACTCTACAGTGTGTTCTATAGTGTATTAGTAACAGTGAGAGGTGATATGGACTCTACAGTGTGTTCTATAGTGTATTAGTAACAGTGAGAGGTGAAGTGGACTCTACAGTGTGTTCTATAGTGTATTAGTAACAGTGAGAGGTGAGGTGGACTCTACAGTGTGTTCTATAGTGTATTAGTAACAGTGAGAGGTGAGGTGGACTCTACAGTGTGTTCTATAGTGTATTAGTAACAGTGAGAGGTGAGGTGGACTCTACAGTGTGTTCTATAGTGTATTAGTAACAGTGAGAGGTGAAGTGGACTCTACAGTGTGTTCTATAGTGTATTAGTAACAGTGAGAGGTGAGATGGACTCTACAGTGTGTTCTATAGTGTATTAGTAACAGTGAGAGGTGAGGTGGACTCTACAGTGTGTTCTATAGTGTATTAGTAACAGTGAGAGGTGAGATGGACTCTACAGTGTGTTCTATAGTGTATTAGTAACAGTGAGAGGTGAGGTGGACTCTACAGTGTGTTCTATAGTGTATTAGTAACAGTGAGAGGTGAGATGGACTCTACAGTGTGTTCTATAGTGTATTAGTAACAGTGAGAGGTGAGATGGACTCTACAGTGTGTTCTATAGTTTGTGTTCTATAGTGTGTTAGTAACAGTGAGAGGTGAGATGGACTCTACAGTGTGTTCTATAGTGTATTAGTAACAGTGAGAGGTGAGATGGACTCTACAGTGTGTTCTATAGTGTATTAGTAACAGTGAGAGGTGAGATGGACTCTACAGTGTGTTCTATGGTGTATTAGTAACAGTGAGAGGTGAGGTGGACTCTACAGTGTGTTCTATAGTGTATTAGTAACAGTGAGAGGTGAGGTGGACTCTACAGTGTGTTCTATAGTGTATTAGTAACAGTGAGAGGTGAGATGGACTCTACAGTGTGTTCTATAGTGTATTAGTAACAGTGAGAGGCGGACTCTACAGTGTGTTCTATAGTGTATTAGTAACAGTGAGAGGTGAGATGGACTCTACAGTGTGTTCTATAGTGTATTAGTAACAGTGAGAGGTGAGGTGGACTCTACAGTGTGTTCTATAGTGTATTAGTAACAGTGAGAGGTGAGGTGGACTCTACAGTGTGTTCTATAGTGTATTAGTAACAGTGAGAGGTGAGGTGGACTCTACAGTGTGTTCTATAGTGTATTAGTAACAGCGAGAGGTGAGGTGGACTCTACAGTGTGTTCTATAGTGTATTAGTAACAGTGAGAGGCGGACTCTACAGTGTGTTCTATAGTGTATTAGTAACAGTGAGAGGTGAGGTGGACTCTACAGTGTGTTCTATAGTGTATTAGTAACAGTGAGAGGTGAGATGGACTCTACAGTGTGTTCTATAGTGTATTAGTAACAGTGAGAGGTGAGATGGACTCTACAGTGTGTTCTATAGTGTATTAGTAACAGTGAGAGGTGACGTGGACTCCACAGTGTGTTCTATAGTGTATTAGTAACAGTGAGAGGTGAGGTGGACTCTACAGTGTGTTCTATAGTGTATTAGTAACAGTGAGAGGTGAGATGGACTCTACAGTGTGTTCTATAGTGTATTAGTAACAGTGAGAGGTGAGATGGACTCTACAGTGTGTTCTATAGTGTATTAGTAACAGTGAGAGGTGAGGTGGACTCTACAGTGTGTTCTATAGTGTATTAGTAACAGTGAGAGGTGAGGTGGACTCTACAGTGTGTTCTATAGTGTATTAGTAACAGTGAGAGGTGAGATGGACTCTACAGTGTGTTCTATAGTGTGTTAGTAACAGTGAGAGGTGAGATGGACTCTACAGTGTGTTCTATAGTGTATTAGTAACAGTGAGAGGTGGACTCTACAGTGTGTTCTATAGTGTATTAGTAACAGTGAGAGGTGAGGTGGACTCTACAGTGTGTTCTATAGTGTATTAGTAACAGTGAGAGGTGAGGTGGACTCTACAGTGTGTTCTATAGTGTATTAGTAACAGTGAGAGGTGAGGTGGACTCTACAGTGTGTTCTATAGTGTATTAGTAACAGTGAGAGGCGGACTCTACAGTGTGTTCTATAGTGTATTAGTAACAGTGAGAGGTGAGGTGGACTCTACAGTGTGTTCTATAGAGTATTAGTAACAGTGAGAGGTGAGGTGGACTCTACAGTGTGTTCTATAGTGTATTAGTAACAGTGAGAGGTGAGGTGGACTCTACAGTGTGTTCTATAGTGTATTAGTAACAGTCAGAGGTGAGGTGGACTCTACAGTGTGTTCTATAGTGTATTAGTAACAGTGAGAGGTGATATGGACTCTACAGTGTGTTCTATAGTGTATTAGTAACAGTGAGAGGTGAAGTGGACTCTACAGTGTGTTCTATAGTGTATTAGTAACAGTGAGAGGTGAGGTGGACTCTACAGTGTGTTCTATAGTGTATTAGTAACAGTGAGAGGTGAGGTGGACTCTACAGTGTGTTCTATAGTGTATTAGTAACAGTGAGAGGTGAGGTGGACTCTACAGTGTGTTCTATAGTGTATTAGTAACAGTGAGAGGTGAAGTGGACTCTACAGTGTGTTCTATAGTGTATTAGTAACAGTGAGAGGTGAGATGGACTCTACAGTGTGTTCTATAGTGTATTAGTAACAGTGAGAGGTGAGATGGACTCTACATTGTGTTCTATAGTGTATTAGTAACAGTGAGAGGTGAGGTGGACTCTACAGTGTGTTCTATAGTGTATTAGTAACAGTGAGAGTTGAGGTGGACTCTACAGTGTGTTCTATAGTGTATTAGTAACAGTGACAGGTGAGATGGACTCTACAGTGTGTTCTATAGTGTATTAGTAACAGTGAGAGGTGAGATGGACTCTACAGTGTGTTCTATAGTGTATTAGTAACAGTGAGAGGTGAGGTGGACTCTACAGTGTGTTCTATAGTGTATTAGTAACAGTGAGAGGTGAGATGGACTCTACAGTGTGTTCTATAGTGTATTAGTAACAGTGAGAGGTGAGATGGACTCTACAGTGTGTTCTATAGTGTATTAGTAACAGTGAGAGGTGAGGTGGACTCTACAGTGTGTTCTATAGTGTATTAGTAACAGTGAGAGGTGAGGTGGACTCTACAGTGTGTTCTATAGTGTATTAGTAACAGTGAGAGGTGAGGTGGACTCTACAGTGTGTTCTATAGTGTATTAGTAACAGCGAGAGGTGAGGTGGACTCTACAGTGTGTTCTATAGTGTATTAGTAACAGTGAGAGGTGAGGTGGACTCTACAGTGTGTTCTATAGTGTATTAGTAACAGCGAGAGGTGAGGTGGACTCTACAGTGTGTTCTATAGTGTATTAGTAACAGTGAGAGGCGGACTCTACAGTGTGTTCTATAGTGTATTAGTAACAGTGAGAGGTGAGATGGACTCTACAGTGTGTTCTATAGTGTATTAGTAACAGTGAGAGGTGAGATGGACTCTACAGTGTGTTCTATAGTGTATTAGTAAAAGTGAGAGGTGAGATGGACTCTACAGTGTGTTCTATAGTGTATTAGTAACAGTGAGAGGTGAGGTGGACTCTACAGTGTGTTCTATAGTGTATTAGTAACAGTGAGAGGTGAGGTGGACTCTACAGTGTGTTCTATAGTGTATTAGTAACAGTGAGAGGTGAGGTGGACTCTACAGTGTGTTCTATAGTGTATTAGTAACAGTGAGAGGTTAGATGGACTCTACAGTGTGTTCTATAGTGTATTAGTAACAGTGAGAGGTGAGGTGGACTCTACAGTGTGTTCTATAGTGTATTAGTAACAGTGAGAGGTGAGATGGACTCTACAGTGTGTTCTATAGTGTATTAGTAACAGTGAGAGGTGAGATGGACTCTACAGTGTGTTCTATAGTGTATTAGTAACAGTGAGAGGTGAGGTGGACTCTACAGTGTGTTCTATAGTGTATTAGTAACAGTGAGAGGTGAGGTGGACTCTACAGTGTGTTCTATAGTGTATTAGTAACAGTGACAGGTGAGATGGACTCTACAGTGTGTTCTATAGTGTATTAGTAACAGTGAGAGGTGAGATGGACTCTACAGTGTGTTCTATAGTGTATTAGTAACAGTGAGAGGTGAGGTGGACTCTACAGTGTGTTCTATAGTGTATTAGTAACAGTGAGAGGTGAGATGGACTCTACAGTGTGTTCTATAGTGTATTAGTAACAGTGAGAGGTGAGATGGACTCTACAGTGTGTTCTATAGTGTATTAGTAACAGTGAGAGGTGAGGTGGACTCTACAGTGTGTTCTATAGTGTATTAGTAACAGTGAGAGGTGAGGTGGACTCTACAGTGTGTTCTATAGTGTATTAGTAACAGTGAGAGGTGAGGTGGACTCTACAGTGTGTTCTATAGTGTATTAGTAACAGCGAGAGGTGAGGTGGACTCTACAGTGTGTTCTATAGTGTATTAGTAACAGTGAGAGGTGAGGTGGACTCTACAGTGTGTTCTATAGTGTATTAGTAACAGCGAGAGGTGAGGTGGACTCTACAGTGTGTTCTATAGTGTATTAGTAACAGTGAGAGGCGGACTCTACAGTGTGTTCTATAGTGTATTAGTAACAGTGAGAGGTGAGATGGACTCTACAGTGTGTTCTATAGTGTATTAGTAACAGTGAGAGGTGAGATGGACTCTACAGTGTGTTCTATAGTGTATTAGTAACAGTGAGAGGTGAGATGGACTCTACAGTGTGTTCTATAGTGTATTAGTAACAGTGAGAGGTGAGATGGACTCTACAGTGTGTTCTATAGTGTATTAGTAACAGTGAGAGGTGAGATGGACTCTACAGTGTGTTCTATAGTGTATTAGTAACAGTGAGAGGTGAGGTGGACTCTACAGTGTGTTCTATAGTGTATTAGTAACAGTGAGAGGTGAGGTGGACTCTACAGTGTGTTCTATAGTGTATTAGTAACAGTGAGAGGTGAGGTGGACTCTACAGTGTGTTCTATAGTGTATTAGTAACAGTGAGAGGTGAGGTGGACTCTACAGTGTGTTCTATAGTGTATTAGTAACAGTGAGAGGTGAGATGGACTCTACAGTGTGTTCTATAGTGTATTAGTAACAGTGAGAGGTGAGGTGGACTCTACAGTGTGTTCTATAGTGTATTAGTAACAGTGAGAGGTGAGATGGACTCTACAGTGTGTTCTGTAGTGTATTAGTAACAGTGAGAGGTGAGATGGACTCTACAGTGTGTTCTATAGTTTGTGTTCTATAGTGTGTTAGTAACAGTGAGAGGTGAGATGGACTCTACAGTGTGTTCTATAGTGTATTAGTAACAGTGAGAGGTGAGATGGACTCTACAGTGTGTTCTATAGTGTATTAGTAACAGTGAGAGGTGAGATGGACTCTACAGTGTGTTCTATGGTGTATTAGTAACAGTGAGAGGTGAGGTGGACTCTACAGTGTGTTCTATAGTGTATTAGTAACAGTGAGAGGTGAGGTGGACTCTACAGTGTGTTCTATAGTGTATTAGTAACAGTGAGAGGTGAGATGGACTCTACAGTGTGTTCTATAGTGTATTAGTAACAGTGAGAGGTGAGATGGACTCTACAGTGTGTTCTATAGTGTATTAGTAACAGTGAGAGGTGAGATGGACTCTACAGTGTGTTCTATAGTGTATTAGTAACAGTGAGAGGTGAGATGGACTCTACAGTGTGTTCTATAGTGTATTAGTAACAGTGAGAGGTGAGGTGGACTCTACAGTGTGTTCTATAGTGTATTAGTAACAGTGAGAGGTGAGGTGGACTCTACAGTGTGTTCTATAGTGTATTAGTAACAGTGAGAGGTGAGGTGGACTCTACAGTGTGTTCTATAGTGTATTAGTAACAGTGAGAGGTGAGGTGGACTCTACAGTGTGTTCTATAGTGTATTAGTAACAGTGAGAGGTGAGATGGACTCTACAGTGTGTTCTATAGTGTATTAGTAACAGTGAGAGGTGAGGTGGACTCTACAGTGTGTTCTATAGTGTATTAGTAACAGTGAGAGGTGAGATGGACTCTACAGTGTGTTCTGTAGTGTATTAGTAACAGTGAGAGGTGAGATGGACTCTACAGTGTGTTCTATAGTTTGTGTTCTATAGTGTGTTAGTAACAGTGAGAGGTGAGATGGACTCTACAGTGTGTTCTATAGTGTATTAGTAACAGTGAGAGGTGAGATGGACTCTACAGTGTGTTCTATAGTGTATTAGTAACAGTGAGAGGTGAGATGGACTCTACAGTGTGTTCTATGGTGTATTAGTAACAGTGAGAGGTGAGGTGGACTCTACAGTGTGTTCTATAGTGTATTAGTAACAGTGAGAGGTGAGGTGGACTCTACAGTGTGTTCTATAGTGTATTAGTAACAGTGAGAGGTGAGATGGACTCTACAGTGTGTTCTATAGTGTATTAGTAACAGTGAGAGGTGAGATGGACTCTACAGTGTGTTCTATAGTGTATTAGTAACAGTGAGAGGTGAGATGGACTCTACAGTGTGTTCTATAGTGTATTAGTAACAGTGAGAGGTGAGGTGGACTCTACAGTGTGTTCTATAGTGTATTAGTAACAGTGAGAGGTGAGGTGGACTCTACAGTGTGTTCTATAGTGTATTAGTAACAGTGAGAGGTGAGGTGGACTCTACAGTGTGTTCTATAGTGTATTAGTAACAGTGAGAGGTGAGATGGACTCTACAGTGTGTTCTATAGTGTATTAGTAACAGTGAGAGGTGAGGTGGACTCTACAGTGTGTTCTATAGTGTATTAGTAACAGTGAGAGGTGAGGTGGACTCTACAGTGTGTTCTATAGTGTATTAGTAACAGTGAGAGGTGAGATGGACTCTACAGTGTGTTCTATAGTGTGTTAGTAACAGTGAGAGGTGAGATGGACTCTACAGTGTGTTCTATAGTGTATTAGTAACAGTGAGAGGTGAGATGGACTCTACAGTGTGTTCTATAGTGTATTAGTAACAGTGAGAGGTGAGGTGGACTCTACAGTGTGTTCTATAGTGTATTAGTAACAGTGAGAGGTGAGGTGGACTCTACAGTGTGTTCTATAGTGTATTAGTAACAGTGAGAGGTGAGGTGGACTCTACAGTGTGTTCTATAGTGTATTAGTAACAGTGAGAGGTGAGGTGGACTCTACAGTGTGTTCTATAGTTTGTGTTCTATAGTGTATTAGTAACAGTGAGAGGTGAGATGGACTCTACAGTGTGTTCTATAGTGTATTAGTAACAGTGAGAGGTGAGGTGGACTCTACAGTGTGTTCTATAGTGTATTAGTAACAGTGAGAGGCGGACTCTACAGTGTGTTCTATAGTGTATTAGTAACAGTGAGAGGTGAGATGGACTCTACAGTGTGTTCTATAGTGTATTAGTAACAGTGAGAGGTGAGATGGACTCTACAGTGTGTTCTATAGTGTATTAGTAACAGTGAGAGGTGAGGTGGACTCTACAGTGTGTTCTATAGTGTATTAGTAACAGTGAGAGGTGAGATGGACTCTACAGTGTGTTCTATAGTGTATTAGTAACAGTGAGAGGTGAGGTGGACTCTACAGTGTGTTCTATAGTGTATTAGTAACAGTGAGAGGTGAGGTGGACTCTACAGTGTGTTCTATAGTGTATTAGTAACAGTGAGAGGTGAGGTGGACTCTACAGTGTGTTCTATAGTGTATTAGTAACAGTGAGAGGTGAGGTGGACTCTACAGTGTGTTCTATAGTGTATTAGTAACAGTGAGAGGTGAGGTGGACTCTACAGTGTGTTCTATAGTTTGTGTTCTATAGTGTATTAGTAACAGTGAGAGGTGAGATGGACTCTACAGTGTGTTCTATAGTGTATTAGTAACAGTGAGAGGTGAGGTGGACTCTACAGTGTGTTCTATAGTGTATTAGTAACAGTGAGAGGTGAGATGGACTCTACAGTGTGTTCTATAGTGTATTAGTAACAGTGAGAGGTGAGGTGGACTCTACAGTGTGTTCTATAGTGTATTAGTAACAGTGAGAGGCGGACTCTACAGTGTGTTCTATAGTGTATTAGTAACAGCGAGAGGTGAGGTGGACTCTACAGTGTGTTCTATAGTGTATTAGTAACAGTGAGAGGCGGACTCTACAGTGTGTTCTATAGTGTATTAGTAACAGTGAGAGGTGAGGTGGACTCTACAGTGTGTTCTATAGTGTATTAGTAACAGCGAGAGGTGAGGTGGACTCTACAGTGTGTTCTATAGTGTATTAGTAACAGTGAGAGGCGGACTCTACAGTGTGTTCTATAGTGTATTAGTAACAGTGAGAGGTGAGATGGACTCTACAGTGTGTTCTATAGTGTATTAGTAACAGTGAGAGGTGAGATGGACTCTACCAGTGTGTTCTATAGTGTATTAGTAACAGTGAGAGGTGAGATGGACTCTACAGTGTGTTCTATAGTGTATTAGTAACAGTGAGAGGTGAGGTGGACTCTACAGTGTGTTCTATAGTGTATTAGTAACAGTGAGAGGTGAGATGGACTCTACAGTGTGTTCTATAGTGTATTAGTAACAGTGAGAGGTGAGATGGACTCTACAGTGTGTTCTATAGTGTATTAGTAACAGTGAGAGGTGAGGTGGACTCTACAGTGTGTTCTATAGTGTATTAGTAACAGTGAGAGGTGAGATGGACTCTACAGTGTGTTCTATAGTGTATTAGTAACAGTGAGAGGTGAGATGGACTCTACAGTGTGTTCTATAGTGTATTAGTAACAGTGAGAGGTGAGGTGGACTCTACAGTGTGTTCTATAGTGTATTAGGAACAGTGAGAGGTGAGATGGACTCTACAGTGTGTTCTATAGTGTATTAGTAACAGTGAGAGGTGAGATGGACTCTACAGTGTGTTCTATAGTGTATTAGTAACAGTGAGAGGTGAGGTGGACTCTACAGTGTGTTCTATAGTGTATTAGTAACAGTGAGAGGTGAGGTGGACTCTACAGTGTGTTCTATAGTGTATTAGTAACAGTGAGAGGTGAGATGGACTCTACAGTGTGTTCTATAGTGTATCAGTAACAGTGAGAGGTGAGATGGACTCTACAGTGTGTTCTATAGTGTATTAGTAACAGTGAGAGGCGGACTCTACAGTGTGTTCTATAGTGTATTAGTAACAGTGAGAGGTGAGGTGGACTCTTCAGGGTGTTCTATAGTGTATTAGTAACAGTGAGAGGTGAGATGGACTCTACAGTGTGTTCTATAGTGTATTAGTAACAGTGAGAGGTGAGGTGGACTCTACAGTGTGTTCTATAGTGTATTAGTAACAGTGAGAGGTGAGGTGGACTCTATAGTGTGTTCTATAGTGTATTAGTAACAGTGAGAGGTGAGATGGACTCTACAGTGTGTTCTATAGTGTATTAGTAACAGTGAGAGGTGAGGTGGACTCTACAGTGTGTTCTATAGTGTATTAGTAACAGTGAGAGGTGAGGTGGACTCTACAGTGTGTTCTATAGTTTGTGTTCTATAGTGTATTAGTAACAGTGAGAGGTGAGATGGACTCTACAGTGTGTTCTATAGTGTATTAGTAACAGTGAGAGGTGAGGTGGACTCTACAGTGTGTTCTATAGTGTATTAGTAACAGTGAGAGGTGAGATGGACTCTACAGTGTGTTCTATAGTGTATTAGTAACAGTGAGAGGTGAGGTGGACTCTACAGTGTGTTCTATAGTGTATTAGTAACAGTGAGAGGCGGACTCTACAGTGTGTTCTATAGTGTATTAGTAACAGTGAGAGGTGAGGTGGACTCTACAGTGTGTTCTATAGTGTATTAGTAACAGTGAGAGGTGAGATGGACTCTACAGTGTGTTCTATAGTGTATTAGTAACAGTGAGAGGTGAGGTGGACTCTACAGTGTGTTCTATAGTGTATTAGTAACAGTGAGAGGTGAGATGGACTCTACAGTGTGTTCTATAGTGTATTAGTAACAGTGAGAGGTGAGATGGACTCTACAGTGTGTTCTATAGTGTATTAGTAACAGTGAGAGGTGAAGTGGACTCTACAGTGTGTTCTATAGTGTATTAGTAACAGTGAGAGGTGAGGTGGACTCTACAGTGTGTTCTATAGTGTATTAGTAACAGTGAGAGGTGAGGTGGACTCTACAGTGTGTTCTATAGTGTATTAGTAACAGTGACAGGTGAGATGGACTCTACAGTGTGTTCTATAGTGTATTAGTAACAGTGAGAGGTGAGATGGACTCTACAGTGTGTTCTATAGTGTATTATTAACAGTGAGAGGTGAGATGGACTCTACAGTGTGTTCTATATTGTATTAGTAACAGTGAGAGGTGGACTCTACAGTGTGTTCTATAGTGTATTAGTAACAGTGAGAGGTGAGGTGGACTCTACAGTGTGTTCTATAGTGTATTAGTAACAGTGAGAGGTGAGGTGGACTCTACAGTGTGTTCTATAGTGTATTAGTAACAGTGAGAGGTGAGGTGGACTCTACAGTGTGTTCTATAGTGTATTAGTAACAGTGAGAGGTGAGGTGGACTCTACAGTGTGTTCTATAGTGTATTAGTAACAGTGAGAGGTGAGGTGGACTCTACAGTGTGTTCTATAGTGTATTAGTAACAGTGAGAGGTGAGATGGACTCTACAGTGTGTTCTATAGTGTATTAGTAACAGTGAGAGGTGAGGTGGACTCTACAGTGTGTTCTATAGTGTATTAGTAACAGTGAGAGGTGAGGTGGACTCTACAGTGTGTTCTATAGTGTATTAGTAACAGTGAGAGGTGAGGTGGACTCTACAGTGTGTTCTATAGTGTATTAGTAACAGTGAGAGGTGAAGTGGACTCTACAGTGTGTTCTATAGTGTATTAGTAACAGTGAGAGGTGAGGTGGACTCTACAGTGTGTTCTATAGTGTATTAGTAACAGTGAGAGGTGAGGTGGACTCTACAGTGTGTTCTATAGTGTATTAGTAACAGTGAGAGGTGAGGTGGACTCTACAGTGTGTTCTATAGTGTATTAGTAACAGTGAGAGGTGAGGTGGACTCTACAGTGTGTTCTATAGTGTATTAGTAACAGTGAGAGGTGAGGTGGACTCTACAGTGTGTTCTATAGTGTATTAGTAACAGTGAGAGGTGGACTCTACAGTGTGTTCTATAGTGTATTAGTAACAGTGAGAGGTGAGGTGGACTCTACAGTGTGTTCTATAGTGTATTAGTAACAGTGAGAGGTGAGGTGGACTCTACAGTGTGTTCTATAGTGTATTAGTAACAGTGAGAGGTGAGGTGGACTCTACAGTGTGTTCTATAGTGTATTAGTAACAGTGAGAGGTGAGGTGGACTCTACAGTGTGTTCTATAGTGTATTAGTAACAGCGAGAGGTGAGGTGGACTCTACAGTGTGTTCTATAGTGTATTAGTAACAGTGAGAGGCGGACTCTACAGTGTGTTCTATGGTGTATTAGTAACAGTGAGAGGTGAGATGGACTCTACAGTGTGTTCTATAGTGTATTAGTAACAGTGAGAGGTGAAGTGGACTCTACAGTGTGTTCTATAGTGTATTAGTAACAGTGAGAGGTGAGGTGGACTCTACAGTGTGTTCTATAGTGTATTAGTAACAGTGAGAGGTGAGGTGGACTCTACAGTGTGTTCTATAGTTTGTGTTCTATAGTGTATTAGTAACAGTGAGAGGTGAGATGGACTCTACAGTGTGTTCTATAGTGTATTAGTAACAGTGAGAGGTGAGGTGGACTCTACAGTGTGTTCTATAGTGTATTAGTAACAGTGAGAGGTGAGATGGACTCTACAGTGTGTTCTATAGTGTATTAGTAACAGTGAGAGGTGAGGTGGACTCTACAGTGTGTTCTATAGTGTATTAGTAACAGTGAGAGGCGGACTCTACAGTGTGTTCTATAGTGTATTAGTAACAGCGAGAGGTGAGGTGGACTCTACAGTGTGTTCTATAGTGTATTAGTAACAGTGAGAGGCGGACTCTACAGTGTGTTCTATAGTGTATTAGTAACAGTGAGAGGTGAGGTGGACTCTACAGTGTGTTCTATAGTGTATTAGTAACAGCGAGAGGTGAGGTGGACTCTACAGTGTGTTCTATAGTGTATTAGTAACAGTGAGAGGCGGACTCTACAGTGTGTTCTATAGTGTATTAGTAACAGTGAGAGGTGAGATGGACTCTACAGTGTGTTCTATAGTGTATTAGTAACAGTGAGAGGTGAGATGGACTCTACCATGTGTTCTATAGTGTATTAGTAACAGTGAGAGGTGAGATGGACTCTACAGTGTGTTCTATAGTGTATTAGTAACAGTGAGAGGTGAGGTGGACTCTACAGTGTGTTCTATAGTGTATTAGTAACAGTGAGAGGTGAGATGGACTCTACAGTGTGTTGTATAGTGTATTATTAACAGTGAGAGGTGAGATGGACTCTACAGTGTGTTCTATAGTGTATTAGTAACAGTGAGAGGTGAGGTGGACTCTACAGTGTGTTCTATAGTGTATTAGTAACAATGAGAGGTGAGATGGACTCTACAGTGTGTTCTATAGTGTATTAGTAACAGTGAGAGGTGAGATGGACTCTACAGTGTGTTCTATAGTGTATTAGTAACAGTGAGAGGTGAGGTGGACTCTACAGTGTGTTCTATAGTGTATTAGGAACAGTGAGAGGTGAGATGGACTCTACAGTGTGTTCTATAGTGTATTAGTAACAGTGAGAGGTGAGATGGACTCTACAGTGTGTTCTATAGTGTATTAGTAACAGTGAGAGGTGAGGTGGACTCTACAGTGTGTTCTATAGTGTATTAGTAACAGTGAGAGGTGAGGTGGACTCTACAGTGTGTTCTATAGTGTATTAGTAACAGTGAGAGGTGAGATGGACTCTACAGTGTGTTCTATAGTGTATTAGTAACAGTGAGAGGTGAGATGGACTCTACAGTGTGTTCTATAGTGTATTAGTAACAGTGAGAGGTGAGATGGACTCTACAGTGTGTTCTATAGTGTATTAGTAACAGCGAGAGGTGAGGTGGACTCTACAGTGTGTTCTATAGTGTATTAGTAACAGTGAGAGGTGAGGTGGACTCTTCAGTGTGTTCTATAGTGTATTAGTAACAGTGAGAGGTGAGGTGGACTCTACAGTGTGTTCTATAGTGTATTAGTAACAGTGAGAGGTGAGGTGGACTCTACAGTGTGTTCTATAGTGTATTAGTAACAGTGAGAGGTGAGGTGGACTCTACAGTGTGTTCTATAGTTTGTGTTCTATAGTGTATTAGTAACAGTGAGAGGTGAGATGGACTCTACAGTGTGTTCTATAGTGTATTAGTAACAGTGAGAGGTGAGGTGGACTCTACAGTGTGTTCTATAGTGTATTAGTAACAGCGAGAGGTGAGGTGGACTCTACAGTGTGTTCTATAGTGTATTAGTAACAGTGAGAGGCGGACTCTACAGTGTGTTCTATAGTGTATTAGTAACAGTGAGAGGTGAGATGGACTCTACAGTGTGTTCTATAGTGTATTAGTAACAGTGAGAGGTGAGATGGACTCTACCATGTGTTCTATAGTGTATTAGTAACAGTGAGAGGTGAGATGGACTCTACAGTGTGTTCTATAGTGTATTAGTAACAGTGAGAGGTGAGGTGGACTCTACAGTGTGTTCTATAGTGTATTAGTAACAGTGAGAGGTGAGATGGACTCTACAGTGTGTTGTATAGTGTATTATTAACAGTGAGAGGTGAGATGGACTCTACAGTGTGTTCTATAGTGTATTAGTAACAGTGAGAGGTGAGGTGGACTCTACAGTGTGTTCTATAGTGTATTAGTAACAATGAGAGGTGAGATGGACTCTACAGTGTGTTCTATAGTGTATTAGTAACAGTGAGAGGTGAGATGGACTCTACAGTGTGTTCTATAGTGTATTAGTAACAGTGAGAGGTGAGGTGGACTCTACAGTGTGTTCTATAGTGTATTAGGAACAGTGAGAGGTGAGATGGACTCTACAGTGTGTTCTATAGTGTATTAGTAACAGTGAGAGGTGAGATGGACTCTACAGTGTGTTCTATAGTGTATTAGTAACAGTGAGAGGTGAGGTGGACTCTACAGTGTGTTCTATAGTGTATTAGTAACAGTGAGAGGTGAGGTGGACTCTACAGTGTGTTCTATAGTGTATTAGTAACAGTGAGAGGTGAGATGGACTCTACAGTGTGTTCTATAGTGTATTAGTAACAGTGAGAGGTGAGATGGACTCTACAGTGTGTTCTATAGTGTATTAGTAACAGTGAGAGGTGAGATGGACTCTACAGTGTGTTCTATAGTGTATTAGTAACAGCGAGAGGTGAGGTGGACTCTACAGTGTGTTCTATAGTGTATTAGTAACAGTGAGAGGTGAGGTGGACTCTTCAGTGTGTTCTATAGTGTATTAGTAACAGTGAGAGGTGAGGTGGACTCTACAGTGTGTTCTATAGTGTATTAGTAACAGTGAGAGGTGAGGTGGACTCTACAGTGTGTTCTATAGTGTATTAGTAACAGTGAGAGGTGAGGTGGACTCTACAGTGTGTTCTATAGTTTGTGTTCTATAGTGTATTAGTAACAGTGAGAGGTGAGATGGACTCTACAGTGTGTTCTATAGTGTATTAGTAACAGTGAGAGGTGAGGTGGACTCTACAGTGTGTTCTATAGTGTATTAGTAACAGTGAGAGGTGAGATGGACTCTACAGTGTGTTCTATAGTGTATTAGTAACAGTGAGAGGTGAGGTGGACTCTACAGTGTGTTCTATAGTGTATTAGTAACAGTGAGAGGCGGACTCTACAGTGTGTTCTATAGTGTATTAGTAACAGTGAGAGGTGAGGTGGACTCTACAGTGTGTTCTATAGTGTATTAGTAACAGTGAGAGGTGAGATGGACTCTACAGTGTGTTCTATAGTGTATTAGTAACAGTGAGAGGTGAGGTGGACTCTACAGTGTGTTCTATAGTGTATTAGTAACAGTGAGAGGTGAGATGGACTCTACAGTGTGTTCTATAGTGTATTAGTAACAGTGAGAGGTGAGATGGACTCTACAGTGTGTTCTATAGTGTATTAGTAACAGTGAGAGGTGAAGTGGACTCTACAGTGTGTTCTATAGTGTATTAGTAACAGTGAGAGGTGAGGTGGACTCTACAGTGTGTTCTATAGTGTATTAGTAACAGTGAGAGGTGAGGTGGACTCTACAGTGTGTTCTATAGTGTATTAGTAACAGTGACAGGTGAGATGGACTCTACAGTGTGTTCTATAGTGTATTAGTAACAGTGAGAGGTGAGATGGACTCTACAGTGTGTTCTATAGTGTATTATTAACAGTGAGAGGTGAGATGGACTCTACAGTGTGTTCTATATTGTATTAGTAACAGTGAGAGGTGGACTCTACAGTGTGTTCTATAGTGTATTAGTAACAGTGAGAGGTGAGGTGGACTCTACAGTGTGTTCTATAGTGTATTAGTAACAGTGAGAGGTGAGGTGGACTCTACAGTGTGTTCTATAGTGTATTAGTAACAGTGAGAGGTGAGGTGGACTCTACAGTGTGTTCTATAGTGTATTAGTAACAGTGAGAGGTGAGGTGGACTCTACAGTGTGTTCTATAGTGTATTAGTAACAGTGAGAGGTGAGGTGGACTCTACAGTGTGTTCTATAGTGTATTAGTAACAGTGAGAGGTGAGATGGACTCTACAGTGTGTTCTATAGTGTATTAGTAACAGTGAGAGGTGAGGTGGACTCTACAGTGTGTTCTATAGTGTATTAGTAACAGTGAGAGGTGAGGTGGACTCTACAGTGTGTTCTATAGTGTATTAGTAACAGTGAGAGGTGAGGTGGACTCTACAGTGTGTTCTATAGTGTATTAGTAACAGTGAGAGGTGAAGTGGACTCTACAGTGTGTTCTATAGTGTATTAGTAACAGTGAGAGGTGAGGTGGACTCTACAGTGTGTTCTATAGTGTATTAGTAACAGTGAGAGGTGAGGTGGACTCTACAGTGTGTTCTATAGTGTATTAGTAACAGTGAGAGGTGAGGTGGACTCTACAGTGTGTTCTATAGTGTATTAGTAACAGTGAGAGGTGAGGTGGACTCTACAGTGTGTTCTATAGTGTATTAGTAACAGTGAGAGGTGAGGTGGACTCTACAGTGTGTTCTATAGTGTATTAGTAACAGTGAGAGGTGGACTCTACAGTGTGTTCTATAGTGTATTAGTAACAGTGAGAGGTGAGGTGGACTCTACAGTGTGTTCTATAGTGTATTAGTAACAGTGAGAGGTGAGGTGGACTCTACAGTGTGTTCTATAGTGTATTAGTAACAGTGAGAGGTGAGGTGGACTCTACAGTGTGTTCTATAGTGTATTAGTAACAGTGAGAGGTGAGGTGGACTCTACAGTGTGTTCTATAGTGTATTAGTAACAGCGAGAGGTGAGGTGGACTCTACAGTGTGTTCTATAGTGTATTAGTAACAGTGAGAGGCGGACTCTACAGTGTGTTCTATGGTGTATTAGTAACAGTGAGAGGTGAGATGGACTCTACAGTGTGTTCTATAGTGTATTAGTAACAGTGAGAGGTGAAGTGGACTCTACAGTGTGTTCTATAGTGTATTAGTAACAGTGAGAGGTGAGGTGGACTCTACAGTGTGTTCTATAGTGTATTAGTAACAGTGAGAGGTGAGGTGGACTCTACAGTGTGTTCTATAGTGTATTAGTAACAGTGACAGGTGAGATGGACTCTACAGTGTGTTCTATAGTGTATTAGTAACAGTGAGAGGTGAGATGGACTCTACAGTGTGTTCTATAGTGTATTATTAACAGTGAGAGGTGAGATGGACTCTACAGTGTGTTCTATAGTGTATTAGTAACAGTGAGAGGTGAGATGGACTCTACAGTGTGTTCTATAGTGTATTAGTAACAGTGAGAGGTGAGATGGACTCTACAGTGTGTTCTATAGTGTATTAGTAACAGTGAGAGGTGGACTCTACAGTGTGTTCTATAGTGTATTAGTAACAGTGAGAGGTGAGGTGGACTCTACAGTTTGTTCTATAGTGTATTAGTAACAGTGAGAGGTGAGGTGGACTCTACAGTGTGTTCTATAGTGTATTGGTAACAGTGAGAGGTGAGGTGGACTCTACAGTGTGTTCTATAGAGTATTAGTAACAGTGAGAGGTGAGGTGGACTCTACAGTGTGTTCTATAGTGTATTAGTAACAGTGAGAGGTGAGTTGGTGTGACAGGGAGAGACCCTTTCACTCAACCATATTACTTTATCTGCTCTCACACTGAAAATCAGATTACATACACACACACACACACACACACACACACACACACACACACACACACACACACACACACACACACACACACACACACACACACACACACACACACACACACACACACACACAGACACACACACGCACATAGGACACAAAAAAAATCACAGAAACTCATGCAAGCACACTCCTGACTCGTTAGCTGAGTGTACGTCTGCCTGAGGATAGTCTACTGTGCACTTCACACCCTCCATTTAATCCTGGACTGATTCCAACTATACCACTTACACAGGAGAGCTCCCAGACGTAGCTGCAGTATGTGTGTGTGTGTCTGTGTGTGTGTGTGCGACTTGACCCCACTAGTAAAGGTAATCCATTCAGTTCTATCTGAGGCACTCGGGAACATGGAGGAAGAGGGAGAGGAGGAGGAGTGGAAGAGAGGGATACATGTAGAGGGGGGAAGTTGAGTGATAGAAATGGGAAAAGGAGGAGAATAAGAGTAGACAAATTGAAATATTACTAAGGAGGATGTAGGGAGGAACTAGGGAGGGAGAGACAGACGGACAGAGAACATCTCCTGGCTCTACATGTCCACTGTTCGTTGGTCAGGAGGAACGCCATAGTCTCTTTTTGCTATTTTGTGATTGATTACTGCATTATTAGGTTTAGAGCTTGCAAGAAAGGCATTTCACTTTGAAATCCAAAATGCTGGAGTATAGAGCCAAATGTAACATTTTAGCTTCACTGTCCAAATAAATACACACGTAGAGGAGGAAATGTCTGCTTGAGACGGAGGAGCAGAAAACACACTCAGACTTCCGGCAAGGTGCCCACAAGGGGTTGCTATAGTAACCAGCATGGGGAGCTGGCACGTGCAGCAGTGCAAAGTGTGTGTGTGCAGGTAAAGTAGTAGCTGATAATGACTAATAGTAAAGCTGAGAGACGACGAAAGAAGAGGGAGGGGAGGAGGTAAAAAAAAGAATTAGAGACAGAAAAAAGTGGCATAGAACAAACAGTGAAGGAGTCAATGAATGAGAAAAAAGACAGGAGGAAAAAGAAAGATGGAGAGAATTGAGCGAAAGATACTCATTTCTGTCTCCCTGAACACCATGTGTGAGGAACAGATGGGGTATTCAACTGACAGCTCTTCCTAGGATTACACCACCACAGGGGCTAGACACACACACGCACACACACACACACACACACACACACACACACACACACACACACACACACACACACACACACCACACACACACACACACACCACACACACACACACACACACACACACACACACACCACACACACAGAGAGTGAGAGAGAGAGTGAGAGCTAGAGAGAGAGAGAGAGAGAGCAAGCGAGAGAGAGACAATGTGGTGTTGACCAAAGACAGTCGCGTTGACTCATAGAGAATTAGTCATACTGTGTGACTCAATGATAGGGGTATAGAACGCCTCACATCAACCCACACTCAGAACACCTACAGAGGGGCTCACAGACAGGCTATGATTTGAAGACACGTATCTTTCCCTTTCAAGACGATCCAATACGTATCGATATAGATACTTGGGCTCCGATATGATACTGGAACAATACGCTTTAGAATGAAATGATTTGGTGTGATTTGGTTTGATTAGAGGAACAAATTCATGCGTTTCGGTTTGATGTGATGCACTAACATTTGTTGAATAAACACATTCATTTTCCATTCTAAATTCAAATCTGCTGGTGAAGGAGCTGAAGAGCTGGACCTCTGAGCTGGATCTGTCTGAGCTGGATCTGTCTGAGCTGGTTCTGTCTGAGCTGGATCTGTCTGAGCTGGTTCTGTCTGAGCTGGATCTGTCTGAGCTGCTTCTGTCTGAGCTGGTTCTGTCTGAGCTGGTTCTGTCTCAGCTGGTTCTGTCTGAGCTGGATCTGTCTGAGCTGGTTCTGTCTGAGCTGGTTCTGTCTGAGCTGGATCTGTCTGAGCTGGTTCTGTCTGAGCTGGATCTGTCTGAGCTGGTTATGTCTGAGCTGGTTCTGTCTGAGCTGACTTCTATGTGTATGTGTGTTGTAAATGTGTATAGTATGCCTATATTGTATGTAAGCACCAGAGGGAGACTGGGCATCTACCACCCTACTATCAGATTAGGCGGAGGAATGTGTACTTTTTGTCCCTGCACTTTTGATCTGAAATCACCACAACCCACTAATTAACTTGTCATTTTTTGTGATTAAAAGTGTTGTAAAAATTAGCTATGACATAGCCAATGAATGTTAAGCACAACTTTAGATTTCACCCCCGTATAAAAATGGTTTTGAACATGAAAGTGATTGCTGTTTTCGTTGTGAAATTATCAACATTACCCTACCATATACACTGAATGTTTAAAACTACACAGCAAGTTGGCCAGTGTTGATTTTTCAGTGTAACATTTCTAGTGTTGATTCAGGTGTTAAATTATCTCTGTAATCACTGGTGTAACAGAACCCCGGTGTTGGTGTTAACAACCAGTGTTAAACCCAAACCATGCCCATCATTATCACATTTCCCAGAATGCTCTATTGCAGGTTGATTTTTAGAATTGTTTGTTTCATTATGTTATATGTTATATGTTTTTTTCATGAACATTGATTCATTTATTAATCTTATGCTACTCAAATATAAGTAATATACACTTTTCTATACTAATCCAATTTGTTACTTGGATTTATTTATTGCACCCGTTCCTGAAATGATTTAAATGCTTTATGTAGTCTCATAGTCTACCCAACCCAACAGTTATTCTGAATGCAGGTTGCTAGTGACACACTTTTTACAATGTTGAATATCCCCACTCTGGCTGGATTCCAATAGGAATTACACATCACTTTGCAAGTCAGTATAATGTGATATAATGCAAGCCAGTATAATGCCGGCCTGATGTTTCCTGTAAACCATGAGTTTCAGGCCACTGGAACAGGATAAAACTAGTGATGTTACGTTTTACAGCAGCTAACTTTGAAGCAGTGTGCTGATGCGCGTATCACTTTAACAGAAGTACGTCATCAGTGACGTCGGAAGCTTAGTTTGATCACTTGCTTTTTCAAACCGTGTGTTGCTAAATGCAAGATCACACTGATTTTGCTGTGGTTCCGGTGCTTTCTTTGATTAAGCTGCTTTCAAACAACAACCTATACTGGACACCACGCTTATAAATATAATTAGGATTTTATACATGTAATTTCACCTGACCGATAGTTTAGCAGGTAGAGGAGGGAACTATGGAACGTTCAGTGATGTGAGGGTATTAGGAGGAATCCCGTTGAAAGCACACCATTTTTTAAATGTGAAACCACACTTTCTGCACTGTTGTTCAAATAAGTTGTTTTATTTACACTGAACAAAACTATAAATGCAGCATGTAAAGTGTTGGTCCCATGTTTCATGAGCTGAAATAAAAGATTCCAGAAATGTTCATTCTAAAATGTGGATTTTTTTCACACAATATAATGCCACAGATATCTCAAGTTTTGAGTGAGCATGCAATTGGCATGTAGACTGCAGGAATGTCCACCAGAGCTGTTGCCAGAGAATTGAATGTTAATTTCTCCACCATAAGCTGCCGTCAATGTCGATTTAGGGAATTTGGCAGTACGTCCAACCAGCCTCATAACCGCAGACGACATGTATGGCGTTGTGTGGGCGTGCGGTTTGCTAATGTCAAATTTGTGAACAGAGTGTCCCATGGTGACAGTGTGGTTATGGTATGTGCAGTCATAAGTTACAGACAATGAACACAATTGGATTTTATTGAAGGCAATTTGAATGAACAGAGATACTGTGACGAGATCCTGAGGCCCATTGTTGTGCCATTTATCTTCCGCCATCAACTGTTTCAGCATGATAATGCACTACCCCATGTCACAAGGCCTGCAGTTTGTCTATGGTCGGTACACTCACCAGAAATGTCACCCATTGAGCAAGTTTGGGATGCTCTGGATCGAAGTGTACGACAGCGTGTTCCAGTTCCTGCCAATATCCAACAACTTCGCACAGCCGTCGAAGAGGAGTGGGACAACATTGCACAAGTCACAATCAACAGCCTGATCAACTCTATGCGAAGGAGATGTGTCTTGCTGCATGAGGAAAATGGTGGTCACAGCAGATACTGACTGGTTTTCTGATCCACGGCCCTACATATTTTTTTAAGGTATCTGTGACCAACAGTTGCATATCTATATTCCCAGTCATGTGAAATCCATAGATTCGGGCCTAATTAATTTAGTTCAATTAACTGATTTCCTTATATGAACTGTAACTCAGTAAAATCTTTGAAATTGTTGCATGTTGCATTTATATTTTTGTTCAGTATAGTACAGTAAAAGCTTATTTCTTAAATAATGGCATATATTCTGTTTTTGATAGCAAACATGAAGGTGAAAAAGGGAAGCATGATGTAAGATGCAAACCTGGTAATCCAACTGATTGTAGTCTATTAAAGCAAACAACTTACTGCTGGCCATGAAGCTTTGATAAAATCAGTGGAGAAAAATATCCTCTCTGTTAATCACGTTACTATTTATTGCTGACCAGCAGATGTCACTAATGTGCATTGTGAACAGATAATGAAGCTCAGTGTAATGAACCTATTTTCAACACAATTGGCTGGAAAGCTTCAGAGTTCAGAAAGCTTTGTTTCCTGAATCACTAGGTAAAGCGAGGCACTCAAAATAAGCCTTATGAAATACATATTGTGTTGAAGAATTACATTTTAATGATGACATATTCAGTTGGTGAAGGACACAGAACTGAAAATAGATGAAAGCAAACATGGATGAATGTTTCTGTCCCTAACAAATACAGTCACAGGTGGTAACGCTGATAAAGTGTGTGGAGCCGTATAGACACTGGGCCAGTGTTAAATGTAACACTCTCAGTGTTGATTTAACACTGGAGAATTTGCTGTGTACCAAAACTATTGCTGATGGTGAACCTGAACAATCGAAATAAAATCCAATGTAGAGCTAAGCCCTGATTAGCGGCTAGGTTATGGCCAGATGAGAGTTGTTTCTCCGGTAGTATGCTTACTTTTTTCCCGGTAAAACACCATTTTCAGAAGCGCATTTGATAACAATAACCTAGCAAATTACAGTGGTTGTCCCTCAACTAATAAAGCATAATATTGCGCAAGCCATTTTACAAGCATTTGAATGCTGAAGGCAGATGCAGATGTGCAAGATCAGGAATAGGCCTACATCTCCTTGGTCAGTGTGCGAAGCTGCGCAGTTTGACTAGGCTACTGATATTGCCTGGGGTTGCTCAGCATGCATTAGTTGTCTCAGAAGATGAGGTATTTTCGGAAGGTAAAAAGAAAGTAAAATTCTAACGGTTTAATCGGTTTCTGACCGACATTTGGATCGGCTACATTTGGATCGGCTCGGGGTCCCATGGACCCATCCACTCATATCTTAAACATTTGATCAGGGGACTGATGGAAATCGGAGAACGTTACATCCCTAGAAGATAGTAGCAGGGCTTTGGACGCAGCTGTGACAGTGATTCGGACAGCCTGCTTTGGTAATAAGGTATAAAGTTGAGTTTTGTGAAAAGTGTGTTTGTCACTCCAGGCTGATCGTAGAGGTATAGAGCAAGAAGTTGTCTGTTTTGTGGCCAAGCACTAAAACACCTGATTCATTAACAAAGGTTTGTGTGTGTGTATTTTAAAATGCAGTTTCGGGAGGAGAGCTTTAAGCTTCAGAGGACATACCTAATCCACAACAGGAACTTCCATATATGGGCTAGTTCTTCTGCACTGGAACGCAGCCTTAGAGCAGGAACTCCATAAAGTGGTTCAGACTTTCATATTGCAATGAGGCCGGAGCAAGAACTTCGTACATGGGCACAGACATTCATATTGGAACACAGCCCCTGGTGCAGGTACTCCATATGTGGGCCCAGACACCCGCATTGGAAAGCAGACGTTCGGCAAGGAACTCAACATATGGACATTGAACCGTGACCATGCCAAGTTGCTCACCTGCACATCCGATCCGAGTTGCTCACATCACATCCGATCTTTATTAGCCACAAGCCCGCCTCACTCACCTGAATCCAAGTATTTAAACAGCATCCATCTTCATGCCTTTGCATGTCTGGCTGACAAACAGGCAGTAGTTGAGAAGACATTAAACTGCCACAGCGAGTCACCCGCTAGACATGCTGCACAATGGCGGGCCAGGTCAACTTTGGTCTACGACTGGGAGCTGGCATATGCATCAACTGCACCCTCCAGGCTTCCTTCACAATGGTGGGCTTATGGCTGGGGTTTGCCCTGCCAGCAGGCTCAGCACAGACACAGTTGACAACCCCCTCCCCCATCCCAGCAGGGTCAGCCCCCAGCTGTGCCCCGACTACCATCTATGCCAAAACCCTTATACCAAACTCTATCAACTACTGCCCCTTCTGACATGTTTGTCAGATGGCAAGAAGCCAAACTCGTGAATGTGTTCCCTACCTTTGGCTCCCCGTAGGACAAAGCCAAATCCTTCGTTTTCTTTCTTCTGCAGCATAGCATTCTTCTCCTCTATGATGTAATCACTGGAGAGCAGAGAGGAGAGGGACAGCAGGTAAGAGTCCCGCAACATACTCACTGAGAGAAGAGACAGGAGGGAATGAAGGTGAGGGCAGAGAGCCAGGGATGGTAGAGAAAAGGATGGGAGAAGATGGAGATGGACAACGAGAAATAGGGGAGGAGGGGGTGGCGACGAGGGCGCAGTAAAATCTTTAAAATTGTTGCATGTTGTGTTTATTTTGTATAGTGTATAAAATTCTCATACTAATGAGTTTTGTCACGTGTGTGTGTGTGTGTGTGTGTGTGTGTGTGTGTGTGTGTGTGTGTGTATGTGTGTGTGTGTGTGTGTGTGTGTGTGTGTGTGTGTGTGTGTGTGTGTGTGTGTCAATTCACACCACACAATTCAATGTTCAAACACAACAACAACATGTATTCCCAGCGACATTCTAGCACTCTGTTACCACACAGTAAAAGCACCATCATGTCCCAATCTCAGCAACACCAATATTCTGTTGACTGACCCTCAGATCCCACTGCTGACACCAGACAGCCCATACAGTTAGTGAATTGAACACTAGACACACTGGCATGGGAGACCTGGAGTTCAGTTGTGTGTTAGCTGTTAGCCACGCCAACTGCCCAGCCACTTACCCTGGGTAGACAGAGCCCCTGCTGACGGGGCATGGAGACCCCTGAAAAACCCTCCTGTGTCAGGGAGCAGAGGTTTCAGTGGTACAATTTAACTAGAGGACTTGCTTAATATACAGTGTGCAAAGCTGTCATCAAGGTATAGGGAGGCTACTTTGAAGAATCTAAAATATACTTTGATTTAACACTTTTTTGGTTACTACATGATTCCATATGTGTTATTTCATAGTTTTGATATCTTCACTATTATTATACAATGTCGAACATAGTAAAAAATAAATAAAAACACTTGAATGAGTAGGTGTGTCCATACTTTTGACTGGTACTGTATTGTGTGTGTGTGTGTGTGTGTGTGTGTGTGTGTGTGTGTGTGTGTGTGTGTGTGTGTGTGTGTGTGTGTGTGTGTGTGTGTGTGTGTGTGTGTGTGTGTGTGTGTGTGTGTGTATGTGTGTATATGTGTGTGTATATATATATATATATATATGGGGTTTACAAATACAGTTCAACATCTTTCTCTCCTCCCCCTCCTCTTAGCCTGCATCCTGCATATCCAACCAGCTCTAAACTTTTCCCCTCCATAGCTACAGAATAGCTTTGTTTCCGTTCAACCAATCATGAACTGAATCGCACTAATGTTGCATTCACTATTCTATTCTATGAACTCCTGTTTAGATACAGTACTACTCGGGTATTTAAAAATATTCCATACGTTCATATTCAGATTAGCATCCAATGTAGCACAATCATGTTCCATAATGTAATTACAGTCTGACGTATAATAATGTTCCATAAACCCTCAAAGTAACCATTCACAGTGGCATGCTAAAGACTTCCATTCAAGAGATTTTACATTCTGTCTGTACCCATTGTACGTAGTGAGTCATGTTGGGGCGATATGCAAATTGTAGTGGGTCTAGGCAGGGTGTCGCGTAAGGTGGAGGTGACATGATCCTTAACTAGCTGGTGAAAAACTTCTCTCTCTCTCTCTCTCTCTCTCTCTCTCTTGTAGGCACAGTCTCTCTCTTTTCATCTGTCTCCCCCCTCCTCTCTGGAAAGCTGAGGGGAAACAACACTCTGATACCAAGCACCTCTCTCCCGACAAGCTGACTGACATTTAGAGTGAATTTACATCAGAACACAGTCCTATACCAGATAGTGTTCTGCTGTCCTCTCTCCCAGCATGCACATCTGATTTACCTGAGAGTGAGCACTCACACTCTCCTTTATTACTGATTGATGTCACAGGCAGTACATTTCAGAGAGAGGGGGACAAAGGACGAGAGGGAGAGCGAGACACTCACCCACACATGCATACACAAAGGGAATATTTCAATAATTTGAGTTTTATATGAGGCCTGGGTTGAGAGTGGGACTCATGCAAGCAGAATGCACTGACACTGGCTCACCACTAGATGACAGCAGCATCCCATCACATAGTGTGTGTGTGTGTGTGTGTGTGTGTGTGTGTGTGTGTGTGTGTGTGTGTGTGTGTGTGTGTGTGTGTGTGTGTGTGTGTGTGTGTGTGTGTGTGTGTGTGTGTGTGTGTGTGTGTGTGTGTGTGTGTGTGTGTGTGTGTGTTTTTGTGTCTGTGCATGTATGTGTCTTACCTGTATGAGGAGAGGTTGTCATAGGATCCCACAGTGTAGTGTCTGAACAGTCTCTTAGTGCGATCCTCTCTTGTCTCTGTAAAACAAAGCAATTCACTGTCAGTGTGTGTGTGTGTGTGGTCTCGCTTGGGCCCTGTCACTGCTTGAGTGCATTTATAATAACCCCCCCCCCATACACACACACACATACTGCTACCCCACTAAAGGACAATCTGCTAACTGGAGACCCTGTCAGGCCACTAGAGTTCTTCATTGTGTGTGTGTGTGTGTGTGTGTGTGTGTGTGTGTGTGTGTGTGTGTGTGTGTGTGTGTGTGTGTGTGTGTGTGTGTGTGTGTGTGTGTGTGTGTGTGTGTGTGTGTTGTCAGACTATCTTATGAGTTAATTACATTTTGTTTCTTGACATTCCCTTCACCCTGTCTGTCTGTCTGTCTGATTCAGTGACAGCTGCCAGCTTTGTCCACCACAAGTTTCTCAACGGCAATGCACAGAAATACCAAACAAACCTCTCTCTGTCTTCACTCCAAGCTCCATCACCTCCACTCCTCTCAATCACTCTATCCATCTCTCTCACTATCCCCCCCTTTCTCCACCCATATCCCCATTACCCCTCTTGTCATTCTCTTCCCGATTCCAGTCTACACCCCTCCATCATTCTCTATCCCCCTTTGAAACCTTCTCTCCTTCACTCTGCATCAATCTTCCTACCTCTCTATCCCCCTCTCTCCACTCCCACTCTAAATCCCCCTCTCTCCCTCCCACTCTCTATCCCCCTCTCCCCACTCCCACTCTCTATCCCCCTCTCTCCACTCCCACTCTCTATCCCCTCTCTCCACTCCCACTCTCTATCCCCCTCTCTCCCTCCCACTCTCTATCCCCCTCTCTCCACTCCCACTCTCTATCCCCCTCTCTCCACTCCCGCTCTCTATTCCCCTCTCTGCACTCCCACTCTCTATCACTCTCCGCTGCTCTCTCTCTAATAGTGTTGTTGTCTCTATAAGGAGTTAATGGATACAGGCCCACTGGCCTGACTCTCATTACAAATGCATAGACTTACCCTTTCCCCTCCTCTCCCCTCTTTCACATGGCAAAAAATCACACGCATGTATATAATCAGAATACGGAATACAACAAATACCGGGCACTGATCTAGAACCCATGCCCAGCTGCTCTTATATCCAATCAGTCATAGCCCCAAAACTCTCTGTTTACTAATGTAACCACTCAGACAGTCAGCCAGTCAGTCAGAGAAGCTGCTGGAACTGGATTGGCTGTAACCCACAGGGCAGGAAGAGGAGTTAAGAAGCAGAGGACTAGGCTGAGCAGGGATAGGATGAGATGCCTATACTAACAGACAGACAGTCGATAGGGGAGACAGGCGTCTACTAGAACACTCTGTCTGTATGTCTTCCTTCTTTTCTCTTCACCCCCTTCCTTCCACCCTCTGCCCTAAGGTCATACAGTGACTGTATGATGTGGGTTAACGGGATAAGTTAGGTTGTTGTGGTTGAGGGTGGGGGAGAAGGTCAAAGATGAGTCAGAACTTATTATACAGGGCTGGGTACTGGACGGCAGTAGTGGTGGAAAAAGTACTCAATTGTCATACTTGAGTAAATGTAAAGATACCTTAATAGAAAATGACTCAAGTGAAAATCACCCAGTAAATTACTATCTTAGTAAAATGTCTAATGTAAAAGTAAATGCTATACATCAAATTCCTTATATTAAGGACAGACAGGGCCATACTCCAACACTCAGACATAATTTACAAATGCAGAATTTGTGTTTATTGATTCTGCCAGATCAGAGGCAGAAGGGAGGACAATTCGTTATATTGATAGGTGTGTGAATTGGACCACATTGCAGTCCTGCTAAGCATTCTAAATGTAACAAGTACTTTTGGGTGTCAGGGAAAATGTATGGTGTAAAAAGCACATATTTTCTTTAGGAATGTAGTGGAGTAAAAGTAGTCAAAAATAAAAAAATATTAAAGTACAGAGGTTTGTGAGGGTCTTAGGGGCCAAGCTGAATTTCTTTAGCCTCCTGAGTCTTCTTTACTACACTATCTGTGTGGATGGACTATTTCAGGTTGTCAGTGATATGCACGCTATGGAACTTGAAGCTTTTCACCCTCTCCACTGCGCCCTCGTTGATGTGGATGGGGGCATGCTGTCTCAGCAGTCTCCAGAAGTCCACGATCAGCTCCTTCATTTTGTTGACGATGAGGAAGAGATTATTTTCCTGACACCATTCTGCCAGGACCCTCCCCTCCCTCCTGTAGGCTGTCTCGTCATTGTTGGCAATCAGGCCTACCACTGTTGTGTCGTCAGCAAACTTGATGATTGAGTTGGAGATATGTGTGGCCACGCAGTCATGGGTGAACAGGGAGTTCATGAGGGGGCTGAGCACGCATCCTTGTGGGGGCCCTGCGTTGAGGATCAGCGTAGCAAAGGGGTTGCCTACAGTCACCAGGACCCAGGGAGGGGTTCAAATCCAGGGCTCGAGTTTAGTGATGAGCTTGGAGGGCACAATGATGTTGAAGGTTGAGCTGTAGTCGATGAACAGCATTCTTATATAGGTATTCCTCTTGATCTGATGGGATAGGGCAGTGTGATTGTGTAATCCGTGGATCTATTGGGGTGGTATCCGTGTGTCTACGTTGTTGGGTAAGATGGAGGTGATATGATCCTTAATCCATAAGAGTCTAAGCCCTGTCTATGCCAGGGGGCATAAAAATTCAAGAATTTTAATAACAGATTCACTACATGGAACAGCAAATATTCCCCCCAAAACAATTCTTAAGGAAGCTTGTCTGTCCTGTATCTGAGAGATATAAGAAAGTTAAGGAAATATTTAGTTATTAAATATATTTTTTACATGTATTTAACCCGTTATTGTTGGCACAAGGAGTCTTCATTTATACAGTACCAGTCAAAAGTTTTGCACACACCTACTCATTCAAGGGTTTTTCTTTATTTTTACTATTTTTTACATTGTAGAATAATAGTAAAGACATCAAAACAACGAAATAACACATATAGAATGAGTAGGTGTGTGCAACACGTTGGACTCGCACTAATACAGATGAAGACTCATATAGTAACAAATAAATTGTTAAATAAATCCAAATATATTTGAGATTCTTCAAAGCAGCCACCCTTTGCCTTGATGACGGCTTTGCACACTCTTGGCATTCTCTCAACCAGCGTCATGAGGTTGTCACCTGGAATGCATTTCAATTAACAGGTGTGTCTTGTTAATTTGCGGAATTTCTTTCTTTCTTAATGCATTTGAGCCTATCAGTTGTGTTGTGACAAGGTAGGGGTGGTATACAGAAGATACTGTAACGGCCGTCGTTAGAGAAAGACCAAGGTGCAGCGGAGGATGTGTTCATCTTGAATGAATTTTAATACAAAAGAGAACACTTTACAAAAATAAACAAAAACGACAGCCAAACAGTCCTGTCAGGAAAAACTCTAAACAGAAACAATCACCCTGTCACGTCCTGACCAGTATAAAGGTTATTTGTTATTGTAGTTTGGTCAGGACATGGCAGAGGGTATTTGTTTTATGTGGTTCGGGGTGGTGTTTTATGTAGTAGGGTGTTTGATTTATTATTTCCGGGTTTTTGGTCTATGTTCTATGTTTTGGTATTTCTATGTTCTTTCGGGTTTGTTGTATTTCTATGTTTAGGTTAATGGGGGGATGGACTCTCAATTGGAGGCAGGTGCTTTCTCGTTGCCTCTGATTGAGAGTCCTATATATGGGTAATTGTTTGGGTTAGTGTTTGTGGGAGATTGTTTCTTGTTTTGCCTGTGTGAGCCTTACAAGACTGTTTTGTTGTTCGTGAGTTCATTGTTTTGTTCTTTTGGTGTTCATTTTGATTTCAAATAAATATCAAGATGAGCATCCACATTCCTGCTGCGTTTTGGTCCTCCATTCCAGACGACAACCGTGACACACCCACAAAAACCCAAAGGAAAAACAGGCACTTATGTGTGACTCCCAATCAGCAACAACAAACTACAGCTGTGCCTGATTGGAAGCCACACGGCCAAAATCAACGAAACAAACCAACCTAGAAAAAAGAACATAGAACGCCCACCCAATGTAACACCCTGGCCTAACCAAAATAAAGAACAAAAAAAAAACTTTCTATGGCCAGGGCGTTACAGATACCAATTCCATTTTATGGCAAGAACAGCTAAAATAAGCAAATAGAAACAACAGTTCATCATTACTTTAAGAAATGAAGGTCAGTCAATATGCAAAGTTTCAAGAACTTTGAAAGGTTCTTCAAGTGCAGTTGCAAAAACCATCAAGAGCTATGATGAAACTGGCTTTCATGAGGACCACAACAGGAAAGGAAGACCCAGAGTTACCTTTGCTACAGAGGATAATAAGTTCATTAGAGTTACCAGCCTCAGAAATTGCAGCCCAAATAAATGCTTCACAGCGTTCAAGTAACATACAAATCTGAATATCACTGTTCAGAGGAGACTGCGTGAATCAGCCTTCATGGTCGAATTGCTGCAAGGAAACCACTACTACAGGACACCAATAAGAAGACACTTGCTTGGGCCAAGAAATCCAAGCAATGGACATTAGACCAGTGGAAATCTGTCCTTTGGTCTGACACTATCTGTGATTTATTTAGCATTCAAGTCACACTTAACCATCATGGCTACCATAGCGTTCTTTAGCGATACGCCATCCCATCTGGTTTGTGCTTAGTAGGACTATAATTTGTTTTTCAACAGGACAATGACCCAACACACCTCCAGGCTGTGTAAGGGCTATTTGACCAAGAAGAAGAGTGGTGGAGTGCTGCATCAGATGACCTGGCCTCCACAATCACCCGACCTCAACCCAATTGAGATGAGTTGGACCGCAGAATAAAGGAAAAGCAGCCAACAAGTGCTCAGCATATGTGGGAATTCCTTCAAGACTGTTGGAAAAGAATTCCAGGTGAAGCTGATTGAGAGAATGCCAAGAGTGTGCAAAGCTGTCATCAAGTCAAAGGGTGGCTACTTTGAAGAATCGAAAATCTAAATATATAATATATGTTTAACACTTTTTTGGTTACTACATGATTCCATATGTGTTATTTCATAGTTTTGATGTCTTTAGTATTGAGTAGGTGTCCAAACTTTTGACTGGCACTTTATATATATATATATATATATATATATATATATACACACACACACATACCTCATGATCAAAAGTATGTGCACACCTGCTTGTCAAACATCTCATTCCAAAATCATGGGCATTAATATGGAGTAGGTCCCCACTTTACTGCTATAATAGCCTCCACTCTTCTGGGAAGACTTTCCACTAGATGTTGGAACATGCTTCCATTCAGCCATGAGCATTAGTGAGGTCGGGCACTGATATTTGGCAATTAGGCCTGTCTCAGAGTTGGCGTTTCATTTACTCCCAAAGGTGTTTGATGGGGTTGAGTTCAGGGTTTTGTGCAGGCCAGTGAAGTTTTTCCACACAGATCTCGAGCAACGAGTTCTGTATGGACCTCGCTTTGTGCACATGGGCATTATCATGCTGAAACAGGAAAGGTCCTTCCCCAAACTGTTGCCACAAATTTGGAAGCACAGAATCATCTAGAATGTCATTGTATGCTGTAGCGTTAATATTTCCCTTCACTGGAACTAAGGGGCCTAGACCGAACCATGAAAAACAGCCCCAGACCATTATTGTTCCTCCACTAAACTTTACAGATTGCACTATGCATTGGGGCAGGTAGCGTTCTCCTGGCATTCGCTAAAACAGATTAGCTTGAGCCATGGCATTGTTAAGCGAGATTGGCACACTGCCAGCAAAAGTGGGTATAAATATAGGTCATCTGGGTTCATTAAGAAGTGGCTTTGCAAAGAGATTGCGGTAAGAGGGATTTGGATGGAAGGTGGTTCTGTTCAGACTTAAGATTGTGCATCTGTGGCTGGCAAGCAAGGTGGCAATAATACCACTTCTTTAACAGAAACAGACAGCATAATACATACACACATGATTAAAATTCAGTTTTCTGTGAAAGCTAAGCCAATAACTGAAAAAGACAGGAAATTCAAATGAGCTCCTCAATTTGAACTGTATTCTAAATAACACATACTGTGGAATGTGTGTGTGTGTGTGCGCCCATGTAGCCCTGCTTCTCTCTAGGCAGGATGCAAGAGCTGTTCTGTCCTTGTTTGAAGGGCACAAGCCGCTTCACCTCCACTAACACACACGCACATACCCCTCACACTCACCACCCTCCACACTTCTCTACATCCTCAGTTTCTGTCTTTCTCTGTTAGCCAGATATTTTCTGCTTCCTCACTCTCCAGTTGTAAGCCAGTAACATGGCCAGCTGGCTGAATTACCTTGCTGACCTCCAGCTCACACAACAAGCCCAGCTAAACTGCACCTGCTTGAACACACTCGCCTCTGGCACATACCTGACCTCACACAGCACACTCGCACACACACACAGTCTGAGGAACATCACCAACACCTACCCAACCACCGCTTACCCCAGGCCCAGATCACACTCCTACCCCCTACCCACTACTGTTGTCACAGGTGTCGTATAGAGGAGACCAAGGCGCAGCGTGTAGAGTGCTCATCAATATATACTTTAATGGAAACGAACACTAGACAAAATAACAAAATAACAGCCAACAGTTCCGTCAGGTTTACAAACTAAACAGAAAGCAACTACCCACGAAAACTAAAGGAAAAAAGGCTGCCTAAGTATGGCTTCCAATCAGAGACAACGATAGACAGCTGCCTCCGATTGGAAACCATACCCGGCCAAAACATAGAAATACAAACATAGAATGCCCACCTTCTATCACACCCTGACCTAACTAGACAGAGAAAAAACAGCTCTCTAGGTCAGAGCGTGACAACTGTAGGTCCCCTAAGAAGTTGGGATAGTACACTCAGTAGGATCCCTTACCAAAGGGGATGATTCACTCAGTATTTATAAGCAGAATAGATATGGTCATGTATACGCGGGTCATAGATCAGTATGAACCCAAACCTCTCCTCTCGTTTCCTCTCTATCTGCCTCAGACAGCCTCCAAAGAGACACACTGTAATGAGAACATGATACAATCACCCTTAATTTTCTCGCTTTCTCTTTGTCTCACATGCTCCTGTCTTTAATGTGTTTTAGACACAGTGGCCTCACTTAAGACTGACCCATTTCCTTACAGAGGAGAGCAAGAGAAAAGAGAGAGAGAGAAAAGAGAGCGCGCATATCCTAACAGAAAAGAAACACACTCTGTACCTTTAGTCTTTAGAATTCAGTTTAGAATCAGAATAATTTAGGTTGTAATAGGATAAAGTTAGAGACGGTCAGAGAGGGGATGGGTAAGGGAAGGGACACGGGACAAAAGATAAAGTACAAAGAGAATGTACAAAAGGAAAGAACAAAAGCAGGATCTGTATTATTTTAAACACGTACGTGCATGTACAGTTTTAGCCAATCTGGTTGTGTGTCTTTTTACAGTTACTATGACAACATATAGACCATGTGAACCCCAGGTGTTTCTCTATCTGTCACTGCAAATTATTGTGTGAAAAGTAAAAACTTGGAAAAGTGTGGTTAGTAAGTTCAGGAGTTCAGGAGGAGAGAATAGGAGGAGGGAGATATGCAAAGAGAGGGAAAGGGAGAGAACGGGAAGAACAAGTAAACAAATTACAATGAACAAAAAATCGCAAACAACTGTGGCGGCTTATGGTAGAGAAATGAACTTTTATTTATCTGGCAACAACTCTGGTGGACATTCCTGCAGTCAGCATTCTTGAGTCATCTGTGGCATTGCACATTTTAGAGTGGCCTTTTATTATCTCCAGGACAAGGTGCACCTGTGATTATTGTGCATATGAAACATTTCTGGGATCTTTTATTTCAGCTCATGAAACATGTGACCAACACTTTACATGTTGAATTCATGTTTTTGTTCAGTGTAAGTAACAGATGAAGAAATGGAAAATAAAGTGCAGGAGATCGATAGAGTGAGATAGAAGTTATGGGAGAGACGGAGGAGGGTTGAACACTGTGAGATGACAGTTATTTCACAGCTGAAAACAGAGTGAAAAATAAGTCTGCATTCAGCCAGTCAAGGTTGTCAGATCATTTGACTCTACACCAAGACTGACTGTCATTTCACAGAGAGCAAGAGAGAGAGCATTTGAGGAAAAGTAGAGAGAGAGAGTTCAGTCAGTCAGTCAGTCAGTCTAAACCCAGCAAGCCATTTTATATTTGAACAGTCAGGGTGATGAGGTGCTTTGATCAAAGCAGAGACTCAGGCTGATACAGATACTGCCAGTACAGTAAGGTTTGTTAATAGAACACAACTGGGAGAGATAGTTCTAATAACGTCAGTTAAAAACCAACACAGTTCATTACCACTACCATAGGTAAAGGAAGATAGGGCAACATTGAACCTATTATTTACAGTAGGCCTGTAGTTTACTTTTATAGATCTTGCAGTCCCAAAATTAAAAACTCCACCCACTCTGTATGGTCAAGCTAGCTAATTCAAGCACACCGGAGGTATTTGAAAGTATTTCATGTAAATATTTGACGCAGGTCTGGTTAAGAGCTGTACATATCCCACTTACCCTGATAACGGCCATGACGCATAGAGTAGGGCTGTTCCGCCTTGACCAAGGTTACTACCCCATCTATTCTGCTGCAGAGAACTGGCAGGTCTGACACTAATACAGGGCAACAATCCATCCCCCAGCTCCTACTGCCTATCCATGACTCTACACTCTACTACCCATACTGCTCCCTGCCGTCCGTCACCAACTCCTGTACTCCTATCACCACTGTTCCCTCTGCCCTGCTAGCTAGCTTCTCCCACTGTCCACCAACCAAAACAATAGTACATCATAAACTGTGTACCCCAATCGATCTACATACTGTATTTGGCCCAGTACTCTAACCAAATGAATCTATAGCTACATCTACTTCACTAGAGCTCTAACCAATCGCATCCACTTCACTGGAGCTCTAACCAATCGCATTCCACTTCACTAGAGCTCTAACCAATCGCATTCCACTTCACTGGAGCTCTAACCAATCGCATCCACTCAGCTATACCTCTAGCCAATCACATTTGTTGTACTATAGCCGTAAACAATCTGGTCAACTAGGTGGAACAGTAATGCTACAGTAATGCACAGCAACTGTTAGATAGCGCCCTGTATTCTGCTCTAACTACAGAGCCCTGGACCAATGTCCCTAACACCCCATGATGCTGCAGGAGGGCAGGTCACATCCAGCTGTCACTTCTTCAAATCCACATTCCTGTTGTCCCAAAAGCGTTTCATGGATGCTGTCAAGGAAAATGATACAGAAGCAATTCCACTTGGATTCCATATGAATACCTGTCTCTATCTTCTCAATGTGTATCTGAGTCCATCTCTCCTATCTTTTAGCTGTCCGTCCTTCTTTCCTTCTCTCTCTAGTCATGTAGCCAGCTATTTCCCTCTTTGTATTGCTGCCTCACATACACCTCTCCCTTTCTCTCTTCTCAAGTCTCAGTCTGAGTGTGTGTGTGTCTGTGTGTGTGTGTGTCTAAGGCAACGCCTAAAAATACCTTGGTTCTCTCTGAGGAGAGCTTGAATAATTCAGTCAGATTTAGACAACAACTACTGTACAACATGTACATATACCACATCATCAGTAGCACAATAGCCATTAAGTCACTGTAAAGCATACACATGCACGCACACACATACAAAGGGTTGTACTGGGTCTGGGGGGGAGAGTATGATTAGTCATGCCCTGTGCAAGGTCTATCTCAGCCACTTAACCTGCTCTGCTGTTAGAGGACAAACCTGTGTGTGTGTTTGTGTGTGTGTTTGTGTGTGTGCGCGCATGTGTGTCAACTTGGCAGATGTGCCAAATACAATGTAGGCAATCTCAGTGGGTTTACAGGTGCGCGCAAACACACACACACAACACATATATTCAGACAGCATTTGTTTGTCGTCTGTAGTGTGTGGAACCATGACAGTATGAATTGGACTTGGCTTTTGTCATCCAGTTTAGTCACCCAAGTGTGTGTGTGTGTGTGTGTGTGTGTGTGTGTGTGTGTGTGTGTGTGTGTGTGTGTGTCACCCTACCCTTGTCAAAGTGATTTGTCTTTGCTCCACAGTGGGGCCTGATAGAGCTTTGATTCATTGTCCATATAGCACAACCATCTATTCTGATTTTCTATGGATTCTCTCTCTCTCTCTCTCTCTCTCTCTCTCTCTCTCTCTCTCTCTCTCTCTTTCTCTCTCTCTCTCTCTCTCTCTCTCTCTCTCTCTCTCTGTGTGTGTGTGTGTGCTTGTTTGTGTGTAAATACTGTATGTCTTGGCTCTGCACACTTGACTGATTTCTGATGGAATGCAGAGACAGTGGCCATCACTCAGCTGACACACACACACACACACACACACACACACACACACACACACACACACAAACCTGTGTACGTGCTCAGACACGGGCACACACACCCATATACAGTACATGCTATACGTAAGGAAACAAGCCAATCCCTTCAGGTGTCTGAAGGCTAAAGGGAGGGTGACCTCAACTGAATTACCAGTCAATAATACTGACTCAGCTAAAACACTAATGCTAAAGACATGTCCTCCTGCTAGTGGTCCCTCCCTTCACCTCCCCTCTCCTCTCTCCCTCTTCTCTCTCCTCTCTTTCTCTCTCTCTAATAAGATGGATTAGTTGACTATGCTAATATCTCTGCTGACGCTGCTGGCTTTCAGGTAACACTGTTACAGAGAGAGAGAGAGAGAGAGAGAGAGAAAGTGAGCACGTGTATCTGTGTGCGTGTATGTGTGTTCGGCTGTTTTAGAATTAGCATATTGCCTCCATGAGACACTGTCTGTATCGTACTTTTTCTTCTTGTTCCTCTCTTTGCACCGTCTCTCATCATATCATCATTTCCTCCCATCAGGTCATTTCTGTTAGAGGCGTGCTAACCTGGACTGATTAACATGTGTGAACCTTGCTAACACAGCACTTTACACTCTTAGAAAAAAAGTTCCAAAAGGGTTCTTCGGCTGTCCCCATAGGAGAACCCTTTGTGGTTCCAGGTAGAACCCTTTTGTGTTCTATGTAAAGCCCTCTGTGGAAAGGGTTCTACATGGAACCCAAAAAGGTTCTACATGGAACCAAAAGGGTTCCACCTGGAACCAAAAAGGGTTCTTCAAAGGGTTCTCTAGAATCTAGTATAGATAGCACCTTTTTTTCCTAAGAGTGTAGAGCTTCTGTATGAACGTGATTATTACTGCCTCATCTCAGAGCTCTGGGATCAAATGCAGCCTGAGCTAGTTAGATCTATGTATGTGTGTCTGCTAAAACTCCAAAACATATCTGATGGAAGATACCTTGTGCCTCTCTATCTGCCCCTCACTTCTCTCAATGACCACAGCTCCCCCTGTCTTTCTTCTGCCTGCTCTCTCCTCTTTTCTCTCTTTCCCTTTCTCTTTCAGCCGTGACTTCCTTTTCACTCCTGCTGCAGAGGTCTGTGATTAGCATTCCAGGAGAGTAGAGAGGGTGTGAGAGAGAGGGAGAAAAGGAGGGATAGATAGAGAGGGTGCGGATGAAGAAGAGACTCCCAAACTTTTTAATGGGCAGGCTAAAAATAGATCAGTCTGTATCTGACTGGTGAGTCATTCAACTACTCAGCTCTGGGGAGGGAGGGTGGGAGGGAAGGGGAGGGAAGTTGGGAGGGAAGGGGAGGGAGGGGGAAAGAGATGGAGAGAGAAGAGAGTGAATACATACAAAACCATTAAAAAACCTCAAGCCTCGTTGCTAATGTTACATAGTAGCTAAAACTACCAGTAACACAACTTAGGGCACTTTTACATCTCCCTTTACGATCTGGATCTTGGAGCGTTTGGTGCCCAAACGAATCCTGGCTGATACTAATCCTGGACCTGCGTGAGTAGCGGTTCCAAGATCCAGGACCAGAGTACCAGGTAACTTACCAGCTTGTAACTTTTTCCAAATGTAAACAAGCGAGCTCGCTAACGTCATATGGAATGTGCGTCTTGCTGATTACACCCTGAAACGGTTCTTTTCAGATCTAGTGAAAGCAAAACGTATTCTGTAGAATTCTCACAAATGCTCCAGGAAACCGAACCAGGGTACCGGATGTCATATGTGAAAATGCCCTTAGTTTAAAAAGCTGTGATATCACCATAGCATCCACAGTCACACATGTGCATGGCATGCACACCCCCAAATGCAAAAGCAAACAAATGCAAACACCAATACACTCACAGCCAGCAGCATTTCACCACTCATCACTGAATGTTGTGTTAATGAATTGAATCAATCAATATCCTTTTCTTTCTCTCTCTCTCTTTATCAGTCTTTCCCTCCCTCCTTATCTTTTCCTTCATCCCTCTGTCCTGAATCCCTCTCTGTACTCTCCCTCTTCCCTCTCCTTCCTTCTCTTCCTTAATCTCTTTCTCCCTTTCTTTATCTCTCTCTCTCTCTCCTACCTGCAGTGACTTATAAAGTGTCATCTCCAGATTGTTGTCCCCTTGGCGTATGTGTGTATGTGTGTGTGTGTGCGTGTGTGTGAGAGAGAAAGAGGCAGAAAGAGACAGACAGAGATAGTCACAATAAATAACTGAGATTCACTGATGGCCTGACCCTGGCCCTAACTCTACCCATGTCCATCTCTCTCTCTCTCTCTCTTTGACACTGACCAAAACCTTACCGCCAAATCAAAACAGAGAGAATGGGAAGGGGGGGGGGGGGGGATAGAGAGAAAGAGACACAGAGAGGGAGAGGGTGAGAGGAGAGGGGGAGAGCACAGTGAGTCACGACACAGGGTTGATGTATAGGAGCAGAGAGATCACTCCAGATCCAAGTAGAAATGTGATGTTGCCATCAAAACAGTCCACTAGGGCTATTATTTTCTAACTCAAAATAAGCCCGGAGCTTCGATTGAATCCGCAGTTCATGGAGCAGTAGTTTGCTGCTTAGACTACTGTGCCATCCATCAACAATGAGTTATCAAGGACAGTCTTAATTAATAGCTAAACTTGCTCATGGAGTTGTTTTTCTGTTTTAACCCGGTCCCAAACCTTAATCCTCAATTTAACCAATTGTAATTAATGCCTAAATTGTTAACCAATTGGAATTAATGCCTGAAGTTAAGCCTAGAGTTTTTTCTATATCCCAATCCTTAGCTCTTTTTTAACCCAGTCGGAATGAATGTATTAACTTAACCGTAGATTTGTTTCTGTGAGCCTAACATGCCTAAAACGTCTGGAGCTCATGCAGGAGCTCTGTGCCTGACTAAAGGATGTTGCCACTAGGGGCAACGCTGAGCGCTATTACCATCAAGTTGGCTTGGGTTTTGCTAGGGTGTTGTGGACGGGTGTGGCAGATGCGCATAATCCGCAAGCTCTGTCTTAGAGGATCATGTGTTAAATCACAGTGATAGACACACGCTTTTGCAACTTCTAAATTTGCCGTTTGGAGCAACTTTGAAATTTGACGTTTGGAGAAACGTGGAAAAACGTCTAATTCTGCAGTGAGAATGTGAGAGCTTGTAGATAGGGGAGCCTGCAGCACAGTCAGTTTTCTCAAACACACTCTGATTTGTAGGAGAGTCAATAAACAACTTCAATACAACTACACACACACACACACACACACACACACACACACACACACACACACACACACACACACACACACACACACACACACACACACACACACACACACACACACACACACACACACACACACACACACACACACACACACACAGTGAGCAGTGTTGTTTGGGTTAGTTCATTGTAGACAAGGCTGTCTTTCCTGCTTCACTGAGCTGAGATATACTGCCGTGACTGTCAGTAAAGCCTCAATGCTTACCTTCAGGTAAACAAGGGTATGTATGTGTGTTGGTGTGTGTGTGTGTGTGTGTGTGTGTGCTTGTGTCTATGTGTCTGAGTTTGTATGTCCTCTAGTATGTTACCTATTATTTCATCACTATTGAAACATCTGGGATACATATAACTCCTTCAAAAACAACTGTGTATCACCAACTGTTGACTTTCAACAATTACACAGCATTATTTATTCAGCTGGACTTATTTATTGCACCGAAATCATTTGTCGAGTTAACATTCAACAATCTAAGAAAAACATATAACGCTTCTGTACTTCAATACCCAGTGGAAAGACGTGAAGGAGAAGGAATGAGAAGGAGAACTAGATGGAGGGAGGAGGGAAACACAGAGAGAGGGGGGGGAAGAGACAAATAGAAGAGAGAGAGAGAGAGAGTAAGAGAAGGGAGGGGGAGGGAGAGGAGAAAAACCAGAGACAGAGAGCTGCCTTTTCTTCATCTCTTCTCCTCTGTCTTTTAGTGAATCCTCCCTCATTCTTCTCCATCACTATTTCACTCCCTCCCCTCCTTCCTCTCCATATCTCCTCACCCCTCCCATCAGGGGACACAATTCCTCAAGTGGTATTTAGGGGAAAGACAAGAGACATTCCTCAACACCCATTTCCACAAAACCCTCCCTAGCCACATCCTCAGACCCCTTTCCAGAACACCTCTCCCCATCCCACTGCTCTATACAGTAGGTAGGAGCTGCACCAGTGGGTTCCTAATGGGACTTGCGGTGTGATTCAGAAAGCCTGTTTAACACACACTCTGTGATGGAGAAGGTTCATCAACCTTTATGGTTCAATCAACACACCACCTGTTTACCCATAAACCAACCTAAACATGCAGAGATAGATAGTACATTAATGAATGCAACATGTACAATATGTTTTCTCTTTTCATGGGCTCTGTTGTCCTTGTTTATTGTCACATACACCGGATGGGTGCAGCAAAATGTGTTGTTTTACAGGGTCAGCCATAGTAGTATGTCGCCCCAGGAGCAAAACAGGGTTAAGTGCCTTGCCCAAAGGCAGTTCAACAGATGTTTTCACCTTGTCAGCTCAGGTATTTGGCCCAACGCTCTAACCAGTAGGCTACCTGGCTAAGTGAGACAGATGGTGCATTCATCATGGTGGGAAAGGTCTGACACCTCCTCAACAATGTGATTATGAGCATCTTCAGGTGTGTTTTTGGTGTGTGTGCATGCGTGTGGGGATGTGTGTGTGTGTCCGCAGTCAGTATACACATTAGAGGTCAGCACACATAATATTGTACATACATGGCTGAATCAGCATCTTGGACAGCACCCATAGTTTCACCAGCCTGTTCAGCACCGTGGACAGGGCTAGCGAGCCAAAGTAATATACACTGTGAAGACTGAGAGAGTGTGTGTTTTACAGAGCTGTCTGTGTGTGTGTTCTCCAGTTATTACCTAGCCGAGGGTCGTACTGTCTCATCTGAACCTCCTCCACACAGTCGGCAGGGAACCAGCCTGTTCTCCCCTTGACCGTGCCCTCCCAGAAGCCTCCTTCTCCTATACTCAACACTGACACAGGGGGAGAGACAGAGACAGAGACACAGAGAAAGTTAACTACAGCATATGTACAGTTCATTGCAGGTTAACAGATACAGATGAGTCTCCACTGTGGCTAAAAGGAAGTAGATGTCACAGAACTTTGAGTGGAGTAAGCTGTAAGTTCATAATCACAGAGTCAGCTCTTGTATCCTGTGGATAAAGTGGACACAATTGAATTTGAATTTGAATTTTGACCAGGAAGTCCCATTGAGTTCGGAAGACCTCTTTTTCATTTTATTTCCTGAAAATAACAGATGCAAACCCAACACTGGCAATCACTCAGTAAATAGCCATTCAATTGCATGGCAGTGGGTTGTGTGTGTTCTTAGTCAAGGCAGGCATTTGGTGTGTGTGTGTGTCTCAGTGTGTATTTTTGTGTGTGTGGTGTGTGTACGTGTGTAATTGCGTGCATGAGTGTGCCCTGCCGTGGTAATTAGAGACGAATGTATGGTTGATATTCATCTTCGCTGCAGGACTGAGTCAAGCGCTCATTTCCACTAAGCTCATCCGCTACCGCAACACACATGTTAACATACACATTCATTACGCACAGGCTAACAACAAGACTAAGGAGCTGGACATACACATATATCGACACACACATAAACGAACACCAGCTGGAACTCTGGCTGTGTTCTACTGAACCCTCATCCATCCATGGTTGCTAGGTTACGGCAAAGTCAGGTTGCAACATGCAGCTGGTTTGAAGAATGTTAGAATGATGGGATGTTAACCTATTGGAATGTTAAAATGTTGGAATGTCGGAATGTGCTACCCAGGATGAATTCCCCAATCTCACTTTGTGAGTGACACTTGACTTCTTATATCTCAGGACAGGTGACCATACGTTGGAAACTGCACAAGCACGTCACTAGCCTGCCAGTACACATCTGCTACCTCAGCATGGAGAATCCAGCATAGAACCAGAGTCCCAGAGTTCCAGGCAAAGGCAGGGCTCACTCTGATCGGATAGAGAAGCTGCATCGACCCCCTCTCCTGGAGGAAACCTGCTGTGTTCCCTCTCTCTGATCACAGCTTAAACCTGCTTCACTGTGTCAGTCTCCTGGGTATACTCCCTCTATGCCGTTCCCTGTCCTTTGGCTTGGCATACAACCATTACATAGCACTAAGCGATTACTTGCCTTCGCTCTATCCAGAAATGTCTCAACAGTGAAATATGGTAGACCTTCAGGGAACTGACACACACACACCCCATCATCTCTAATTCCCTTCTTCAGCTGAATATACCCGAGCTAGCTGTAATCAAGGACCAGGAAATCAGCCTGCCAATTAGCAGACAGCCACAGGAACCATGATGATAAGCTCCTCAATAACCCCAGAGCATTGCATCACCACTTAAAGATGCAGTCTGGGGCCTCCCGAGTGGCACAGCGGTCTACGGCACAGCATTGCAGTACTTGAGGCGTCACTACAGACCCGGGTTCAAACCCAGGCTGTGTCGCAGCTGGCCGCGACCTGGAGACCCATGAGGCGGTGCACAATTTTCCCAGCGTCGTCCAGGTTAGGGGAGGGTTTGGCCGGCTGGGATGTCCTTGTCCCATCGCGTTTTAGCAACTCCTGTGGCGGGCCAGGGCGCGTGCACGCTGACACGGTCGCCAGTTCAACACATTGGTGCATCTGGCTTCCGGGTTAAGCAAGCAGTGTGTCAAGAAGCAGTGTGGCTTTGTAGGGTCGTGTTTCAGAGGACGTATGGCTCTCGACCTTCGCCTCTCCCGTATCCGTACGGGAGTTGCAGCAATGGAACAAGACCAATTGATATCACGAAAAAGGGGTACAAATTCGTAAAATAGTATGAAAATTTAATTCGGAACGTATCATCATGACATAGTACACAAAAAACGGGGACCCGTTTTGGCTGAAGCAACACTTTCAAAACTACTGGCTGAAATGATATAAAGATTCTGGAGCATAACTGTAATCCTCTCTCTGACATAAACTCATATCACACATCAACATTCATACCTCAGTTCAAATTCAACGTTACTTCTGAGTCACTTCAAACATCCCAAATCACATGAACATTGTATTTTGTTCATGACCACTATTAGTCCACTATTGTTGAACGTGTATCTTGATGAATGTCAGAAGGCAGAGTCAAACATTGGGGATTGAAATGATAAAAAGGTGAACCTTTACAAGCAGTGTGGATGAACCATGAGTGTCCTTTGGACTCATGTTTTCTATTCCAACACATGAATGCATTATTTTTCAACCCCTAACTTCTGCTCAGAATGACATGCTGAACTAGAGATTAAAGTGGCAGGACACAAATGTCAAAAGTATTTCTGATTGGTTCTGCTCTCCATCACTCAGTCACAACACATGAGTCAACAATTTGCTTCATGCTGCAGGCTCACCACTCAAACTGGTGAGCATGTTAAACCATTCCCTTATCTTTACTCTGCGAGGAGTGTGTTCCTGTGTGTGTGTGTGTGTGTGTGTGTGTGTGTGTGTGTGTGTGTGTGTGTGTGTGTGTGTGTGTGTGTGTGTGTGTGTGTGTGTGTGTGTGTGTGTGTGTGTGTGTGTGTGTGTGTGTGTGTGTGTGTGTGTGTGTGTTTGAACACCATGAAATAAGACCCCTGACAGTGCCTCTACCAGAACCAGACTGTGACCGTCACCGATCACACTGAAGCGGAGAGAGCGAGAGAGAGAAAAAAAGAAAGGGGGAGCGAGAAAGTGCCACAGAGAACAGAGTAATTGAGAGTGAAGGCTGATGAAATACACTTCATAAAAAGCTCAAATAACCCTGGTCCCCACACACGTACACATACACAAACAAGGTTTTAGGAGCGTCACCCTTACAGTGCCACTATTCAAATCAAATCAAATTAAATTTCATTGGTTGCATACACATATTTGCGGACGTTGTCGCAGGTGCGGCTAAGTGCTTGTGCGTCTAGCTCCAACAGTGTAGTAATACATAGCAGTCCAAAACAATACAAACAAATCCCCAAAATTAAAATTAAGAAATATCAGAACGAGCAATGTTAGAGTATATATAAATAATGGTGTGTATAGAAAGTATGGACAGTTAAGTGATAATGCCTGAGAAGCCGGTGTTTGGAGGATATATTGGCACAGGTGTTGTTAGGCCTGAGACCGAAGTCAATATATCCTCCAAACACCGGCTTCGTGGGCATTATCAGTTTTATCTTACGGGTTACCATCATATTAAAATAATAATTTACCTATTTTCATTAACGTTATTTTGATAAATTTATTCATACTATTTCCTCTTTCCACAAGATATAGTCCCGACACAAATCTGGGGTTGCTACCCAAGCCGGCTGGTCGTTTGATATATTGGTTCGGTTGCCAGAGACGCGACCCAGTCTTTCAGTCTTTTTGTTCTGTATCTATGGACGCGACCTAGTCGTTCGTTCTAAATATTCCATTGCCATACTGGCTGGCAACGTTCTTACCCCTTGCTTGCTAACTAGCCACCTACGGATAACTTACAGTTACGTCAAACAGTGCAGCCAGAAAGCTGCATTTGCATTTGTTTAAGCTGTTTTCTAGTGATATTTATTTGGATACATCCATAACAAATTAAATCAAATTGTATGTCACATGCGCCAAATACAACAGTGAAATGCTTACATACAAGCCCTTAACCAAGAATGCAGTTTTAAGAAAATAGAGTTAAGAAAATACTTACTAAATAAACTAAAGTAAAACAAATAAAGAATATAAAAAATAACACAGTAAAATAACAATAATGAGACTTTATTCAGGGGGTACCAGTACGTTCTGGCTGCACTCTAAGTGGTTGTAAGTTAGCCGCAAGGGACAAGACGGGATAATAACGTTACTGAGTCAATGTACATGTTAGTCAAGGTTATTTGTACAAGTAGGCAGGGGTAAAGTAACTATGCATAGATAATAAACAGCGAGTAGCAGCAGTGTAAAAACAAAGGGGTGGGGGGGTGTCAAAGCAAATAGTACCGGTGAAAATTGTATTAATTGTTCAGCAGTCTTATGGCTTGGGGATAGAAGCTGTTAAGGAGCCTTTTGGACCTAGACTTGGTGCTCCGGTACAACTAGCCGTGTGGTAGCAGAGAGAACAGTTCATGACTTGGGTAACTGGAGTCTTTGACAGTTTTTTTTACCTTCCTCTGACACCGCCTACTATATAGGTCCTGGATAGCAGGAAGCTTGGCCCTGGTGATGTACTGGGCCGTACGCGCTACCCTCTGTAGCACCTTAAGGTCGAATGCCGAGGAGTTTCCATACCAGGCGGTGATGCAACCGGTCAGGATACTCTCGATGGTGCAGCTGTAGAACTTTTTGAGGATCTGGGGACCCATGCCAAATCTTTTCAGTCTCCTGAGGGGGAAAAGCCATTGTCGTGCCCTCACGACTTTCTTGGTGTGTTTAGACCATGATAGCTCATTGGTGATGTGGACACCAATGAATTTGAAACTCTCGACCTGCTCCACTACAGCGCCGTCAATGTGAATGGGGCCATGTTCGGTCCTCCTTTTCCTGTAGTCCACGATCATCTCCTTTGTCTTGATCACGTTGAGGGAGAGGTTGTTGTCCTGATTCCACACTGCCAGGTCTCTGACCTCCTCCATATAGGCTGTCTCACCGTTGTTGGTGATGAGGCCTACCACCGTTATGTCGTCAGCAAACTTAATGATGGCGTTGGAGTCATACTTGGACACGCAGTCGTGGGTGAACAGGTAGTACAGGAGGGGACTAAGCATGCACCCGTGAGGGGCCCCCGTGTTGAGGATCAGCGTGGCAGATGTGTTGTTGCCTACCCTTACCACCTGGGGGCGGCCCGTCAGGAAGTCCAGGATCCAGTTGCAGAGGGAGGTGTTTAGTCCCGGGGTCCTTAGCTTAGTGATGAGATTTGTGGGCACTAAGGTGTTGAACGCAGAGCTGTAGTTAATGAACAGCATTCTCAATAGGTGCTCCTTTTGTCCAGGTGGGAAAGGGCAGTGTGGAGTCCGATTGAGATTGCGTCATCAGTGGAGCTAACAATGAGCTAATGATGCACAATTTCACCTGGCATAGAAAATTATTTTTTCTTGTCAGGACACTGTTGTTCAGAGGAGCTAGCCAACAACATAGCTAGCACAATCATTTCAAACTGAAGCTGGAAAGACTGCAAACTATCTGCACTTCTTTTTGTTTTACCTGTTTTCTATTGATAGTTATTTGTATAAATCCATAAAAACATTATGCTGATTCATGTTTTCGACTGGCTGAGAAAAGCTGTATGTTTCATCCTGACTCCCGACACGTTCATTACTATGGGACAGCTGGAGATCAAATTTGAAAATTGAAACAATGTTGCAAATGTAGGAGACAGACAGCAAGGTTTATACAAACGTCCACTGTTGAAAACTAAATGTTAGTCTAAAAGAAATATAGAGATAATGTCTAAATGCTTTTTATAGTGGGTGGAGATCAACTCTATAAATTGCCCGGCTGGGCTGATGAGACAGTGGATTGCGCAGTCAGATGGAACAGAGTAAATAGGCATTTTAACCTGTTAGGGCTAGGGGGCAGTATTTGCACGGCTGGATAAAAAAAATGTACCCGATTTAATCTGGTTACTAATCCTACCCAGTAACTAGAATATGCATATACTTATTATATATGGATAGAAAACACTCTAAAGTTTCTAAAACTGTTTGAATGGTGTCTGTGAGTATAACAGAACTCATTTGGCAGGCAAAACCCTGAGACATTTTCTGACAGGAAGTGGATACCTGATGTGTTGTATTACCTTTAAACCTATGCCATTGAAAAACACAGGGGCTGAGGAATATTTTGGCACTTCCTATTGCTTCCACTAGATGTCACCAGCCTTTACAAAGTGTTTTGAGTCTTCTGGAGGGAGATCTGACCGAACAAGAGCCATGGAACGATGATGGCCCATTAGACACCTGGCGCGCGAGTTCATGTTGGGTACCCTCGTTCCAATACGTTATAAAAGAGTATGCATTCGTCCACCTTGAATATTATTCATGTTCTGGTTAAAAAAGGCCCTAATGATTTATGCTATACAACGTTTGACATGTTTGAACGAACGTAAATATATTTTTTCCCCTCGTTCATGAAGTGAAGTCCGGCGGGCTTAGATCATGTGCTAACAAGACGGAGATTTTTGGACATAAATGATGAGCTTTTTTGAACAAAACTACATTCGTTATGGACCTGTGATACCTGGAAGTGACATCTGATGAAGAGAATCAAAGGTAATGGATTATTTACATAGTATTTTCGATTTTAGATCTCCCCAACATGACGACTAGTCTGTATCGCAACGCGTATTTTTCTGGGCGCAGTGCTCAGATTATTGCAAAGTGTGATTTCCCAGTAAGGTTATTTTTAAATCTGGCAAGTTGATTGCGTTCAAGAGATGTAAATCTATAATTCTTTAAATGACAATATAATATTTTACCAATGTTTTCTAATTTTAATTATTTAATTTGTGATGCTGACTTGACTGCCGGTTATTGGAGGGAAACGATTTCCTCAACATCAATGCCATAGTAAAACGCTGTTTTTGGATATAAATATGAACTTGATAGAACTAAAAATGCATGCATTGTCTAACATAATGTCCTAGGAGTGTCATCTGATGGAGATTGTAAAAGGTTAGTGCATCATTTTAGCTGGTTTTATGGTTTTGGTGACCCTGTCTTTGAATTGACAAAACATTACACACAACTCTTGTAAATGTACTGTCCTAACATACTCTAAATTTATGCTTTCGCCGTAAAACCTTTTTGAAATCGTAAAACGTGGTTAGATTAAGGAGATGTTTATCTTTCAAAGGGTGTAAAATAGTTGTATGTTTGAAAAATTTGAATTTTGACATTTATTTGGATTCAAATTTGCCGCTCTTGAAATGCACCTGCTGTTGATGGAGTGCACCACGGGGGGGACGCCTGCGTCCCACCTAGCCCATAGAGGTTAACAGCATAGATTTAGCCAGTGATAACTTGTGGAATAGACACCGGCTGGAATGCGTTTTTTATCAATCAGCATTCAGGACTACTCACACCCGTTGAATAATATATGAATAGAAAATGTATACAGCAATAGTTATACAGGATGAACAATGAGTAGAATACAGTATATACTAAACAAAAATCCAAACGCAACATGCAAGAATTTCTAAGATTTCACTGAGATACAGTTCTCCCGACCCCTCCTGTCTCAGCCTCCAGTATTTATGTGTCGGGGGGATAGGTTCAGTCTGTTATATCTGGAGTATTTATCTTGTCTTATCCAGTGTACTGTGTGAATTTAAGTATGCTCCCTCTAATTCTCTCTCTTTCTCTCTCACTGTCTCTCTCTCTCTTCTCTCGGAGGACCTGAGCGCTAGGACCATGCCTCAGGACTACCTGGCCTGATGACTCCTTGCTGCCCCCAGTCCACCTGGTCATGCTGCTGCTCCAGTTTCAACTGTTCTGCCTGTGGCTATGGAACCCTGACCTGTTCACCGGACGTGCTACTGTATCTTGTCCCTGACATGCTGTTTTCGACTCTCTCTCTTCCTACTGCACCTGCTGTCTAACTCTGAATGATCGGCTATAAAAAGACTCCTGACATTTATTCCTGAGGTGCTGACCTGTTGCACCATCTACAACCACTGTGATTATTATTATTTGACCCTGTCAAACCCTGATCTGTTTCACCTGTCTTTGTGATTGTCTCCACCACCTTCCAGGTGTCACCCATCTTCCCCATTATCCCTTGTGTATTTATACCTGTGTTCTCTGTTTGTCTGTTGCCAGTTCGTTTTGTTCATCAAGCCTACCAGCGTTTTTTTCCCTAGCTCCTGTCTTTGCTACAGTTCCTGTTTTCTTGTTTCCCAGTGTTCACCATTCCTGCCTGCCCTGACCCTGAGCCTGCCTGCCGTCCTGTACCTTTGCCCCACCTATCTGGATTACTGACCTCTGCCTGCCCTTGACCTGCCCTTTTCCCTGCCCCTGTTCGAATAATACACTTTTGCTATTTCGACACTGTCTGCACCTGGGTCTTATTCTTGAATGTGATAGACCTGCTGGTCATCTATGAACGATTGAACATCTTGGCAATGTACTGTTATAATCTCCACCCGGCACAGCCAGAAGAGGACTGGCCACCCCTCAGAGCCTGGTTCCTCTCTAGGTTTCTTCCGAGGTCCCTGCCTTTCCATGGAGTTTTTCCTAGCCACCATGCTTCTACATCTGCATTGCATGCTGTTTGGGGATTTAGGCTGGGTTTCTGTATAGCACTTTGTGACATCGGCTGATGTAAAAAGGGCTTTATAAATAAATTTGATTGATTTAAGGAAATCAGTCTATATAAATAAATTAGGCCCTAATCTATGGATTTCACATGACTGGGAATACAGATATGAATCTGTTGGTCACAGATACTGTATATAAAAAAAGTTGATCGTGAATCAGAACCAGTGAGTATCTGGTGTGACCACCATTTGCCTCACGCAGCGAGACACATCTCCTTCACATAGAGCTGACTAGGCTGTTGATTGTGGCCTATGGAATGTTGTCCCACTCCTTTTCAATGGCTGTGCGAAGTTGCTGAATATTAGTGGGAACTGGAACAGGCTGTCATACACGTAGATCCAGAGCATCCCAAACATGCTCAATGGGTGACATGCCTGGTGAGTATGCAGGCCATGGTATAACTGGGACATTTTCAGCTTCCAGAAATTGTGTACAGATCATTGTGACATGGGGCCATGCATTTTCATGCCGAAACATGAGGTTATGGCAGTGGATGAATGGCACGACAATGGTCCTCAGGATCTCGTCACTTTATCTCTGTGCATTAAAATTGCTATCAATAAAATGCAATTGTGTTCGTTGTCCGTAGCTTATGCACATACCATAACCCCACAAACACCATGGGGCACTCTGTTCACAACATTGACATTAGCAAACCGCTCGCCCACACAACGCCATACACGTGGTCTGCGGTTGTGAAGCTGGTTGGACATACTGCCAAATTCTCAAAAACGACGTTGGAGGCGGCTTATGGTAGAGAAATGAACATCCAATTCTCTGCAAACAGCTCTTGTGGCCATTCCTGCAGTCAGCATGCCAATTGCACGCTCCCTCAAAACTTGAGACATCGGTGGCATTGTGCACAAGGTGTAATGATCATGCTGTTTAATCAGCTTCTTAATATGCTACATCTGTCAGGTGGATGAATTATCTTGTCAAAGGAGAAATGCTCACTAACAGGGATATAAACAAATTTGTGCAAAACATTTGAGAGATAAGCTTTTGTGTGCATATAGAACATTTCTGCGATCTTTTATTTCAGCTTATGAAACATGGGACCAACACTTTACATGTTGTGCTTTATATTTTTTGTTCAGTGTACATGTGAAGTGGGTCAAACAGTATGCTATGTCTCTATGTACATAGGGCAGCAGTCTCTAATGTGCAGGGTAGAGCACCAGGTGGTAGCCGGCTAGTAACAGTGATTAAGGTTCAGGGCAAGTTATAGGTTGGAGGCCGGCTAATAGTGACTATTTAACAGTCTGATGGCCTTTAACAGTCTGATGGCCTGGAGATAGAAGCTGTCTCTCGGTTCAAGCTTTGATGCACCTGAACTTTCTCCGCCTTCTAGATGGTAGTGGGGTGAACACTCCATGGCTCGGGTGGCTGAGGTTCTTGATGATCTTCTTGGCCTTCCTGTGACACTGGTTGCTGTAGAGTAATGGAAGGCAGGGAGTGTGTCCCAGGGGATGCTTTGGGCTGACCGCACCATCGTCTGGAGAGCCCTGCGGTTGCGGACGGTGCAATTGCAGTACCAGGCAGTGATACAGCCTGACAAGATACCCTCAATGGTGCATCTGTAGAAGTTTGTGAGGGTCTTACGGGCCAAGCGACTTCTTCACTACACTGTCTGTGAGAATGGACCATTTCAGGTCATCAGTGATGTGCAAGCCGAGGAACTTGAAGCTTTCACCCTCTCCACTGCAGCCCCATTGATGTGGATGGGGGCGTGCTCTCTCTGCTGTTTTCTGAAGTCCATGATCAGCTCCTTCGTTTTGTTGTTGTTGACAGAGGTTATTATCCTTGCACCCCTCTGCCAGGGCTTTCACCTTCTCCCTGTAGGCTGTCTCGTCCTTGTTGGTAATCAGGCCTACCACTGTCGTGTCATCAGCAAACTGTTATGTCGTGTGCCAAGGCCCGGTTGGCATGACTATTGGTCCTTTGAAACAGACGCTGGCACTCAGTGGCCCTGAAACAGGGCTCTGTGTGTGTGTGTGTTTAGTGGCCAAGTGGCACCAGTGTGTCTTTTGCTATCCAGACTGAGCTGGGAGCAAGGCCATAGAGAGGGAAAGAGGGAGAAACATAGAGGGAGGAGAGTTGAGAGAGCATATATAAAAGAAAGAAGACATGAGGTGAATATAAAGAGTGCAAGAGTGGAGGAAGAGGAAGAGAAGGTTGGAAATGGGGGACAAATCAGAGGACAGATAGAGGTAGGGGAATAGAAAAGAGGGTTGATGGACAGGAGAGAAGAGGCATAACCAGAAAACCATCACAGTGTGTTGTATGTGACTCTGAGGTTAAAGCCAAGAGCTCATGGGTCATTCCACCAATTTGGAGCCCTTAGAGAAGTGTAAATTTTGATTTCACCTCATTTTAACATTCTGTCATAAAGAACACATGTTCTACTTCATAAAAAAACATGTTTTGGCACCTTAGCAAGTCTTTATTCATATAAAAATATGCTTTATTGAATTCTCCATGTGGCCCTTTATTTAATATAGCAGGCTTTTAAAATTCAATATTGGTGCACAATTGACCCTTTGCTAAGCCCCGCCCCCCTTGGTCACTGTTGCAACCTCAGACAACATTTTTCCGGGAAGACCAATTCCCCATTCAACGACTGGTGAAATCCCCTCACAATGATCTCCAACTGTGTTTCTAATACACAATTAAATTAAATGCAGTATACCTCTTGCTAATCAGTAAACTCTGGGGTATGTTGTTGTGGACTGTCATTACAATTGCTTCACAGGAACCTAGTAAAATTATGTTTGTAGTATAGCTAGCCACTGAATGGCTTTGAATTCATGATCAACTTGCAGTCAAAGCCATAGCCACTTTTGGAGCTAACTAGTGCTCTCAAATTGTATCCTGATGTTATAAGCAGATGGGAGTTGTATTCATAACATTACTAAGTTTGCTGGCTAACATACATTATGAGAAAATACGTTTTATTAAGTGTCTAGCTGACCAGCTGAGGTAGCAAACATTGTAACAAAAGTAATTATAATTTCAGATAAGAAAAATACTGCATTTCAGGAATCACAGTAGCAAGTACTCCTGGTGCAGTGTTAAATTATTTTGCCTTTTAAACATGACCTTTTTTTAAGAAAACTCTGTTTTTGCCTATGCCCTCACTGGCTTTCATGCGATTTAAATGCGAGCTTGTCCGAGGTGTCAGAATTGACAACAGTTCCTATCCATTGGAGCGCTGCGATTGGTTGTCCAAAATTCTGGGATGGTGCTGAGCAAAGACTCAATTTCTAATTTCTAAAATGCACTCTTTTCGTGGAACGTCCCTCATAGTATAGTCCTGCATCGGGTCGGATACCCACGGTTCCCCAGCGAGTGACCCGCAAAAAATTCAGCTGGCGGTGGAATGAAAACATTATTTTGTGATTCAGAACAAATATATTCGCATAGATTCTACAAGTATCTGGAACTATATTGGATGTGACACCATTCTTCCACAAGAAATTCCATCATTTGGTGTTTTGTTGAAACTGCTGTCTCAGGTGCTACTCCAAAATCTCCCATAAGTGTTCAATTGGGTTGAGATCTGGTGACTGAGACGGCCATGGCAGATGGCTTACATTGTTATCATGCTCATCAAACCATTCAGCAACTACTTGTGCCCTGTGGATGGGAGTATTGTCATTAATTGCTTAATTAACTCAGGAACCACAGCGGTATGGCAGCATCTGCTTTCAATGCACGTTGTATCCCTCATTTACACACATGTTTCCATTATTTTGGCAGTTACATGTAGTAGCCTTGGCTAAAGCAGTGAACTGTCCATTATTTGTGTTTTGCTGAAACACTCCTAATTTGCCCCACATGCACCGTTTATATTCCCTCCCCCCACACATGACTACATTGCCAAGTTAACTTTTCCTGGCTAGCCTAGCTCACGTGAAAATGGCTAACGTAACCGACATAATAATGGTAGAATAACTCCATCGTGGAATCAGGAGGTGTGCGAGCGAAATCTCAGGTTTGGAAGGAGTCGTTGTAGACAAGGAGGTCAACAACCCGGTAGATGGATACAAAGCCTGAAAACAATTATCTGTTAATTATTATATTAATTCAGGCTTTTGTTCATTTCAACCATACGCAGGCTATATAGAGTTTAAACCTAGTCGGCTGTTAAACGTTTGAGTAGCTCATAGCCTATAAATATAGGCTATTTTTGCAGCCTATAGCCTATTCGATTCTGGAAATTGTTTATTTCTGAGTAACAATTAAGTACCTTACTGTAATAGATTTCCATTAAAATGGCAAAAATAGTTTTTTAGCAAAAATAAACAATTTTGCTTCTTTCTCAAGAAAGAATTTTGCTAAGACTGGGAGTGAGGCGTCAGTCATACAAAAGTTATACTTAAATCCAAACTGGTTCTCTAGCAAATTTTAAGAATGTTTCACCCCATGTTCAAGAATGGCCTTTTTCCATTTATTCAGATTACAACCTCTCACTTTCGGTTATTTGAAAACTTAATCATCTCCAAAATATCATTATTTTTCAAATAAGCCATAGAAAGTTGGTTGCAATTTCAGTTTAATCCACCAGAAAACACTTAACAAATAATACAACAAATATTGTGGTTAAAACTCAAACATACTATTAGACAGCAGAATGCAAAATAGTTGGGAAGAGATTTTCAATGTACCAATTTCCATGGCACATGGTTTATGAACTGATATGCAAAACGACGCCAGATTCAAAACTTATAATTTTTTTATTTCAATTATTATACAAAATTATTGCAACCAATAGAATGTTATATGTATGGGGGATACAATTTTTAAGAGAGAGAATGCCAAGAGTGTGCAAAGCTTTCACTTTTTTGGTTACTAAATGATTCCATATGGGTTATTTCATTGTTTTGATGTCTTCACTATTATTCTACAATGTAGAAAATAGTAAAAACAAAGAAAAACTCTTGAATGGGCATGTGTGTCCAAACCTTTGACTGGTGCTGTATATAAATATATATTTACAAAAATATATATGGGGGATTGGAAATGATGCAGACAATTACATTGATTGGAGCTACAATCTATGTGCAATATTAAAGCTGATCTACCCCATGAATTTAAAAAAAAGACTGAGTGAGTGGGGAGCGGAAAACAGAAAACTAGCTGTTATTGGCAGAGAGGTTGGAACTCTTAGTTTTTGGTCTATTAACCTAATTACAGCATTGTGATGTCACCATGGAATGCAAACCTGATGATTAGAAGTTTCTGTGTAGATTGTATTTTCAACCACAAATTATCAGGAAACACTGACCACATTTATTCACACTTTTACACTGTTATTTTCATCAGCTGCTGTACAATATGATACAAAACAAAGGAAAAACATATTATTGACTGCACTAGGCCTTTATATGTAAAATAGCCTTTTGAGTGACTAAAATATCACCCAAAATATTTTTGCGAGGCTAGAAATGCTCCACATTTCAGAAAAATTAATTTGTCTCTCATGGCTAACTACAAGGAAGTTTGAAGACTGGTTGAGTGGGTGGGGAGTTTATATTCATGAGCTTGCCTTGACTGACAGCTCTTTGAAATGAGCAGTGTTGCAGAAAAATCATTTCAAGCTAATTTAGTGATACACAAAGCAAATCAAGCAACATTGAAATTGCATAAGTAGCTAGGTTTCCATCCAATTGGCGACAGATTTTAATATGAATATTGTAGAATATGTGCATTTTCCTACCAGTGGTATGTTTCCACCAAATGGATTTGTTGCAGATTAAAAAAAAATGTGTGTGATGACGTAGTGCACACAAAATATATTAATTTGCTTAAGTTTTCATGTACCAAATAAAAATCTAAAGTTCAATGTGATTCCATCGCATTTTCAACTCTACCACTAGATTTGCCACAAAAACTATTGCTTTAAATAGAAAATATGCCTTCTCTGGTCTTGCACCTGCGCTCTAGCCAACAGCTCGCAGATACAGCGCGTGTAGGATGTGCGGGTTGTCTAGTCTACGTGATGAGATTATTATGGATAAAAGCGCTAATATTTTTATTTGTCCAACATCGATCATCATGTCACCAGATAATGTCACCAGTGGTCTTCCTGTCTGGGTTGGCGCCCCCCCTTGGGTTGTGCCATGGCGGAGATCGTTGTGGGCTATACTCGGCCTTGTCTTAGGACGGTAAGTTGGTGGTTGGAGACATCCCTCTAGTGGTGTGGGGGCTGTGCTTTGGCAAAGTGGGTGGGGTTATATCCTGCCTGTTTGGCCCTGTCCGGGGGTATCATCGGATGGGGCCACAGTGTCTTCTGATCCCTCCTGTCTCAGCCTCCAGTATTTATGCTGCAGTAGTTTATGTGTCGGGGGGCTAGGGTCAGTCTGTTACATCTGGAGTATTTCTCTTGTCTTATCCGGTGTCCTGTGTGAATTTAAATATGCTCTCTCTAATTCTCTCTTTCTCTCTTTCTGTCTTTCTCTCGGAGGACCTGAGCCCTAGGACCATGCCTCAGGACTACCTGGTATGATGACTCCTTGCTGTCCCCAGTCCACCTGGCCGTGCTGCTGCTCCAGTTTCAACTGTTCTGCCTGCGGCTATGGAACCCTGACCTGTTCACCGGACGTGCTTGTTGCACCCTCGACAACTACTATGATTATTATTATTTGACCATGCTGGTCATTTATGAACATTTTAACATCTTGACCATGTTCTGTTATAATATCCACCCTGCACAGCCAGAAGAGGACTGGCCACCCCTCATAGCCTGGTTCCTCTCTAGGTTTCTTCCTAGGTTTTTGGCCTTTCTAGGGAGTTTTTCCTAGGGAGTTTTTCCTAGCCACCGTGCTTCTTTCACATGCATTGCTTGCTGTTTGGGGTTTTAGGCTGGGTTTCTGTACAGCACTTTGAGATATCAGCTGATGTACGAAGGGCTATATAAATAAATTTGATTTGATTTGATGATAAGACCCTTGATATTTCTTGGAAAGGAGCATCAAGCTCATCACCATGTACTTTCACTACCCGGTGAAGTTCATAACTAATGTCATCAACAGCCTAATAAACTGCGAAGTTTCGAGGGTCGTAGTGGGAGGACTACACAACATATCATTGCGTGACTCCAAGTTTACTTTGATATGATGGTTATTATATCAACATTTGCGCATAAAGGCATTTCCGCCGCAATTTCTCGCATTATTTGTATGGACAGAAATATCACACCATGTTGAACAACAAATAGATTGTCGGCATTTATAAAATCGTACCAGGCATACCTTGTTTCCACCAGCCTGGTCGTGACTTTTTTCATGCATCAGGTAATTCATCCGCATGAAATGGTTGGATGGAAACCTGATAAGAAATGTACATTTATTTTATACATCTCACGTTTGGCATGTCTCTTGTGATGCGGTTCACAGCAGCACTGACAGATGTGTTGACATGACAGAGTTTTGAACGACCCCACCACCTTGTTCCATGCTGGCTGAAGACCTAGCTAGCCCGTAACATGCTAACACCAGACACAGGTGAAAAGGGAAACATCTTTGCCATAGTTGAAGTGTAAACTTTTAATTATATTTGCTGACACCCTACAGTCAAATTTTGACACCAGTATAGTAGCTATCTAGCTATATAAACCACGCTCCTCTGCAAACATGCGTTCTCCGATGTACCTTTTTAAATTAGGTAATAGAATATCATGTTACCGGTGGTGTATTAAAATAAGAGTTAGGGTGATGTTACGGAACGCCTTGCCAGATATCCAATGGTAGAGCGTGGTGCGAAATACAAAAACCTTAAAAATGCTATAACTTCAATTTCTCAAACATATTACTATTTTACACCATTTGAAAGATAAGACTCTCGTTAAATCGGGTACGTTTTTTATCCGGCCGTGTAAATACTGCCCCCTATCCCTAACAGGTTAAAATCGGACACCGCGATTGCATAAATCCAACCACATTGTCCGATTTCAAAAAGGCTTTACAGCGAAAGCAAAACATTAGATTATGTCAGGAGAGTACCCAGCCAAAAACAGTCACACAGCCATTTTCAAAGCAAGCATATATGTCACAAAAACCCAAACCACAGCTAAATGCAGCACTAACCTTTGATGATCTTCATCAGATGACACTCCTAGGACATTATGTTAAACAATACATGCATGTTTTGTTCAATCAAGTTCATACTTATATCAAAAACCAGCTTTTTACATTAGCATGTGATGTTCAGAACTAGCATACCCACCGAAAACTTCCGGTGAATTTACTAAATTACTCATCATAAATGTTGACAAAATATATAACAATTATTTTAAGAATTATAGATACAGAACTCCTTTATGCAACCGCTGTGTCAGATTTTAAAAAAGCTTTTCGAGGAAAGCACATTTTGCAATATTCTGAGTACATAGCTCAGCCATCACAGGCTAGCTATTCAGACACCCGCCAACTTCGGGGCAACCTAAACTCAGAATTACTATTAGAAAAATTGGATTACCTTTGCTGTTCTTCATCAGAATGCACTCCCAGGACTTCTACTTCCAAATAATCCATAGTTATCTCCAAATACCTCCGTTTTGTTTGTGCGTTCAGGTCACTATCCAAAGGGTAACGCGCGAGCGCATTTCGTGACAAACAAATTCTAAATATTCCATTACCGTACTTAGAAGCATGTCAAACGCTGTTAAAAATTAATTTTTATGCTATTTTTCTCGTAAAATAGCGATAATTTTCCAACCGGACAACGTTGTATTCATTCAAAGAGGGAAAGAAAAAAATGGCGAGGTCTCGTGAACGCGCATCTCCAGTCTCTCTGTCCCCAGGCAGACCACTGACAAACTCTGCTCCTGTTATCTGCCCAGAGACAGGAGACACGTCAATCCGCTTTCTGAAGGCTTTAGAGAGCCAATGGAAACCTTAGAAAGTGTCACGTAACAGCTCAGATGCTGTAATTTCGATAGAGATGCAACATAAGGACTACAAATTGTCAGACAGGCCACTTCCTGCATGGAATCTTCTCAGGTCTTTGCCTGCCATATGAGTTCTGTTATACTCACAGACACCATTCAAACAGTTTTAGAAACTTTAGAGTGTTTTCTATCCAAATCTACTAATTCTATGCATATTTTAGTTTCTGGGCAAGAGTAGTAACCAGATTAAATCGGGTACGTTTTTTATCCGGCCGTGAAAATACTGCCCCCTATCCACAACAGGTTTTAATAATCGAGTCTTCTGAATCCAAGTGTTTGACATGGGGGATGGGACCTGTAACTTTATGATGACACTTTATCAATGTAGAAGCAAGAGTCATTTTTCATACTTTGATTTGGTTTCATCCCAATATGAAATTTTACTGTTAGTGACCTTCAACATCAAAAATGTTATTTGGTGGGTCATGAATAGGCTATCAGAACAATTCTATGTGGGTGGGTGGAGTGGTGGAGAAAAATCTGTCCTGATGTCGGGTATTGGGTGGGGCTCGGAAATGATGTGGCTGGCGCGGGGCGGGTGCAGCTACAAAAAACGGAGCCGTGCAGGACTCTACCTAATAGTGTAAAACAGTGTAAAGCTACACTAGCCAAACAGTTCACAATCAACACCTCAGCAGGACCTAGATCAGCCACAGACTGGACAACACCAGCTACAGTACTACAGCACCACTGGACAACACCAGCTACAGTACTACAGCACCACTGGACAACAACAGCTACAGTACTACAGAACCACTGGACAACACCAGCTACAGTACTACAGCACCACTGGACAACACCAGCTACAATACTACAGCACCACTGGACAACACCAGCTACAGTACTACAGCACCACTGGACAACACCAGCTACAGTACTACAGCACCACTGGACAACACCAGCTACAGTACTACAGCACCACTGGACGAACACCAGCTACAGTACTACAGCACCACTGGACAACACCAGCTACAGTACTACAGAACCACTTGACAACACCAGCTACAGTACTACAGCACCACTGGACAACACCAGCTACAGTACTACAGCACCACTGGACAACACCAGCTACAGTATTACAGCACCACTGGACAACACCAGCTGCAGTACTACAGCACCACTGGACAACAACAGCTACAGTACTACAGAACAACTGGACAACACCAGCTACAGTACTACAGCACCACTGGACAACACCAGCTACAGCATGCAGCATCATGCTGGTTTATAATCACCTCTACAGGTACACAGCAGTGGGCGACACAAAGGACAGATGTCACAAACAGGGTATCTGTCACCTCATGGAACAATAACAGATGTGCTATTTGGTTTTTTAAACTGGGCCTCAAACATTTTACTTAGTAAAGGGGGGTAAGTCAACTAATCTTCAGTTTGTAGTCCAAGCCGTTGGAAACAGTCATACCTGCATTAACTGATCATAGTTTCCATCATGTTCTATGGGAAGAGTTTCTTGTAGGGAACTCAACAGAGTCACTCCACCTCTGAGAGTCAGTGGGTTCTCCAGTCATTCCACTGCAACAATCGACTCTGTGTGAGCTGGATAGCTATTGTTCCACAATCCACAAAACATTTTCTGTGGCAGACATGGACAGGCCTAATTAAACACTAATACAGTAATCATGCGCAGGGGATGGACAAAGAAAGAGGGGGAGAGAGAGAATGAAAGACAAAGACAAATAGAGGGGTGGTGAGAGAGGAGAGAATGAAAGGGAGCAAGAGAGGGAGGGGTACAAAAGCAGAGGAATAATCCTCATCAAAACACAAACTATCATTGAAAGGTGATGCATTTGAGTGTGGTGTGGATACATGTCTGTATGCATTTCTTTGTTGGTATAGTATGTAAGTGTAGTAGTGAGTGATTGTGTGTTTCAAATTTCAAGTTGTACTGTCAAGTGCACAACTGCAGTGAAATGCCTTTCTTGCAAGCTCTTTCCCAACAATGCAGCAATCAATATCAGTATACTATAAAAAAAAAAAAGTCAAGTAGAAGAAAAAAACACACAAGAAATAGAAATAAAAACACAAGAGAGCAAGTAAGCTACAGTATAGTATATACAGGGTCAGTTCCAGGGTCAGTAGCTACATATAGGGTCAGTTCCAGGGTCAGTAGCTATATATAGGGTCAGTTCCAGGGTCAGTAGCTATATATAGGGTCAGTTCCAGGGTCAGTAGCTATATATAGGGTCAGTTCCAGGGTCAGTAGCTATATATAGGGTCAGTTCCAGGGTCAGTAGCTATATATAGGGTCAGTTCCAGGGTCAGTAGCTATATATAGGGTCAGTTCCAGGGTCAGTAGCTATATACAGGGTCAGTTCCAGGGTCAGTAGCTATATACAGGGTCAGTTCCAGGGTCAGTAGCTATATACATGGTCAGTTCCAGGGTCAGTGCCAATACAATATTTACAATGTGCAGGGATACTGGAATGGTACGGTTAGATATGTATAGGGATAAGGTGACTAGGCATCAGCATATATGATAAACAGAGTAGCAGCAGTGTATATGATGATTGTATGTGAGTGTGTGTGCGTGTGTGTATGAGTCAGTATGAATGTGTGTGTGTTGGAGTGTCAGTGTGAGTGTGCATAGAGCGAGTGAGTGTGAATAGTCAGTGCAAAAAATAACATTGAAAGGTCAATTCAGATAGTCCGTGTTGCCGTTTCGTTAACTTTTTAGCAGTCTTATGGCTTGGGGATAGAAGCTGTTCAGGAGCCTGTTGGGTGTCAGACTTGTTGCTCCGGTATCGCTTGCCGAGCGGAAACAGAGAGAACAGTCTATGATTTGGGTGGCTGGAGTCTTAAACAATTTTCTGGGCCTTCCTTTCACATCCCCTGATATAGAGGTCCTGGATGACTGGGAGCTCGGCCCCAGTGATGTACAAGGCTGACTGCACCACCCTCTGTAGCGCCGTGCGATCGAGACCAAGCAGTGATGCAGCCAGTCAAGATGTTCTCAATGGTGTAGCTGTATAACTGTTTGAGGATTTGAGGGCCCATGCCAAATATCTTAACAACTGTTAACGTATGTTCAAACCATTTTAAGTCCTTAGAGATTTGGACAGCGAGGAACTTAGTGTGTGTGCAAGCGTGCGTGAGTGTGTGTGCTGTACAAAGTGTGTGTTGGTGTCCCGTCTGAGGTTGCCTGCGGTTGAGTCAGTCACGATGCCTGGTCCAGAAATAGCATCAGTGGCAATGCAGAGCTATTTATACTCCACACACACTCTGCCCTGCCTTCAAGCTCCACTGTATCCCCACTGTGTGTGTGTGTGTGTGTGTGTCTGCGGGTGTGTGTGTGTGTGACGACCGACTGAGCTCATTTTAATTTCAGCCTAGCCTCGCTCTACTGCTCAAAGCTGAGTCATTCACACACACATCAATATTTCCTCTCCCTCCACCCCCCCCTCAAACACACTAAACTTGATTCTCTCTCTCTCTCTCTCTCTCTCTCTCTCTCTCTCAAACATACTATTACCACTATACATGCTCCAGCTTTTTTTCTTCTCTTAACATCTCTCTCACTCGCACACACACACACACACACACACACACACACACACACACACACACACACACACACACACACACACACACACACACACACACACACACACACACACACACACACACACACACACACACACACAGGAGAGAAAGGTGACAGACCGACTGAGTGAGTGGGGTTGTTAAAAGAAGTCTCCTCTCTCCTGCAGAAACACACAACAAAGGAACCAGCAGAGAGCTGAGACACTGGGAGATGGCCATCTGCCGATATGCATTCACACAGAGAAAGAGCCAGCAGCATACCATCCTGCATCCCACTGCTGGCTTGCTTTTGAAGCTAAGCAAGGTTGGTCCTGGTCAGTCCCTGAATTGGAGACCAGATGCTGCTGGAAGTGGTGTTGGAGTGCCAGTAGGAGGCACTCTTGCCTCTGGTCTAAAAAAATATCCCAATACCCCAGGGCAGTGATTGGGGACCTTGCTCTGTGTAGGGTCTTTCGGATGGGACGTTAAATGGGTGTCCTGACTCTCTGTGTTCACTAAAGATCCCATGGCACTTATCGTAAGAGTAGGGGTGTTAACCCCAGTGTTCTGGCCATCATGGTCACCTAATCATCCTCAGCTTCCAATTGTCTCATTAATCCCCCTTCCTCTCCCCTGTAACTATTCCCCAGGTTGTTGCTGTAAATGAGAATGTGTTCTCAGTCAACTTACCTGGTAAAATGAGGGTGTGTGTGCTGTAAGAATACTAAGAGCAAATTAGATGTATATACAGTAATTTATCATTATAAACAGAAAATATTACAGATGTGTGTGGAGCTGCTGTCGGTGAGCAGCAGGCATATGATTTTGTGTGTATGTACAGGGAGCATTCCAATAACCAGAGTGCAGTTGTTACTAGATTTGGAGCCCTGCACACTTTAATAGATAGAGAGCACACACACACACACACACACACACACACACACACACACACACACACACACACACACACACACACACACACACACACACACACACACACACACACACACACACACACACACACACACACACACATTTGGGATGCAAGTCTCAAGGATATTCAACTATATATCCCAGAATGCAGTGAACATAATTTGTTCATTAATTGCCAGATAAAGCAGTGTATATGACACTAATAGCTCTCATCTTACCACAAGTATAGGAGAAGGAGAAGAGAGGAGAGGAGGAATAGAAAGAGATAGATTAGAGGTGAGGAGAGTGAAGAAAGAATGGAGGTGCGGAGTGGACCCCAGAGGCACAGATGAGTGTAGATGAAGGAGGGAGTGAATAAGTGAATGGAGGGAAGGATAGTCACACTTCCCTGAGACTGGGGCCCTGTTTGTTTGTGTGTGTGTGTGTGTGTGTGTGTGTGTGTGTGTGTGTGTGTGTGTGTGTGTGTGTGTGTGTGTGTGTGTGTGTGTGTGCTCTCAGGGCTCCTTCAGCTCACTGAGGGCTGGGGAGTGGCGCAGTCCCTACCTCATCTGTATTCAACACAAACCCACAGTAAGGGAGGGGAAGAGAGAGTGAGTGATAAGACGATTCAGTCGAGGAAGAGAGAGAGTGTATGAAAAAGGGAGCTTTATATATATTAATGACAGCGAAGTCAGGTATAGAATGAGAGCAGGTGGAGCAGAAGAAGGGACCGGCAGGTAGCCTAGCAGGTAAGAGTGTTGGGCCAGTAAACAAAAGACCACTGGTTCAAATCCTGAGCAAACTAGGTGAAAAATATGTCAATGTGCCCTTGAGCAAGACACTTGACCTTACTTTCTCCTGTAAGTCACTCTGGATAAGAGCATCTGCTTAATGACTAAGGTGGGGGAGGAAAACTCCAACTATGACTCAGAGGGATCCCAACCTTGAAGGGATAAGCAAAACTTTGGTTTTCATTCTCTCCCTCTATTTAATTTATTCTCTTTCTTCTTCTCCTTCTCCCCCATTTCTATAGGCCCCCAGGTGAAGACAAAAATAGACCAGGCAGGCTACCTAATAACTCTTACCTTTCCTGTCTATCGTTCACCTTAATACACTCACAAGCTCATTCGATGTGGGTGTACCTTCTTGCTACACAGCATGGCTGTGGATAAAAAACAGGCAAAAAGAATGAACCCCTTTGTATTGTCAGGTTTAAAAGACCAGGGTTTAATAGAGATTGAGTGTTGAGTGATTGTGTATTGACCGTTAATATCACTGACAGAATGTGTGGTGTGTGTGAGTGCATGTGTGTGTGCATGTATGGTTTTTAGTAGGTGTTGATTAATGGTGTTTACTCTGTGATACAGGACCTTAATGAGCAAGACTGTTGCCCACAGTAAACACACATACTGAAATTGACTGTCAATAATATTGATGGGGCAAAAATCGATAGTGACATATCAGGATTTTATTTTTGACCACATATCGCAATATTATTTTTGACAATATTGCAATGTTATTTTTGCGATAGTCAGCTGTACCTGCACCAAAACTCAATTAGCTTTCTGCACTTTTATTTCCATGACTGATTAAAACTAGTTTTCTCATGGCTTCATATTGTCCCTCTGCAGCAGACATATGGTGAGCAATATGTTTGGAACATCAAATCGTAGTACATGTAGAATTGTGAGAATCGCAACACATCATATCAGCACATGTGTGACGTGTGTGTGTGCATCTCATACACACATTCACACACTCAGTGATACACAGTGTCACAGTAACAGTGGCAGGGCAGGGCTGACACAGGGCAAGGCCATATGGAGACACTACAGGATCTCACAGTCCCACTGTGTCCCTCTGGCGGGATAGAAGCGTTGGGCCAGTAACCGAAAGTTTGCTGGATCGAATCCCTGAGCTGACAAGGTAAAACTCTGTTGTTCTGCCCCTGATCAAGGCAGTTAACCCACTGTTCCCTGGGCGCCGATGCCGTGGGTGTTGATTAAGGCAGCCACCCGCACCTCTCTGATTCAGAGGGTTAAAAGCAGAAGACACATTTCAGTTGAATGCATTCAGTTGTACAACTGACCAGGTATCCCCTTTCCTTGATACGGCTCACTATCTGGGCATGAATACACACACATGCAGGCACTGAGGCTTAAACTAGGTAGAGTACACCCTCTGAAAAAACACATGGTGGAACACTTCATATGTGAAATGCATGTTTTTTTCTGTAAGGGCATGCAAGGATCCACACGCACACACACACAAACTGTACACTCTGTACAACACACACACACACAATCTGTACCTAATGGTAATGGAGTAATCCTGTATGTCAGGAAGCTTTTACTCCAGTTCCTGATCTGTATTCATAATCATTATTGTGTGTGTGTATGTGTGTGTGTGATAGATGGACAGATGGTGTGGTCTGCAGGGTGCAGGTGTGGGCGTGGCTGGGGTTTTGCTACCTGCTGCGTCTCTGATTGGACAGCTGTGACACTCTCGTCCTTCCCCCAGGCCACTGACCCAACTGATATCAACACACACACACACACACAAATCTTAATAAGGTCTTAATAAACTTTATCCCCTCAGGTCACTATGACCGCTCTACCCTGTCACTTTGTAATTTCTCTAGAGGCACACACACACACACACACACACACACCCACACACACACACACACACACACACACACACACACACACACACACACACACACACACACACACACACACACACACACACACACACACACACACACACACACACACACACACACACACACACACACACACACACACACACACGCACACACACACACACAGATTTGGGCCTCTGTGCCAACATGTTAGAGAAGCCCTGAGCCATAAAGGGTCCAGGTTTACCAAGCATTAGCACCAGTGGAAGGTTTGAGCCTGGAATTGTATATCTGCAGTAATGGTTAAATCACACTGCATTCCCCTTCAGATCATTAGTAACGCCTTTTTTTGTTGTCCGTGTGTGTGTGTCTACCGGCTTGTGTGTGTGCTCCAGGTATCCTCTACTGGCCATAGCAATGTTAATATTCCACACACACTGGGCGAGGCCTGAGACCATTAATCATGTTTGTGAATGTCTAATCTCAACGTTATTTGTGCCGGTTAGATTTTCACGGCTGTCTGGAAGATTTACAATGGCATGCAGACGAGAAGTGTGTGTGCTTGTGTGTGTGTGTTGAGACGTAATAGCCTGTAATGGAATGGGGTATGTTGGTGTGTGTTTGTACTTTATGTGTGTTAAGATGGTACAATGTGTGAGGTGAGTGTAGGGCTGTTACGGTGACCATATTACCGGCAGTCACGAGTCATGAACACAGTCAAATTCCACGTGACTGTGGAGTCACGGTAACTAGGCTTCTCCAAAACTGCACTCTGATGCCACTGATTATCATTAGTAGCCTACCAAACTTGATAACGGCCAATGGCTTCGATAATGGCCTGGTACTCAGCACTCTAATCAATCTGACATTAACGCAAATGCAATCAAAAAATCTAATCAAACACTACTTGAGAGCCCATAAACCCATGTTGCGCAAGATTTCTATAGGCTATGCAGTTGCGTGAGAAAACAGAGTTTTGATGGCCTCTATTAAAAAGAGGAGGAGCCCATCAGCTTTCTATAGGCTAAGCCTACTATATATATTTCTAAACGTTCCTAATATTAAGCACATTGCTTCGCTTTACAACCGGAGTAGCCTGCCTGGCTGGCATTAAATGAACCACGGGAAAAGTGTACTCCATTCACTATTTAAGTGCATACGGGTTACATGCATTTTTTCCCCCTGCCCCTGTTCCGAGAGGAGCATGATAATGTCCCATTTTATATCCAAACTAATTTCACACATATTATTTAGTATATGTAAAGACAAGATTAAATTGAGAAAAGTCTGATGGGTAAGAATATTATCAAGCGCTTGTCATATTGTGAATGAGAGACTGATGAAGTGTGTGCAGCCTGCACAAGAACAGTAGAGCTCTGCCTTTCATGACACTTTTTTCAAATCATCATTAGAGTTTAATCATGCAGCTTTAGAATGTATATTAAAAAAAAATATATATATGTATATATATATATAGCCTAATGTTTGTATCACAACTAAAGTTGCATATATAACTCTAAATGAAGCATATAGGAGGACCTGTTTCTTTGTTAACCGCTCAACACAGAATAACTGAATGTGCGCACTCACTCCAAAATCGTTTGGGGAAATATCCTTTCTATTTTATTCAGCTATGTTCAATTGTATTCTTCTTACTATTTATTGTGAGGCTATATTAAATGGATTTATTAGACTTTAAAATGTAGATGTTCCAAAAGTCTGCATCAGTGGCTTGTAGGCTATGCATGGAAGCTAAGAGATACTAAACGTGTTTATGTTAATTAAAGGTCAGTTACCGTGAAACCGGCAGTTATTTGCATGACAATCCCCAGCTGACAAAATGTCATGACCGCCAAAGCCCTAGGTGAGTGCATGTGTTTGTGCATGTGTGTGTGTGTGCATGTGTGTGTGTGTGCGTGTGAATGAGTGTGTGCTCTAAGGGCTTGACCACATTTCAGGAGAAGTGTTTCTGTCCGTTTCCATAGTGACAGCAAGTGGCCTATCAAGAGGTGTTCATCCTGGTGATGCTATCTGAGTACATCAGAGAGGAGAGAGAGAGAGGTGGAGGGAATGGAAGGCCCCTGGGGTATTATCAACACTAACATATCCAATGGATCGAGACACACACACACACACAATGGACACCCCCCCCCCCCCCCCCCCCCCCACACACACACACACACACACACTGTGGTGGAGGTACACACACATATAGGAAGGCTACAAGAGACTATCTGTGCATCAGTGGGCTATTGTCACCATCCTTCTGTAGACTAAATTATGGAGAGGAATGGAATTTCCTAGCTCTTCTTCATCAGATTGGGAGTCAGCTACACAGCATTATGAGTAGAGGGAAGATACAATACATATAAAAGACTAACAACGGGTGAAAGACAATAAAACCAAGACAGACAATGAAAGCTAGAAAATGTGACATCGGGGACTATGCAAAAACTACACTGAAGGATGTACAAACTTCACTGAAGTGCTAACCATGACTGTCCTTTACCACTACGCCTAAACATTAAGGACCGGTTTTCAGGACACAGATGAAGCCTAGTTGTGGAATAAGCTTCATCTGTGTCCGCGAAACCGTCTCTAAGGGTTTCTATTGTACAGTAGATATCCCAGGGGTTGTAGAGTTATACAGCTGTGTTTACCTTCTGATGCCTGAAAAACACGGTTCTCTACAGGACAGAGAGGAAGACAAGACCACATTAATGCATACAATCTGTTTTATTACAGCCCTGGTCTAAAGACTACATAAAATACCACCTCAACTGAACCTATACACCAAACACCTGACTGGGTTAGCCTAGCCACAATTCTAATCCACAGTAGCTAGCTACAGTATGCTAACAATAACACAGTAGGCTATGAGAGGAGAGTTAGAATGCAGGCCTGCTGGTTTCAAACCTCTCAGTTCCTCATACAGGTGTTCCTCTGTTGTCACAGGATAAAGGGATGGAAAAGTGACAAGAGAAGAATATGGGTATGACACAAGGGAGATGTGACTGAGTTAATGGAGGTTCAACAACAAAGTATGACAGGGACACCATCCTACAAAACCAGGCTCTTACAGATAAAGCTGGTTGAAGTAGGGCGTTGATGTTGAAAGTGTATAGTACTCTTACTACCTTCTCATTGTAAAAGGTAGAAGGCAACCTTCTTTATTTTTGCAAAGGATGTGGTTGGTGGGGGGAAGGGGGGATTCTCCCTATCCTTTCATGGTCGTACCGTCACATCTAAACTGGCCATGTGCTCTGGCTTCTGTCAAAGTTTTTCTCCTCAAGAATATGGCACATTAGAGAAGCTTCATCTCTTGCCCTCTCCTCTTTTCTCCTTCCTCTCCTCACCTCTTCTCTTCCCCCAGTGTAAATGAGGCCTGTAACTATTAGCAACTCATCCATTCATGAATGCAGATGAGATGGAATGTATTATGTATCAAAGTGGAGATCATCCATCCACAGAGACGGCCTCTCCAGTCCCAACCCCCCTCTATACACTGTGAGGCGGACTGGTCACTGCAGGCTAGCAACAACAAGACCAGCTGGGAACTAGCAAAACTGAAGAGTGAAAAAAATATTTTTGCCTTCAAATTGGCATTCGATACAGCTTATACCCATGAACTACAGTGGACAGGGAAGTGGAAAGTACAGTTAGTCATGTTGGTCAGTGTTATACAACACTGCCAGATGGCTCGGTTGGCTTGAGTGTGATGCTGGCAACTCCAACGTTGTAGGTTCAATTCTAGCATGAGCCATATGACTGTAATCATAAGTGAGAGCATATGCCACGTATATGGTCATGTTTTTCATTCCCACCTGCAGTATTCAGCATAGCGTCCACTGGCATGAAAGTTTCACATAGCCTTGCCACGGTAGGACTGGTGTTCCATTAACATGGACACCATAGTGGCCATTTCTCAAAACAGTACCATCATGGAACACTATGTTTTAGACACAATATACACTATCATTTCTGACGTTTGTGGTAATGTGAATAACCTTGAACAATGCATGGAAAAGAGGAAAAATGCATTTCATTGTGTATGGGTGTGTGTGTCCGTTCCTCTGAAATGGAAAGTTCTGTGGGTGATAACATCTGTGTCAACATTATACATATCAGTTCTCATATCAGACAGGGTCACTGAGTTCCTCTATTCATACTCATGACTCACAACTCAGTTGTTTGGCACAACATCTGCCTAGGTATCATAAACAACAACACTTTTCATCACACACGCACGTGCGCACACACACACACACACACACACACACACACACACACACAAACACACACACACACACACACACACACACACACACACACACACACACACACACACACACACACACAGTCTAAGGGTGGGAGTGTATCAGACCATATAGCAAAGGGGTAAGTGTGGTATCTGTGCCTGTCAGGGAGAGGTGTATGTGTCTAAGAGCCTGTAGGAGAGTAAAAGCAGTGGCAAACATGTCACCCTGTTGGCATGCGTAGAAGAGGGAAGATAAACTACGTCGCACACAGGAAGAAGAATCACTCTGAAGAGGAAGTACGAAGTGAGTGTACGCTCCTGCCCAAACTTTATTTAACCCCTAACCCCTAACTTGAACCCCTAACTTGTTGAGATCTGTCAGGCTTTGAGAGGTGTAAGTGTAAAAGGATATTGCACTGCTTGCTTAGCATGTACCGCTTCCTCCTGAATCATCTCACACCAAGGCTCAAACCCAGGACCTCTGCCTCGCAAACACACGTGACTGCACTCTTGAAGCATTATACCCAGTCGCTAGCTACTCGGCAGCGCAGAGACTTCAGGCTGAGGAGTGAGTTTCACAGATCTTCATCTGCTACATAAGCAATATGGTGACACATTCAGTGGAGTTGTTACCATATTGCCTCCACCTATATCAAATGTGCATAAGGGGTAGGTGTCAATTGTGGATTGGGCAATAGAGGATCATGCACTTATATAGGCAGCAACTCATGTAGAATACACACACAGACTGTACACACACACTCCCTCCTCAACCAACAACCAAGCACTAGAGTTGTGGGGAAGGAGAGGGGTGGGTTTGGATATAGAGGTGGATTGGGAGAGAGAGAGAGAGACGGGCTGACAGTCATGTTGAAGAATGTTGTAGCGTTTTACCTTCTACGTCATTAGAGTCGTAGTCTGGAGTGAGGCATGGATGGAGAACAGAAGACACACACATGACACCGTAACCACAGCACCATTAGGATTATGAGTCAGAATATATAGACATCCTGTAGGGCTGAATCCTAGCTTGAGATATGCACACGTAACACATAACTCAAAGTCATTACGGCATTTATGCGTAGACATCACACGTTAGTTAGGATTCAACCCATGACAATGCTGGTGAAGTCACACTAAAACAGAAAAACATTGTTCATGTCAGAATGACTTTGACAACACTTCAGATGCATTAGATGACAAATGTACCACTTTCCAGTGGTGAAGTGACATTACAGAGGCATGAATGGAATGAAAACAGTGGAATGTCCTTTATCTATGCACTGTACTGCATAATGTATGCATGACCCATCCTTTTAGTGTTGTACTGCCTCTACTGTTAAACACACCTTCTGTCACATCCATTTACACCTGTGACAAGAGTGACACACTCTTGTGATGGCTGACCTTGCCTGAGACTACATACTAGACCCAGACTTACTCAGCACATAGTTTTCACATTCTATAGACGGAATAAAAGTTTGTGATCCCAAGTCAAGTTTCTGGTTTCCTAGTGATTTCCTGGTTTCCTAGAATGAGATATGTCATTTACATCGTTTTAGATTCCTTCCCAAATCTGAGACCTGTCGAGTTTCATAATACACCTGTCAAAAGAGGTCAAACTACTTTATGAACAGTCATAGTGTACTAACCTTTGACCCTCTCTCCACGGTTCAGCTGGATCTCTCCCTCGCCCTGTGGCGTGTACGGTTTGACCACAATGAAGGTGCGTCCCGGCACGGCACTGTAGAGTTTCCGTTTGGGGCCGCTGGCGCCGGTAATGGCAGGGGGTGTGTGGGTGGGGGGGCTGGGGTCCCGCTGTACCGTGCCCGGGCTGTAAACAAACACATAGGTTACCGTGGTGATGCCAGGCAGCTGGTAGCTGAAGCCTGTGGTCACCGACATGGTCGGGTCGCCAAGGGGACAGTAACCCAGCAACAACCTGACAGTTGTCACAGTGACCGGTTGTAAGATAAGTGCCACTGTCTGTCCAAGCGGCCAACAGTCAACGGTCCCAAAGCAAACCCTGAGGGAAAGTCATGGGACGAGAGATCACTCTTCCTACCCTCCTCCTCTAAATCCTTCTGTCTCTTCCTCTTCCTCTGTTACAGCAAACACAAAATCCCCCTGTCCCCCCTCCCTCCACCCCTCTTTTCCTCTCCTCCTCGTCCTCTCCTAGGCAGGAGCAGTAGTGTTAACGGTTAGAGGTAACGGAATCTTCCCCGTTGCTGTCTCTCAGATCCGTCTGGCAGTCCCCCTGAGTCACACATATCCTGAGCTCCCGCTCCCACCGAACAGCCCTCCAGAGAGGGGGAGAGAGCTCCCCAGCTTCCAGTGCTCCAGACTGGGCGACAGATCCCACCTAGTCCCCTGGCTCTGGAGGTCCAGGTCCTGCTGTGGAGGAGAGGGAGAGAGGCTGGCTCTACACCCCGACCAAGACTCCTTCTCCTGGGAGTCCCTCTCCGCTCCCCTCCACCCCTCACACACACACGCCCACTCACACACACTCACACACACACTGGCGACGATGCTGCTGCTAGCCCTGCTGCTGTTACCGCTACTGCGCTTGGAGGCTCCCCTCCCCTCTGACGACTCACACACACTCACGCACACACAGCTCTCTCTGAGCATTCTAACCAACACACATACTCTCCCAGACACACACACACAAGCAGGCTGCCCCCTCCGCTGCTGCTAACGCTACATCTCCACGAGGACAACATACGCCAGCGACACCATGTCGCAAACACACTGAAACGACATATGCACACACACACACGCACACACGCACACACACGCCCCGGGGCACGATTGATCTCCTCCTGCCTGTCTGCCTGCCTGCGTGTGTGCATGTGCCACTGCTACCCAGGACAGGTTGGTGTGTGGGTGGGGGTGGGGGGGGGGTGGGGGGGCAGGAATGAAGCACCGGCCCATTTGGCTTAATTGTCACTGGCACCTCCTCTTCGCCTTGAATCACTTTCTCTTTTTCCCCCTTTCTCTTTTTCCCCCTCCATCTCTCTCTCTCTCTTTCTCTCTCCTTCTCCATTCCTTCCATTTCTCTGATGGAGGTGGCTGGTGAATTCTACTAGAGCCGAATCAAAGCTTCTCCTGGTCTTCATTCATCACTACTGCTGCAGCTTTGTGTGTGTGTGTGTGTGGATCACACTGCTGCCTGTTTGTCTGTGTCCTCAACACTCACCCTCCCATCCTTCTAACAGCTGCTTTTCTCCTTACTTCCTCTGTCCCTCTCCCCTTCTCTCTGTTCTTTCTTTGTTCCTGCAAAATCATCGATACTATACAGTGATTCAAATATCAATGTGTTTTTAAATTGCCTCTGTGTGTTAACGTATGTGCGTCTGTGTTTACATGTGTGTGTACATTATGGGTATCACGTCAAGTGTGTCTGTGAGTACACCCCTCATTCTCTATCTACCCCTTCCCTCTCTCCCTGTCTCTCTCTCCCTCCCTCTCTGTCTCTGTGCCGTATCAATCACTCGTAACCCTTATTTCATTCATTCATTCTCCTCTCTCCATCTTTCCCCCTCCCTTCCTGCTTCTGTTTATCGCTTCCTCAAGAGGAAAGGAGGAAAGAGGCTGGGATGGCTGCCTGCCGCATGTTAATGTTTGAGCCCAGGACACTCCACCCTCCGCAAGCTGAACACAACACAGAGAGGGAGGGAGTGAGGGATGGAAGGGTGGAGCGAGGGAGCAAGAGGGGAGAGCAGAGAGATGGATGGAGGAAGGAGGAGAGAGAGGGGGGGTGGGTAAAAGGGGAGGAAGAGCAAGGGAAACGAGAGATGAAAGGAGCAGCTAGAGTGGGCAGGAGAGACAGGGATACAGGCAGAATGAGATGAAGAGAGAGATATGATGCTAAAAGTGGACAGAATAGGGTAAACAAGGAAATAGAGCTTCTGCTTTAAGTTGGTTTCCAATACATAATTAAGCCTAAAGCTAAACTAATTCAGCTTCAGTTAATGCAGTGGCAGTGGATACAAATCCTGAATCACATAATTCTATACATACATTCACAGTAATTTACTACTGCCATCAGTTTTATAACAGGCAATTAAACTACATATCTCAGTGTTGCTACATATCCCCCCCCACACACACCACACACACACACACACACACACACACACACACACACACACACACACACACACACACACACACACACACACACACACACACACACACACACACACACACAGAGCTGTAATGGTATGTTAGATGGTCTGACCTCTGTGGTGGCAGATGCCCTGATTGCTCCTTGCAGGTGGGCTGGAGGAGGATGGTGCTGGTGTGTGTATGTGTCCCTCTACACTCCAGATTGATCTCTCTTCCTCCCCTTTAATGAACTGTGTTTATAATGCCACGAAGGCCCCCTCTCAGTGTGTGCGCGTGTGTGTGTCTGTGTTTCCTAGGACACTGCTTCTGTAACCGTGGTAACTATCTATACCAGAAAAGAGAAAATACACTACATGCTCGTTGAACATCTCATTCCAAAATCATGGGCATTAATATGAAGTTGGTCCCCCTCCCTTTGCTGCTATAATACCCTCCACTCTTCTGGGAAGGCTTTCCATTCTTGATGTTGGAACATTGCTGCAGGGACTTGCTTCCATTCAGCCACAAGAGCATTAGTGAGGTCGGGCACTGATGTTGGGCAGTCAGGTCTAGCTCGCAGTCGGCATTCCAATTCATTCCAAAGGTGTTCGATGGGGTTGAGGTCAGGGCTCTGTGCAGGCCAGTCAAGTTCTTCCACACAGATCGCTACAAACCATTTCTGTATGGACCTCGCTTTTTGCACAGGGTCATTTTCATGCTGAAACTGGAAATGGCCTTCCCCAAATTGTTGGCACAATATTGGAAGCACAGAATCGTCTAGAATGCCATTGTATGCTGTAGCATTAAGATTTCCCTTCACTGTAACTAAGGGGCCTAGCCCGAAACATGTTAAACAGCCCCTCCACCAAACTTTACAGTTGGCACCAATGTGCGTGTGCACTTCCCCGGGACTGGCTGGTGTGTGAAGTGGTTTAAACTACAACTCTACCAAAGGACAAGTCTATACCACATGGAGCATTGGCTACACAGCTGGAAATGGTTAAACTCTGAGACTATTGATCCCTACAGAATAAGAGCAAATCTTAGACATATAATTACTAGTCTGCAGTTAGAAATTACGTAAACCTAGGATGGGAATACAAACATCTATTCTATGAGAACATTTCCGAATGGTACTCTAAAATTCCCAATCTAACAAACACAAAATACTTTGATCTTTAGGGAAACGCAACCAGAGAGATTCTGATGAACTCTCCAGCAGACGGACCGGATTCCAACAGAGAAGACAATAACGACATACGAAAGTGAAAGTAAATATAAATTGCAATTTCTTTTTGTATGAGCGGTCGTTCAAGTAAAGTATTAGCAATTTCTATGAGTGTAGTAATCCTTTGAGTTTCCCGCTCTTGAACCATCCACCCCTTTCTTTTGTCTACCAAGCCGTCATATCGCTTTCGTCCGCTAGGGACTTTTCTTTGTATCATGTAGCAACCCAATCTATAATATCTACTGTTTGTTTGTTATGTATTTATGTGATTTGATTAGTTAGTAAATAAATAATTGAACCAATTTGTATATCGCTGATTCATAATTTATGCTAGGGTTCGTGCAGATAACCAAGAATTTTATGATGTACAGATGAGACTGATAGAAGGTAAATAATAATTAATGACTGACTGCTATTGATATAAAAGATCTTCAGATCTTTAAGAGTGGATTCGGGAGATAGCGGCTCTATATAAACGAATGCTCCCGTGGTGCCCCGGATTCTTAATGAGTTAGTTATTGCCTGATAAATTTTTGTATTGTATTATAGATATGAGGTAGTAGAGTAGTGGCATGAGGGCACACACTTAATGTGTTGTGAAAAGTGTTATGAAATGTAATGTCATGTAATATTTTTAAATGTATATAACTGCCTAAATGTTGCTGGACCCCAGGAAGAGTAGGGTTAGGGTTAAAAAAGGAGATCCTTAATAAATACAAATACACATTTAAGTGACACATTTGTGACACGCTACAGCTTGGCAGGGGTGCTCAGTATTTCAACAACACATCAACAACAGCACTTCAACAACATGCCTATACATTTTGCATGTAGGCTGTATAAAATGACATAAAAAATGATGACTTAGAATTAAAAAGTAATGACATGAAAAATGCCTTATTAGACTGTACAGTCATTAGGCTATACAGTGCCTTTGAATTCACTTTTAGAAACACGGGTTTGGCCAGTCTTTGGTTTGAGGACCATGTGTTGAGCTATGCTTTCCTAGTTTGTTAATTTAGCCTAGCAGATGCTCTTCTATTCCCATGCCCTAATCACAGACAACACAAATCAATTTTGTAACAAAAGTATCATGGAATAAATTGAATAAATTAGAAAATGATAGTTTCCCGAATGAAAACAAGTTACAAGTGCATTTAGGCCTACCTGATGATATGGGGCTCCTATGTTAAAAAACAAATAGCTTTTTCTCGAATTCATTGATGATCAAATACTTCAGTTGTAACTGGTTCTGTTGAGCTCCATTTTTACAGTTGATAGACAACTTTATTACTGTTCCAAACTTAGACTATCCTCTTTTTTAACAATAGCTTGTATAGAAATCCAAACTGCTCTGGTGCTACAGCATGAACTCATTCATTATCATGCTCTTTTGTGGTATTAAAATATTATGCTTGGTCTCCCAAGTGGCACGGCAGTCTAAGGCACTGCATCGCAGTATTGTGGTGCCACTACAGCCTGGGCTGTGTCACAACTGGCTGTGACCGGGAGTCCCATAGGGCAGAGCACAATTGGCCCAGCGTTATCCGAGTTAGGGGAGGGTATGGCCGGGGGTGCTTTACTCAGCTCAATGCACTCTAGCAACTCCTTGTGGCGGGCCAGGCGACTGCAGGCTGACTTCAGTCATCAGTTGAATGGTGTATCCTCCAGCACACTGGTGCAGCGAGCGGGTGTTAAGAAGCATGGTATGGCGGGTCATGTTTCGGAGGACTCATGACTCGACCTTCGCCTCTCCCGAGCCCGTTGGAGAGTTGCAGCGATGAGACAAGATCATAATCACGAAATTACACACCTCCAAGCTGTGTAAGGGCTATTTGATGGAGTGCTGCATCAGATGACCTGGCCTCCGCAATCGCCCGACCTCAACCCAATTGAGATGGTTTGGGATAAGTTGGACCGCAGAGTGAAGGAAAAGCAGCCAACAAGTGCTCAGCATTTGTGGGAACTCATTCAAGACTGTTGGAAAAGCATTCCAAGTGAAGCTGGTTGAGAGAATGCCAAGAGTGTGCAAAGCTGTCATCAAGACTAAGGGAGGCTACTTTGAAGAATCTCAAATATAAATTTGTTAACCTGTTAGGGCTAGGGGGCAGTATTTACACGGCCGGATAAAAAACGTACCCGATTTAATCTGGTTATTACTACTGCCCAGAAACTAGAATATGCATGTAATTATTGGCTTTGGATAGAAAACACCCTAAAGTTTCTAAAACTGTTTGAATGGTGTCTGTGAATATAACAGAACTCATATGGCAGGCAAAAACCTGAGAAGATTCTGTACAGGAAGTGCCCTCTCTGACCATTCCTTGGGCTTCTTGACTCGCTTTATTGAAAATGTAGGATCTTTGCTGTAACGTGACACTTCCTACGGCTCCCATAGGCTCTCAGAACCCGGGAAAAAGCTGAATGATGTCTTTGCAGCCCCTGGCTGAAAAACATTAGCGCCTTTGGTAAGTGGTCTATCAGAGGACAATGAGACTGAGGCGCGTGCACGAGGCGACCCCATGTTTTTATTTCTCTCTCTTTGAACTAAAACACGGTTTCCCGGTCGGAATATTATTGCTTTTTTATGAGACAAATGGCATAAAAATTGATTTTAAACAGCGGTTGACATGCTTCGAAGTACGGTAATGGAATATTTAGACATTTTTTGTCACGAAACGCGTCGGGCGTGTCACCCTTCTTTACACTTTCGGATAGTGTCTTGAACGCACGAACAAAACAGAGGATATTTGAACATAACTATGGATTATTTTGAACCAAACCAACATTTGTTATTGAAGTAGAAGTCCTGAGAGTGCATTCTGACGAAGAACAGCAAAGGTAATAACATTTTTCTTATAGTAAATCTGACTTTGGTGAGGGCTAAACTTGGTGGGTGTCTAAATAGCTAGCCCTGTGTTGCCGGGCTATCTACTCAGAATATTGCAAAATGTGCTTTCACCGAAAAGCTATTTTAAAATCGGACATAGCGAGTGCATAAAGGAGTTCTGTATCTATAATTCTTAAAATAATTGTTATGTTTTTTGTGAGCGTTTATCGTGAGTAATTTAGTACATTTTGTGTAAATTCACCAGAAGTTTGCGGGGGGTATGCTAGTTCTGAACGTCACATGCTAATGTAAAAAGCTGGTTTTTGATATAAATATGAACTTGATTGAACAAAACATGCATGTATTGTATAACATAATGTCCTAGGATTGTCATCTGAAGATCAAAGGTTAGTGCTGCATTTAGCTGTGGTTTGGGTTTATGTGACATTATATGCTAGCTTGAAAAATGGGTGTCTGATTATTTCTGACTGGGTACTCTGCTGACATAATCTAATGTTTTGCTTTCGTTGTAAAGCCTTTTTGAAATCGGACAGTGTGGTTAGATTAACGAGAGTCTTGTCTTTAAAATGGTGTAAAATAGTCATATGTTTGAGAAATTGAAGTAATAGCATTTCTAAGGTATTTGAATATCGCGCCACGGGATTACACTGGCTGTTGCGTAGGTGGGACGATTTCGTCCCACATACCCTAGAGAGGTTAAACAGTTTTTTGGATACTACATGATTCCATATGTGTTATTTCATAGTTTTGATGTCTTCACTATTATTCTACAATGTAGAAAATAGTCAAAATAAAGAAAACCCTTGAATGAGTAGGTGTCCAAACTTTCGACTGGTACTGTATATGATTATGTTTGTCTCCAATAATGTAAAATAATGTAGAATTGCATGAAACGCATTTATAAAAGGCAATTTTTTCTCAGACTGCATTATTGTCTCGGTTTTCGTCGTGTTGAGGAAAAGACCAAAATGCAGTGGGATTGTGGACACTCATGTTTATTAAAGAAAACATGTAAAGCATCCACTTGAACAAAAAAACAATAAACAGTACTTACAACGGTAACAGTTTTGCAGGCTATACAAAAACGCAGTGCAAAATCAATCTCCCACAAAAGACAAACACACCCTCATATATGGGACTCTCAATCAAAGGCAAATTGACAACACCTGCCTTCAATTGAGAGTCCCAACCCCAATGAACCCAAACATAGAAACAGACACACTAGACTAAACATAGAATACATTAAAATCAAACAGTGCCCAAAAACCCCGGAATACCTAAATCAACTGCCCTACAACAAACACACCACCCCTAACCACATAAAACAAATACCCTCTGCCACGTCCTGACCAAACTACAATACCAATTAACCCTTATACTGGCCAGGACGTGACAATTATAGATTCATGCAGTGCTTTTAATATAATGGAAATCTTTTCACCCCTTCCCTTCCACATTGGAATGTGAATCCACAACCTTCTGGCTACCTGCTGGCTAAAGTCATTGTTTATGGCTCTGGTCTATCCTTGGAGTGAGGGTAAATGGTGCATTAGTCATGTTCTCTGCTATCCACTATGTTTGAATTTTTCTTTTGGGTATGGGGGGGTCACTTGTTTAGTGTTTTCAAGTGTTCATGGAGGGTCAGTTAAACATTTATTTTATTGGTGTGTCTGTCTGTGTGTGTGTGTGTGTGTGTGTGTGTGTGTGTGTGTGTGTGTGTGTGTGTGTGTGTGTGTGTGTGCGTGTGTGTGTGTGTGTGTGTGTGTGTGTGTGTGTGTGTGTATGTGTGTGTGCATGTGTGTGTGCATGTGTGTGTGTGGCCAGACAATGTTCCAAACAAAGCGACGGGATTAGCAGCCAAACGGACCAATGAACTGTCACCTTTTGATGATGCGGATTATGCTGTGTAAGGATCGATGTTGGTTCCGCCATGTACTCCTTTGATGTGGATTCTCCACACTGGATTCACTCCGGGCGAAAAGGGTCCATATCAGGGAATATGTTTACATGACACTTTTACATATTCTAGAGCAGTGGTTCCCAAACTTTTTACAGTCCCGTATCCTTTCAAACATTCAACCTCCAGCTGCGTACCCCTTGTAGCACCAGGGTCAGCACACTCTCAAATGCTATTTTTTGCCTGCCACACACACACACTATATAATACATATTTACACTGCTCAAAGAAATAAAGGGAACACTTAAACAACACAATGTAACTCCAAGTCAATCACACTTCTGTGAAATCAAACTGTTCACTTAGGAAGCAACACTGATTGACAATAAATTTCACATGCTGTTGTGCAAATGGAATAGACAACAGGTGGAAATTATAGGCAATTAGCAAGACACCCCCAATAAAGGAGTGGTTCTGCTGTGGCAAGAAGGTTTGCTGTGTCTGTCAACGTAGTGTCCAGAGCATGGAGGCGATACCAGGAGACAGGCCAGTACATCAGGAGACGTGGAGGAGGCCGTAGGAGGGCAACAACCCAGCAGCAGGACCGCTACCTCCGCCTTTGTGCAAGGAGGAGCAGGAGAAGCACTGCCAGAGCCCTGCAAAATGACCTCCAGCAGGCCACAAATGTGCATGTGTCTGCTCAAACGGTCAGAAACAGACTCCATGAGGGTGGTATGAGGGCCCAACGTCCACAGGTTGGGGTTGTGCTTACAGCCCAACACCGTGCAGGACGTTTGGCATTTGCCAGAGAACACCAAGATTGGCAAATTCGCCACTGGCGCCCTGTGCTCTTCACAGATGAAAGCAGGTTCACACTGAGCACGTGACAGACGTGACAGAGTCTGGAGACGCCGTGGAGAACGTTCTGCTGCCTGCAACATCCTCCAGCATGACCGGTTTGGCGGTGGGTCAGTCATGGTGTGGGGTGGCATTTCTTTGGGGGGCCGCACAGCCCTCCATGTGCTCGCCAGAGGTAGCCTGACTGCCATTGGGTACCGAGATGAGATCCTCAGACCCCTTGTGAGACCATATGCTGGTGCGGTTGGCCCTGGATTCCTCCTAATGCAAGACAATGCTAGACCTCATTTGGCTGGAGTGTGTCAGAAGTTCCTGCAAGAGGAAGGCATTGATGCTATGGACTGGCCCGCCCGTTCCCCAGACCTGAATCCAATTGAGCACATCTGGGACATCATGTCTCGCTCCATCCACCAACGCCACGTTGCACCACAGACTGTCCAGGAGTTGGCGGATGCTTTAGTCCAGGTCTGGGAGGAGATCCCTCAGGAGACCATCCGCCACCTCATCAGGAGCATGCCCAGGTGTTGTAGGGAGGTCATACAGGCACGTGGAGGCCACACACACTACTGAGCCTCATTTTGACTTGTTTTAAGGACATTACATCAAAGTTGGATCAGCCTGTAGTGTGGTTTTCCACTTTAATTTTGAGTGTGACTCCAAATCCAGACCTCCATGGGTTGATAAATTGGATTTCCATTGATTATTTTTGTGTGATTTTGTTGTCAGCACATTCAACTATGTAAAGAAAAAAGTATTTAATAAGATTATTTCTTTCATTCAGATCTAGGATGTGTTGTTTAAGTGTTCCCTTTATTTTTTTGAGCAGTGTATTAAACATAAGAATGAGTGTGAGTTTGTCACAACCCGGCTCATGGGAAGTGACAAAGAGCTCTTATAGGACCAGGGCACAAATAATAATAATCAATAATTTTGCTCTTTATTTAACCATCTTACATATAAAACCTTATTTGTTAATAAAAAATGGTGACTAACTCACCACAGGTTAATGAGAAAGGTGTGCTTGAAAGGATGCACCATTGTTGGGTTGTATTGGAGAGAGGCTCAGTCATTTTCCACACAGTCTGTGCCTGTATTTAGTTTTCATGCTAGTGAGGGCCGAGAATCCACTCTCACATAGGTACATGGTTGCAAAGGACAAAAGTGTCTTAACAGCGTGATTTGCCAAGGCAGGATACTCTGAGCACAGCCCAATCCAGAAATATATCAGTGGCTTCTGATTAAATTCAATTTTCACAGAACCGCTTGTTGCAATTTCGATGAGGCTCTCTTGTTCAGATATCGGTAAGTGGACTGGAGGCAGGGCATGAAAGGGATAACGAATCCAGTTGTTTGTGTCATCCATTTCGGGAAAGTACCTGCGCAATTGCACACTCAGCTCACTCAGTTCCTTCGCGATATCACATTTGACATTGTCCGTAAGCTTGAGTTAATTTGCGGACCAAAAAAATCATACAATGATGGAAAGACCTGTGTGTTGTCCTTCTTAATGCAGACAGAGAAGAGCTCCAACTTCTTAATCATAGCCTCAATTTTGTTCAGCACATTGAATATAGTTGCGGAGAGTCCCTGTAATCCTAGATTCAGATCATTCAGGTGAGAAAAAACATCACCCAGATAGGCCAGTCGTGTGAGAAACTCGTCATCATGCAAGCGGTCAGACAAGAGAATATTATGGACAGTAAAGAAAACTTTAAGCTCGTCTCTCAATTCAAAAACACGTGTCAATACTTTCCCCTTGATAACCAGCACACTTCTGTATCTTGTAAAAGCGTTACATGGTTGCTGCCCATATCACTGCATAGTGCAGAAAATACACGAGTGTTCAGGGGCCTTGCTTTAACAAAGTTAACCATTTTCACTGTAGTGTCCAAAATGTCTTTCAAGCTGTCAGGCATTCCCTTGGCAGCAAGAGCCTCTCGGTGGATGCTGCAGTGTACCCAAGTGGCGTCGGGAGCAACTGCTTGCACGCATGTTACCACTCCACTATGTCTCCCTGTCATGGCTTTTGTACCATCAGTACAGATACCAACATGAGCAGCAGGTACGTTTGGATACATACAGATCATTAGTGGAATTCCCACGATAGAGTAACAGTTACTGTGATTGGATGTTAATTATTTGACAAGGCTACCTGTATTTGACATTGTGTTGTTATTTCGCTGAACACTAGATGGTTTCATTTTATTTTTGGCAGTGAAACAAGGCTAGTCAGGCAAGAAAACCTCACCCAAATGTATAGCCCTGTTGGAAAATATAAATGGACTGTTTGAAAATGTGAAGATGGTTTTTAAATAAAAAAATTTAAAATACACATAGGTTGGAGTAATTAAAACTCGTTTTTCAAGCACTCCACAAATTTCTTGTTAGCAAACTATAGTTTTGGCAAGTCGGTTAGGACATCTACTTTGTGCATGACACAAGTCATTTTTCCAACAATTGTTTACAGACAGATTATTTCACTTATAATTCACTGTATCACAATTCCAGTGGGTCAGAAGTTTACATACACTAAGTTGACTGTGCCTTTAAACAGCTTGGAAAATTCCAGAAAATTTGGTAATGGCTTTAGAAGCTTCTGATAGGCTAATTGACATCATTTGAGTCAATTGGAGGTGTACCTGTGGATTTATTTCAAGACCAACCTTCAAAGTCAGTGCCTCCTTGCTTGACATCATGGAAAAATCAAAATAAATCAGCCAAGATCCCAGAAAAAATATTGTAGACCTCCACAATTCTGGTTCATCCTTGGGAGTAATTTCCAAACGCCTGAAGGTACCACGTTCATCTGTACAAACAATAGTACGCAAGTATAAACACCATGGGACCACACAGCTGTCATACCGCTCAGGAAGGAGACGTGTTCTGTCTCCTAGAGATTAACGTACTTTGGTGCAAAAAGTTCAAATCAATCCCAGAACAACAGCAAAGGACCTAGTGAAGATGCTGGAGGAAACAGGTACAAAAGTATCTATATCCACAGTAAAACGAGTCCTATATCGACGTAACCTGAAAGTCCGCTCAGCAAGGAAGAAGCCACTGTTCCAAAACTGCCATAAAAAATCCAGACCACGGTTTGCAACTGCACATGGGGACAAAGATCGTACTTTTTGGAGAAATGTCCTCTAGTATGATGAAACAAAAATAGAACTGTTTGGCCATAATGACCATCGTTATGTTTGGAGGAAAAAGTGGGAGGCTTGCAAGCCGAAGAACACCATCCCAACCGTGAAGAACGGGGGTGGCAGCATCATGTTGTTGGGGTGCTTTGCTGCAGGAGGGATTGGTTCACTTCACAAAAAAGATGGCATCATGATGATGGAAAATTATGTGAATATATTGAAGCAACATCTCAAGACATCAGTCAGGAAGTTAAAGCTTGGTCGCAAATGGGTTTTCCAAATGGACAATGACCCCAAGCATACTTCCAAAGTTGTGGTAGAATTGCCTTGGCAAAATGGCTTAAGGACAGCAAAGTCAAGGTATTGGAGTGGTCATCACAAAGCCCTGACCTCAATCCTATAGAACATTTGTGGGCAGAACTGAAAAAGTGTGTGCAAGCAAGGAGGCCTACAAACCTGAATCAGTTACACCAGCTCTGTCAGGAAGAATGGGCCAAAATTCACCCAACTTATTGTGGGAAGCTTGTGGAAGGCTACCCGAAACTTTTGACCCAAGTTAAACCATTTTAAGGCAATTCTACCAAATACTAATTGACTGTATGTAAACTTCTGACCCACTGGGAATGTAATGAAAGAAACAAAAACTGAAATAAATCATTCTCTCTACTATCATTCTGACATTTCACATTCTTAAAATAAAGTGGTGATCCTATCTGACCTAAGACAGGACATTTTTTACTAGGATTAAATGTCAGGAATTAGTTTAAATGTATTTGGCTAAGGTGCATGTAAAATTCCAACTTCAACTGTATTTGACAGCCTATTTTCTCTAATCATGTTGACAAATACTGACTGTATACATCGCATATCTGTGTTTTCTCAGCACATTCAAGATATAAAGCTATATTGATTCCAGATAGCCTATGCTTCTCTTGGCTGAAATCCATATCCAGATCTTGATAAACTTTTTGATATGCTGAAAATATGATGATGGATTTCTGAGTTTTTAGAACATGGTCAATAATTTGACAAATACAAAATCCATCTTTTATTTTATGCACAGATCATTTTTGGATTCCCTCTGGATATCATACATGGCATGGCCGGATATTGACTAAGTACATATCCTGAGATAGGACTATGTGGACATGTTATTTTCTCTATATGATGACAAAGACTGATAGTTGGCATAAATAGTATATTTTCTCAGCACATACAATGCATATGCTCCATATCAGGTCCATATCAGGATCTTGAAATGTTTTTTGATATGCTAAATAATCGCAATTCCTGATTCTTATTTGAGTTTTGAGGACATCTTTCATAATTTGACAAATATTAAATTCATATCATTCTTTCAGACACTAGCTATAATGTTTTGAATTCCCTCTGGATAAAGGTGCGCCAAACCACAAGCTAAAAGCACAGTAACTGGTAGCCTAGCAACAAGAATCATGTATTTTCTGCTGTGGAGTTCCAAATGTCATTTTTTAATTTGGGCTCCACAAATGAATGTGTCAACAGTGTGTGGTCGAATTGACCAAAGGAGAAACAAAGAAGTGAGAAGCTATTGAGAAAATGCTTCAAAGAAGTTAAAGGTGCAATATGCAGAAATCACTCTGCTATTTCCTGGTTGCTAAAATTCTAATAGTTTGAGTAATTTTTGTTTGTGACAAAACAAGCAAGCAATAGTGTGGAGAATCATTGTACCATTTAAACCGCTGTGAAATATATTTTCAATAACCTAAAATATTCTATTTTCAGCTATTTGAAGCTGATGTACAAAACCGATCTACCCCTTCTAATACTTGCTTTCAATGAGAATGAGCGATGCATAACTCACATTTCTATGTGAATTTGTCCGGGTTGCCCAAAAAGTTAAATATTGCAGCTTTAAAGGTAATTTGAGATGTTTTATTTATTGTAGTAAATAGAATCACATGGTACGGTTATGTGAAATGACAATATTTTCATGCAATATCAACAAAATGTTGATGAATGATTTATGCATTGACAGTTTGTAGTGGATCACAGACCAACACTACCACCATGTTGGGGTGGACTCTGAGGGACCGCTGCTGACGACCCAATCTGCATCCATTGTTCATAACAAACAGAGTAGGCAGGGGTATTGAGAGTGTGCAACCTTTATTTTCTGTTAAATAAATAAAATATCATTTTGGCAAATATTCACCTACGTTTGCATCTTCACAGAAAACATATGTTGTTATTGGAGCTCTGGATTTGTTACGCTGGATTTTTTAAAACAGAAATAACAGATGTGCTTTGGAAATAGCAACTTAAATATGACATTTGGCTTTCCGTGCCTTGCATTGCCTACTTCTGAATATGGTGCAAGTGTATGCTCAGATATGTCACCTTCATGTGTAAAAGCACAGTAATTTGTGGCACCTAAACAGGTCAAATTATTTGGGCGTTGGTCATTTGTGACTCGTTTCAGGAAACTAGGCATATGTCGACGGGTCACTACCTCACAAAAGAGCCATTTGAACTAAAACTTTTAAATGTTTTATCAAAATTAGTTTTTTTGTTGCAGAAATGCTTTCTGGAACATGTGAACTTTCATGTGCCATCATAATAATATTGTATGCCATCTGTAAATATAAATACAATTGTTAAATTATGAGCCTAGTTGGTTTAGCCACAGAAAAAGGGACAGCAACCTTCCCGCTAGCCATGATTGGCTGAGATAATGAGTGGGCTGGACATGCCGAGAGATGAGTTTGGATTGGTCTGCCATATTGCATGCTTCTGTCTATTTGAGCTGGTCAGTATGTCTAAGTAATCCTGTCTAACACGGCTTTAAAAATATATATATATTGCGTCGTAGATCTTCACTTTCTGGAGGACCGAGTTTTGAAATCAGTGGAATTAAAGTATGATAGCTAAGTGTAACCGATGTGAAATGGCTAGCTAGTTAGCTGGGTGTGCGCTAATAACTTTTCAATCAGGATGTCACTCGTTCTGAGACCTTGAAGTAGTTGTCCCCCTTGCTCTGCAAGGGCTGTGGCTTTTGTGGAGCGATAGGTAACGATGCTTCAAGGGTGGCTGTTGTCTATGTGTACAGAGGGTCCCTGGTTCGAGCCCAGGTAGGGGTGAGGAGAGGGATGGAAACTAAACTGTTACATTGATGCTGTTGACCCGGATCACTGGTTGCTGCGGAAAGGAGGAGGTCAAAAGGGGGTGAGTGTAACTGATGTGAAATGGCTAGCTAGTTAGCGGGGTGCGTGCTAATAGCATTTCAATCGGTGATGTCACTCGTTCTGAGACCTTGAAGTACTTGTTCCCCTTGCTCTGCAGGGGCCACGGCTTTTGTGGAGAGATGGGTAACGATGCTTCGTGGGAGGCAGTTGTTGATGTGTGCAGAGAAGTTGTGACACCCAGGTAGGGGCGAGGAGAGGGACGGAAGCTAAACTGTTACATAAGGAGATGGAGAAAACACCAGTTTCTGGATTACATCTTCAAACTAAGGGAAACCATGGCATCTGTGACAGGGAGAAGCGTCCATTCCATATATATGGGTAAGATAGTCTAGCTAGCTAGATTTTCAGATATTACGCATTTCTAATTTTGACAAAGTCATTTTCATTTCAAGTTAAAGTGTACTGTTAGCTAGCTTGCTAATGTTAACTGGCTGGCTTGCTAGTATGATCTTATTATTTGTACCTCAGAGCCATTTACTTTGCTAGTTGAAACCTAAAGTTAGCTCGCTAAAATTGAACCTGGTTGGTTAGCTACCTGCAGATTCATGCAGAATAGTAACGTCATGAGTTGGGACTATGGTTTAATTAACTAGCTAGCTACATGTCTTATTGAAATACTCCACTATGCAAGTTTCCATTTCAATAGAATGTCACTGCGATAACTGTTGAAAGACATAGCTGGTAAATTCACTCTGGCTATCTACTCCAATTTCAGAGCACTCTCGTCTGAGTGTACCAGAGCGCAGAATAACTGACGAATTTACGAACGTATCAACACCGGTTGAATATGGCTGGTGTCAGTAAAGGTTTTCAAAAAAGTGCAAATTGTTGCCAGCCACACAGTTGCAGTCACCAATGCTCTGGACAACATAAAAACAGCCGAACCAGCTCTGCTAGAGCGAGTAAAATGGTCAGTTCTCTCATTTGTGTTTGGAAGTAGCTAGTAAGTTAGCCAACATTAGCTTGGGTGCTTGACTGCTGTTGTTAACACAGCACGCTCAGATGGTTGGGGCTAAAGCTTAAGAGGGTGTGAACGATGCTGAATGGGTGTAGACAAAGAAGAGCTCTCCAGTAGCTACCAAAAGTGAGGTTACAAGTTCATCAACATTACTTTCCCATTGTTCCTCAAAAATACAGTGTATGATATACCATTTTGTAGCTCTGAGTCTCTACTTTTATCCAATATAAAGAACACAATTAAAAATGTTGCTACATAAGACCAATTTGAGCCGGTCGGTCACATTTCATGAGTTGAATTTAGTTTATTGACCATTTTCGATCAGACTTACAGTACAAGGATGATACAGTAGCAGGGAGATTTCTGAGTTCCGGATTGGATGCATGTAGAAACTGTCCAATTATGTAGAATATCCCAGCTCCGTATATGACATTAAAGACATGCGTATCTGGAGTATGTCTACTACGTATACCTAATAAAATGTCAGATATCCAGAAATATATAGATAAAGATATCCCCTGATATTGACCCTTTTTGCCCAGTATCAGGAGATTCTCTCTCTTTCTTTCCCTCTCAACCCTTTGGAAAACCATGGATAATCTACACTCCAACAGACCCTACAGTTATAGAATGAAGGAAGAGATCAAGACAGAGAGGAGTGGGGGGGAGAAAGAGGGAGAACAGGAGGTGACAGTGGAGAAGAAATGAAAGAGAGGATGTGCAAAAGAGAGAGAAAGGTGAAAGAAAGGTGAGCAAGAGAATGACAGAAAATGGATAGGGGGACAGATGGAGACAGCAGAGAAAAGCAGGAACCAGGCCTATTGCATTACCAACCTCTATAACCAATAGTGTTATATTGGTTTTCTATGGTATAGATAACTCACAACCATTCCATGTGTCCAAATTCCAACCTTTTCTCAACCATTCCCAGTTTCCTCCTAGAAACAGTTTTGGACTCCTGACAGCACTGCCCACTCTGGTTTGAGAGGAAGTGATGGCATGTTCCACGGGAAGTGGTTATATTGGCTGTAGGGGCGGGCCACTGACCGGCCAAACTAATTTCACACTCCCCTTGTACCCAGAATGCCCTGGAGCTACCACAGGACGGACAGATGGAGATGGAGGGAGAGAGCGAGAGAGAGAGAGAGAGAGAGAGAGAGAGAGAGAAAGAGAGAGAGAGCGAGAGAGCGCAAAGTAGTGACCAACAATAGGGAGGGAGAGGAGTAGATAGGTAAGGAAAGAAAGGAGGCAAAGGAGGGAGGGAGGAAGATTGTGTAAACATGTTTCTAATGCTTTCCCTGCACCATGTCATTTGAGGACAGTCACTCTCTCCCTCAAGAGTCCTCAGGCCTTTACTGTTGTGTCAGTAACATTAGCAATTTACAGACCTGTCACTTCTTACACAAATGAACATGCTAATTACAGCAGAAAAAGAAACAGTAGAAGAACACAGACGGGCATCTAGGACAGAACACAGTAGGGGAACTACCCCTCCCTCCCTCTATCGATGCCTTTCATTATCCCTCGTTGGTAATACTTTACTTGACACCCAGCGTCATAACACGTTATGACACAGTCATAACCATGCCATAATATGTCATAACATCTAACATAACTTGTCATAACCTGTTATAATATGGTCATAACACTGTCATGACACACACAATATATTTAGACCTGTTGTGACATATACTGTGTTATTTTATGGCTGGTTAGGACACCTACATAAGAGTGTAAAAACTCACAAAACCTACCACAAGGAGTTATTTTATGGCATATTACATTAACATTGTAATTACGCACATATTGATGTCAGACATGCACCTACCCCAATGCTCTGTTGCTGATAACTGGGAATAAAGCAGGAGCAGATTTCAGGAGCAGGACAACACACCCTCTTTTTGACTGATATAAGGGCATGTACGTGATAGGCCTATCTGGCTTATATGTTTATGATGGTCTTAATGCTTCTTGACAGTGTCATGAAGTGTATTTTCTTCAAGTTATTTAAAACATTCTGCAAAAAACATAACCGTAAAGAATTAATTACAACAACAAAGGACTTAAGAAACACACTTTCGAAAGAAAGGGAATTTCTTGAAAGAGAGAGAGAGGTCTGAGAAACAGCCTGTGTGATGGATGGAGTGAAGTGACAGTATGGAGTATTACAGAGGGAGAGAGCGCTCGAGTGTTGTCTGTAATGCAATTGCCCTGTCAGACATGAAACTGCTGCTGCTTCTGGAGAATATCGGTAAGTACAGTATTCAGACCCCTTGACTTTTTCCAAATTTTGTGACGTTACAGCCTTATTCTAAAATGGATTAAATATGACATTTTCTTCATCAATCTACACACAATACACCATAATGACAAAGCAAAAACAGATTATAATTTTGCAAAAACAGAAATACCTTATTTACATAAGCATTCAGACCCTTTGCTATGAGACTCGAAATTGAGCTCAGATGCATCCTGTTTCCATTGATCATCCTTGAGATGTTTCTACAACATGATTGGAGTCCACCTGTGGTAAATTCAATTGATTGGACATGATTTGGAAAGGCACACACCTGTCTATATAATGTCCCACAGTTGACAGTGCATGTCAGGGCAAAAACCAAGTCATGAGGTCGAAGGAATTGTCCATAGAGCTCCGAGACAGGATTGTGTTAAGGCACAAATCCGGGGAAGTGTACCAAAACATTTCTGCAGCACTGAAGGTCCCCAAGAAAACAGTGGCCTACATCATTCTTAAATGGAAGAAGTTGGGAACCACGAAAACTTCCTAGAGCTGGCCGCCTGGCCAAACTGAGCAATCGGGGGAGAAGGGCCTTGGTCAGGGATACGACCAAGAACCCGATGGTCACTGACAGAGCTCCAGAGTTCTTCTGTGGAGATGGAAGAACTTTCCAGAAGGACAACCATCTCTGCAGCACTCCATCAATCACACCTTTATGGTAGTTTGGCCAGATGGAAGCCACTCCTCAGTAAAAGGCACTTGACCGCCCGCTTGGAGTTTGCCAAAAGGCACCTTAAGACTCTCAGATCATGAGTAACAAGATTCTCTGGTCTGATGAAACAATGATTGAACTCTTTGGCCTGAATACCAAGCGTCACGTCTCGAGGAAACCTGGCACCTTCCCTAAGGTGAAGCATGGTGGTGGCAGCATCATGCTGTGGGGATGTTTTTCAGTGGCATGGACTGGGAGACAAGTCAGGATTGAGGGAAAGATGAATGGAGTAAAGTACAGAGAAATCCTTGATGAAAACCTGCTCCAGTGTGCTCAGGACCTCAGACTGGGACGAAGGTTCTTCTTCCAACAAAACAACAACCCTAAGCACACAGCCAAGACAACGCAGGACTGGCTTTGGGACAAGTCTCTGAATGTCCTTGAGTAGTCCAGCCAGAGCCCGGTCAAACATCTCTGAAGAGACCTGAAAATAGCTATGCAGCGACGCTCCCAATCCAACCTCACCAGTTTTTGCTTTGTCATTACGGGATATTGTGTGTAGATTGATGGGGGAAAAAACAATTCATTTAATTTTAGATTAAGGTTGTAATGTAACAAAATGTGGAAAAAGTCAAGGGGTCTGAATACTTTCCGAATGCACTGTACATACACTACATGACCAAAAGTATGTGGACACATGCTCGTCAAAACATCTCATTCCAAAGTCATGGGCATTAATATGGAGTTGGACCCCCTTTGCTGCTCCTCTCTTCTGGGAAGGCATTCCATGACTAGATGTTGGAACATTGCTGAGGGGATTTGCTTCCATTCAGCCACAAGAGCATTAGTGAGGTTGGGCATGCATTGTGCACAGGGGCGTTGTCATGCTGAAACAGGAAATGGCCTTCCCCAAACTGTTGCCACAAAGTTGGAAGCACAGAATCATCTAGAATGTCAATGTATGCTGTAGCGTTAGGATTTTCCTTCACTGGAACTAAGGGGCCTAGCCCGAACCATGAAAAACAGTCCCAGACCATTATTCCTCCTCCACCAAACTTTATATTTGGCACTATGCATTGGGGCAGGTAGCGTTCTACTGGCACTCGTCCGTCGTACTGCCAGATGGTGAAGCGTGATTCCTCACTCCAGAAAACACATTTCTACTGGCGGCGAGCTTTACACAACTCCAGCCGACGCTTGGCATTGTGCGTAGTGAGCTTAGGGTTGTGTGCAGCTGCTGGTTTATGAAAATCCATTTAATGAAGCTCCCGACTAACAGTATTTGCGCTGACGTTGCTTCCAGAGGCAGTTTGGAACTCGGTAGTGAGCTTCTGCACTCGGCGGTCCTGTTTTGTGAGCTTGTGTGGCCTACCACTTTGCGGCTTAGCCGTTTTTGCTCCTAGAAGTTTCCCCTACACAATAACAGCATTTACAGTTGACCGGGGCAGCTCTAGCAGGACAGGAATTTGATTAACTGACTTTTTGGAAAGGTGGCATCCTAAGATGGTGCCACGTTGAAAGTCACTGAGCTCTTCAGTAAGGCCTTTCTACTGCCTATTGTGTTTGTCTATGGAGATTGCATGGCTGTGTGCTCGATTTTATACACCTGTCCACATACTTTTGTATATATAGTGTTGTATTCTAAAGTGTTGTATTCTACACTGTAGCCATTCACCAAAATTACTAAAATAGAGGAGGGGCATTTATTATTCCAAACTGCAGGTCGTGGTTGGAACACATATTTCCCTACTTTAATCAACCAGACCATTTGGAATTTGTGATAAAGCTGTCGTGATTTAGCAAAGAATATATATAGCTTGTCTACAGTTTTGTTTGTGTTTTATAGGCAGTCATTTCTGAAGGACTAATGGGAGGGCAGCACGCGTGTGTAGAGGGAGCAGTTGGATCGAAATTGAGTGAGAGAAAAAATAATGCCAGGAGAAGAACTGTGATCACTCGGCTAGTTGAATTTTTTGTTGTGAATCGCTAACAAATGGGAGTAACACAAATCAACGTGAATTAACAGTTGTCTTCGTGAGAACATTTCAGATGCCGCCTGCTGTATGACTGAGATAGAACTTTATTGCTCCCTAGTGGTCAAACCACGCAATAGGATTTGACGTGGAATTTTATGAAAGTTTCTCATCGTTTTAACAGAAAACCGTAAAAGAATTATACTTTATACGTTAAGAAGAATTGTCAATTTGTCACAACCCTAGTACTGACACATGATCACAATAAAACACCTCAGCAATCTGCTCAATTTATCCCACAAGTCCCCCCAATGCACTCCACAAGCATGGACTGGATATCTGAGTGTAGCTCATGTACGTCTACAGTCCAGTTCCTTATGCAAACAACCCTTCTAGACATCTATCACAATTAATAGGGGCCAGCCCACTGACCAGAAACGCAGTGTGAACCAAGCCAGTTAAGTACAAATTCTTATTTTCAACGACAGCCTAGGAAAAGTGGGTTAACTGCCTTGTTCAGAGGCAGAACGAGAGATTTTTACCTTGTCAGTTCAGGGATTTGATCTTGCAACCTTTCAGTTACTAGTCCAACGCTCTAACCACTAGGCTACCTGCCGTCCCGTGAGTAAGCCACTTGAGAGATGACAAGGAGGAGAGAGGAGGAGCTGGCCTATTAGATCAGACAACAGCACAGTTCATTGTCCCCCAAGGTATTCAATATATGATTGATTGATTGTCCGTCTCACCTGAGGCGTCCTCGAGGGACGTGTCCCAGAGCGTGTCCGTGTGCCCTCCTGACGCTCTGCTCGCCCTCATGCAGATGACTGTGTAGCGAGGGAGAGCGGGAGTGGGAGGAGCGAGAGCTGCCTGTGCTCTGGAGACTGCTGTCTGGCACCTCTCCATGATGAGTCTGGAATACAGCACACACACTGTCACACACACACATAGGCACACATACACACACAGGCTCTCTTTCTCGCAATTCAATTCAAGGGGCTTTATTGGCATGGAAACATATGTTTACATTGGCAAAGCAAGTGAAATGGATAAACAAAAAGTCAAATAAACAAGTTCCAAAAGAATAAAGACCTTTCAAATGTCATATTATGTCTATATAGAGTGTTGTAATGATGTGCAAATAGTTAAAGTAAAAAAAAGGTGAAAAAAGTCAACGTAAATATGGGTTGTATTTACAATGGTGTTTGTTCCTCACTGGTTGCCCCTTTCCTGACAACAGGTCACAAATCATCACCCACCGATTAGTTTTTTAATTATTTGTGGGTCTGTGTAATCTGAGGGAAATATGTGTCTCTAATATGGTCATACATTTAGCAGGAGGTTAAAAAATGCAGCTCAGTTTCCATCTCATTTTGTGGGCACATAGCCTGTCTTCTCTTGTGCATATAGCCTGTCTTCTCTTAAGAGCGAGGTCTGCCTACGGCAACCATTCTCAATAGCAATGCTCACTGAGTCTGTACATAGTCAAAGCTCTCTCTCTCTCTTTAGTTCAGAGTTTCCCAAACTCTGTCCTCAGGACCCCAAGGTGCACATAGATTTTTGACCTAGCACTACACAGCTGATTCAAATAATCAGCTAATCATCTGGCTTTGATCATTTGAATAAGATGTGTAGTGTTAGGGCAAAAACCAAAATGTGCACCCCTTGGGGACCTGAGGACCAAGTTTGGGAAACTCTGGTTTAGTATATTCACAAACACGTGCACACACAAAACAACTAAACTAACATTTCAAACAAAATTAACGAAATGATATTGTAATTTATTTTCCATTTGTTTGTTTGCTCGCTCACTGACTCACTCACTCACTGACTCACTGACTGACTCACTGACTCACTCACTCACTCACTCACTCACTGACTCACTCACTCACTCACTCACTCACTCACTCACTCACTCACTCACTCACTCACTCACTCACTCACTCACTCACTCACTCACTCACTCACTCACTCACTCACTCATTCACTCAGTCTCTCACTCACCTCCCCCAGGCTGGCGTGTTGTTGGTGTTGTCCCAGTGCAGGCAGGCTCCTCAGAGAGGGGACAGGAGACTGACCCTGTCGACCGTGACCCTGCCGCAGGCCCTGCCCCAGACCGTGACCGCTCTCCCCATTGAGGTTGTTGTCGCTAGCGGAGCGCAGCAGGGAGCGGGGCGAGGGCAGTCCTCCCACCAACACACGTCTACGGTTAGTGTAGGAGGGGGTCTCCCTGAAAGGCACTGGGAGAGGGTGACACAACATGTTGCTAGTCAAATCAACATAACAATGTGTACAGGGGTTGGGTGAAATGGACATTTCAGTTCAATGCATTCAGTTGTACAACTGACTAGGTATCCCCTTTTCCCTTTCTACATTCCCTGAGGTAGTACCAAGGCTACATAGCTTTATGTGTACATACATCTTACTGCATTGAGTTAGGAATCTGGGATATTCTTTCCTTCAAACACTAGATGGCAGAATTATCACACGTAGCATATTGACTCCCAGTACACTGAATCACACAAAAAAGTGCACACGATCAGGGATAATTACAGAGTGGGTGATTACAGTGGCTACAGTACGAGTGCTTCAGTCACTTGGCTGAGGACTCTCTTCCCCTCTCACACCACTATGGAGGTGTGATTTACTCAGTTAAAGTCCAATGACCACATGCTGTTAGCCACGTGCTCATGGCGTGTCGTCTACTCACCAACGTCTGACACTTTGTGGATCTTAATGATTTCAGCCAGGTCAAAGTTTCCTGCTATAATGGCAACCTGGAGGAGGAGAGAGGGAGGAGAGGGGAGGGGAAGAGAGGGAAGGAGAAGAGAGCGTAGGGAGGGAAGGAAGGAAGGAGAGGAGTAAGTCACATACGTTGTGTGTTTGTTCCCTTCCCAAAGACAGGTTAGTATCCTGCTTCTCAACACAAGTGTTCCGTAAAACAAGGCTCCCATAAGAAACTGCCATTCTAATGGGGGAGAACAGAACCCTGCTGAAACCTGCTGTCTCAGTCTCTACGTCTGTCTGGAATAAACCTTAGCCCCTGTTGTTTCAAGGAAATACATTTTGGGAACCAATTATCAGATGTATGCTACATCTACTCTAATAGCTAACAGGCAACAGGGGAACACATTCCATCCAAACCCTACTCCCTCCCTCCCTCCCTCCCTCCCTCCCTCCCTCCCTCCCTCCCTCCCTCCCTCCCTCCCCTCCCTCCCTCCCTCCCTCCCTCCCTCCTTCCCTCCCTCCCTATCAGCTTTTTAAGACTACATTTCCATCACAACTGTTATCTCTCCCATCTTCATTACTCTCTCTCTCTCGCTGGCCACTACTGCGCTCTCTCTCTCTCTCGCTGGCCACTACTACGCTCTCTCTCTCTCTCGTTGGCCACTACTGCGCTCTCTCTCTCTCTCTCATTGGCCACTACTGCGCTCTCTCTCTCTCACTCTCGCGCTCTCATTGGCCACTACTGCGCTCTCTCTCTCTCTCTCGCTCTCTCTCTCTCATTGACCACTACTGCGCTCTCTCTCTCTCTCTCTCTCATTGACCACTACTGCGCACTCTCTCTCTCTCTCTCTCATTGACCACTACTGCGCTCTCTCTCTCTCTCTCTCTCTCTCATTGACCACTACTGCGCTCTCTCTCTCTCTCTCATTGACCACTACTGCGCTCTCGCTCTCTCTCTCTCTCTCTCTCATTGACCACTACTGCGCTCTCTCTCTCTCTCTCTCTCTCTCATTGACCACTACTTCTCTCTCTCTCTCTCTCTCTCTCTCTCTCTCTCTCTCTCTTTTTTCTTCCCTGTCTCCTTTGAATCGCTCTCCAGTTCTCTTTTCCCCCCCCCTCTCTCTCTCTCTCCCTCTCTCTCTCTCTCTCTCTCTCTCTCTCTCTCTCTCTCTCTCTCTCTCTCTCTCTCTCTCTCTCTCTCTTTTTTCTTCCCTGTCTCCTTTGAATCGCTCTCCAGTTCTCTTTTCCCCCCCCTCTCTCTCTCTCTCCCTCTCTCTCTCTCTCTCTCTCTCTCTCTCTCTCCTCTCTCTCTCTCTCTCTCTCTCTCTCTCTCTCTCTCTCTCTCTCTCTCTCTCTCTCTCTCTCTCTCTCTCTCTCTCTCTCTCTCTCTCTCTCTCTCTGTCTCTCTCTCTCTCTCTCTCTCTCATTGACCACTACTTCTCTCTCTCTCTCTTTTTTCTTCCCTGTCTCCTTTGAATCGCTCTCTAGTTCTCTTTTCCTCTCTCTCTCTCTCTGTCTCTCTCTCTCTCTCTCTCTCTCTCTCTCTCTCTCTCTCGTTCACACAGACAACAAAACTAGCATTTCCTTTTGTTTGCTTTCTCTCTCTCTTGCTCTCTCTCTCTGATTCATATTTCACACATTAGTAATCCTTCATTAAAAGGCTGCTTGTAACAGATGTCTGATAGCAGCGTGTGTTTCTGATTTCTGGCACTGTGTGAGCGTGTGCACGTGCACGTGGACAAATGTGTGTGCATGCCCTGGCGCTGTGTGGAGCCAGCTATCCCTGTGTACAAACAAATTAACTTTGATGTGTTGAGGAAATCTGTGTCATTGTCAATTTGACACAGGCTTAATCACACATCTTGCCACAGAGGCAGGCCAGAGTACGGAAACAGTGTTTCAAGTGGAGTTGCCTTCATGCCATGTAGTTATGGCAGAACAACTATTAATACATTATCTTTGATGTCCACCTCCCTTGACCTCCAAGAGTTTCTGAAACCTTCTCCCATATTAAGTCATATAAAGTTTTCCTTATGGCATGTGGTTATTGTATAGCTATAACATAATGTCTGATAGAGGCCAGCTGAACGAAGGAGAGTCTCACCTGAAAGGCCGTCTGGCTGTTGTAGTTCTTGATCTCTTTATTCACTCCCCGAAACAGTAGAACTCTGGTACAGCTATCCTGAAAGAGGAAGAGAAAGAGAGCAGTTTTTTATTTTTACCATCAGTTGGAAAATGTTGGGATTTTGGTTGCATATAGCTGGGCAATTCATTAGCACACACACGAACAAGCGCTCACGCACACACACGAACAAGCACACACACACACACACACACACACACACACACACACACACACACACACACACACACACACACACACACACACACACACACACACACACACACACACACACACACACACACACACACACACACACACACACACACACACACACACACACACACACACACACACACACACGAGGCTCCATTGAGTGCCAGCTCTATTCTCTAATTGGTCCCAACAGAACTAAGTCTGCTAATTACACTGACCAGAGTGAGAGAGAGAGCCTTCCACTCCCCTTCCCTTCCTCTGCATTCCCATCACCCTCCTCTTCCCCAATCTCTCCCTCCATTCATAGCCTAACATAGCATGTCTGTTGCTGTGGATGTGTGTGTCATTAGGCTATATCATTGGTGCTGTGTGTAAATGTATAGTCCTCTCCCTCTCTCAGGAGGGATCCATGGGTTAACGGAAGGGCTATGTGTTTACAGGGTATAGATCAATATTTAATTTAAAACACAGAGTAGAATTAACAGCTCTATGATTGATCTTCTTAACCAAACATGCTCTCTCCCTGGACCCTATTGAGTCATTATCACGCACACACACGCACGCACACACACACACAGGAAAGCACATCTCTGTTCAAATTACATGATCTCACAGGAACCTATAGTAAGAGTGCTGTAGAGCCTTCTTTTGGTGACAAACTACATGAAAGCAGTGCGACCCTGTCTTGAGTTGTGCATGTGCCTGTCTCTGTGTGTGTGTCTGCCTCTGTGTGTGTGTGTGTGTGTCTGCCTCTGTGTGTGTGTGTGTCTGCCTCTGTGTGTGTGTGTGTGTCTGCCTCTGTGTGTGTGTGTGTGTATTTTTAAGGAAAGCAGAGGTAGACATAAGGAGTCAGCAGAACATCCTCTACCTAACAAGGCTGTTCAATAATGCATTGCCTCTCCTGTAATAGCCCTGTAATCACATCATGTTAATGCTAGCACGCTAACAGAGCTAAAAACCCATAGAGTTGAACCCCTGAGGCTGTTAGCTAATCACTAGTCGCCTGTAAAATTTGCACACAAAAACACACATTCTTTCTCTCGTTTAAACGTCTCTTCTGGTTTACACTTAAAGGTGAGGAGCTGACTGTAGCTGTACCACATTAAGGCTCTGACGGTGAATTAGCTAGGGTGGTTAATACATATTGAGGAGGGCTGTGTGTGTGTCCTGTTCTCCATTAGGCAGGAGACTCTATCAGTAGCAGAATAATCTACAGAGAATGAGAAAATATCCATTAAGGAGGGTGACAGGCATGAGACAGGAGAGACAGGGGTGAGAGAATACGAGAAGGGAGAGAGGGACGAGTGTAGAAACAGAGAAAGTGATGGAGAAAGAAAGAAAGAAAGAAAGAAAGAAAGAAAGAGAAAGAAAGAAAGAAAGAAAGAAAGAAAAGAAAGAAAGAAAAGAAAGAAAGAAAGAAAGAAAGAAAGAAAGAAAGAGAGGTTGTTCAGTATCTCACCCCAATCTTGACCCTCCATGAGTGTGTTTGTGTGTGTGTGTGTGTCATTGTCTGTGTAATTGGTGTGCATGCTCTTTTTAATTGGAATGGGGGGATAACCTATGCATCAACTGCTTTCTCTGTGCTCTCTCAAACACACACACACACACACACACACACACACACCACACACACACACACACACACACACACACACACACCACACACCACACACACACACACACACACACACACACACACACACACAAACGCTCCAGGAGACTAATTATAAAGAGGGACATCCCTCTCCCTGCTCACAGCACTAGTCATATTATAGGAAACCTTTATGCATCCAGCACAATTCGTCACCACGTTTCTTTACCACAATATACAGCACCAGTCAACATTTTGGACACACCTACTCATTCAAAGGTTTTTCTTTTCTTTTTCCAATTTTCTACATTGTAGAATAATAGTGAAGACATCAAAACTATGAAATAACACATATGGAACCGAAAAAAGTGTTAACAAATCAAAATATATTTCATATTTTAGATTCTTCAAAGTAGCCACCCTTTGTCTTGATGACAGCTTTGCACACTCTTGGCATTCTCTCAATTAGCTTCACTTGGAATGCTTTTCCAACTGTCTTGAAGGAGTTCCCACATATGCTTGTTGGCTGCTTTGTTGGCTGCTTTTCCTTCACTCTGCGGTCCAACCCAATTGGGTTGAGGTCGGGTGATTGTGGAGACCAGGTCATCTGATGCAGTACTCCATCACTCTCCTTCTTGGTCAAATAGCCCTTGCACAGCCTGGAGGTGTGTTGGGTCATTGTCCTGTTGAAAACAAATGATAGTCCCACTAAGGGAAAACCAGATGGGATGGCGTATTTCTGCAGAATGCTGTTGTAGCCATGCTTATTAAGTGTGCCTTGAATTCTAAATAAATCACTGACAGTGTCACTAGTTGGTGGGAACCACACATGCAGAGATCATCCATTCACCTACTCGCCGTCTCACACAGACACAGCAGTTGGAACAAAAAAAATCTCAAATTTGGACTCATCAGACCAAAGGACATATTTCCACCTGTCTAATGTCCATTTCTCGTGTTTCTTGGTCCAAAGTCTCTTCTTCTTATTGGTGTCCTTTAGTAGTGGTTTCTTTGCAGCAATTCGACAATGAAGGCCTGATTCATGCAGTCTCCTCTGAAAAGTTGAAGTTGAGATGTGTCTGTTACTTGAACTCTGCAAATAATTTATTTGGGATGCAATTACTGAGGCTGGTAACTCTAATGAACTTATCCTTTGCAGCAGCGTTAACTCTGGGTTTTCCTTTCCTCTGGCGGTCCTCACGAGAGCCAGTTTCATCATAGCTCTTGGTGGTTTTTGTGACTGCACTTGAAGAAACTTCTAAAGTTCTTGACATTTTCCAGATTGACTGACCTCCATATCTTAAGGTAATGATGGACTGTCATTTCTCTTTGCTTATTTGAGCTGTTATTGTCATAATATGGACTTGGTCTTTTACCAAATAGGGCTATTCTCTATATACCAACCCTACCTTGTCACAACACAACTGATTGGCTCAAACGCATTAAGAAGGAAATAAATTCCCCAAATTAACTTTTAACAAGGCACACCAGTTAAAAATTGAAATGCATTCCAGGTGACTACCTCATGAAACTGTTTGAGAGAATGACAAGAGTGTGCAAAGCTGTCGTTAAGGCAAAGGGTGGCTATTTTGAAGAATCTCAAAGATAAAATATATTTTGATTTGTTTAACATTTTTTTGGTTACTACATGATTCCATATGTGTTATTTCATAGTTTTGATGTCTTCACTATTATTCTACGATGTAGAAAATAGTAAAAATAAATAAAAACCTTGAATGAGAAGGTGTGTCTTTTCACATTTAGAATCTTCCTGATGTCATTCTGTTCCTTCTCCATGTCTTGTCTGACAGGTGTGTGATTCCACCTGGGTTCCACTCATTCCCTCAGATTCCTGTTATCCCATTCTCAGCTGGTGTTGTGTCTGCTCAATCACTCAATCACTCACTAGTGGCATTAACCAGTCTATTCTGTTCATTAACCAGTCTACTTCTGACTGACTGACTGACTGACTGACTGGGACTGTCTCTTTATTGACTCATCAATCTGGAGGCTGCCTGTCACGTGTTTCTCTTTCATCCTCCTTTTTTCTTCCCTGTCTTCTTTGATTCGCTCTCTAGTTCTCTTTTCCTCTCTCTCTCTCTCTCTCTCTCTCTCTCTCTCTCTCTCTCTCTCTCTCTGTCTCTCTCGGTCTCTCTCTCTCTCTCTCTCTGTCTCTGTCTCTGTCTCTCTCTCTGTCTCTCTCTCTGTCTCTGTCTCTCTCCGCTCTCCATATCCCTTCCCTCTCTATCTCTCTCATATGAATCTATGTCACTGAGCTAGTGTCTCTGTGTTGATTCCGCGATAATCATCCAGACCACCTGCCCCCTCCGTCCCCCTCCGTCCCTGTCCCTGCATTTAGCCCTTTAAGCCCCACTTAGAAGTTCTGTCCATGGGATCGATCTGCTCAGCGGTGGCCTCCTGGATCTCTAAACACTGGAGGGATGAAACGTCTTTGACGATAGGAGCCTGCAGAGACAGGGTCTATGAAGGGGAGTAGTAACACCTTTTCCCCCTAACTTTTCCATTTTACCATGAATATTCATTAGCATAACTTAAATCTGTGTTGTTTAAGGTAACATGGTAGGCATTTTTGGATCACCTAAAATATGCCACTTTATGTCATTTTATTCATGGTTGTATGAGCCCTAATTTCCTATTAAGTTTTAAATGCACATGTCAACAGTTTCCTTCTTTCTCTTCCTCTCTCCTCCTCCCCTCCCTCTCTCTCCAGCCGTGCATGTGTAACAAACAGCCTAGATGAAGTATTGATGTTCTTCTCCTCAACCCTCTCAGACACACTTGTGTGTGCATGTACACACTCTAGAGACTGTAGTGTTCTAGAGCCTTGGAAACAGGTCATTGCACATGAGTATAGTCAGCAGAGAAGGTTTCACTCCAACACACACACACCCGTACCATGCTGTTCACTTAGTGGTTAAAAGTACAGCAGGATTCTGGCACAGAATCTACACACTGTCACACAGTTTTACATCACAGTGTGTGTGTGTGTGTGTGTACAGTTCACAGACAGAAATCTTTACAAAAACACTTTTATACAAAGCCATATTCAGTAGACATGGCCCATATAGGAAACAAACCCACAACTGTAGTACTCTGCGCTCAGCACCTGAGCCATGGCTTTTCAATTAGTCACTTACAGCTCAGTCCCCAAACTCAATGTTTCATTGGATCCTATCAATCTCATCTCTAAATCGCTTGCTACTATCAATATGACTCTTAGATTGTTTCCATTCAATCTGACAGTCTGTCCACTCAGCGGCCTCCTAGCACCAATACACTGCCTGAATTGACCAGGTAATTTTAAATGTAACCTTTATTTAACTAGGCAAGTCAGTTAAGAACAAATGTTTATTTACAACAATGTTCTACAAGGGAGCAGTGGGTTAACTGCCTTGTTCAGGGGCAGAACAACAGATTTTTACCTTATCAGCTCAGGGATTTGATCCAACAACCTTTCGGTTACTGGTCCAACACTCTAACCGCTAGGCTACCTGCCACCCCAAAGTGTAAGCAACATTAGAAAAGTGAAAGCAACATTAGAAAAGACAGCTTTAACACACACACTTCTTACTCACCACTACTTATCTGACAACACCCACCATACAGTGTCTTACCTGGTTGTAGAGGGCACAGACGTGCAGGGCGGTGTTTCCAGAGGCGTTCTGGGCGGCCATGTCAGCTCCGTAAAACAGCAGGTGCTCCAAGTGCTGAACGTGACCATGACGACACGCCTTTATGGGGAGACAAACAAGATGGCCGCCTTAGAGCCACATGGATGCCAGTTTGGGTTATTAAGATATTTTGGGTGATTGTGGTATCATAAATTGTGCGATATTGGAGACAACCCATTTCTCTTCTCTGTTCTCTTCTCGATTTCTCTCTCCCACACAGGCACTATATTAATTGTTCCCTTTCTCTTTTGTTTTGTCTTATCTGTGTGTTACAGCAGCACACATTGTAATTGTTATTATCACTCTTCATTTGTGTTTCCTATTATTCATACACAGGCAGACAGGCAGACAGGCAGACAGACAGACAGACAGACAGACAGACAGACAGACAGACAGACAGACAGACAGACAGACAGACAGACAGACAGACAGACAGACAGACAGACAGACAGACAGACAGACAGACAGACACGTACACACACAATACATACTAATGGCATGGAGGACAGAGGGAAGGTAACATATAGAGTATATAGTAGTATAGTAATGGAGAGCTCTGGAAAGCTGGCCTGTAGGCCCAGATTTAGTGTCAGCTTCCTCTCCCCCCAATTCAAAATGGGTAAGAGTTCCTTTCTCAAATACATACTCTTTCTCTCACACTCCATTGTCATCTCTCTCTTTCATTTTCTTACCAACAGCCTGTCCGTTTAGCCTGATTATACTGTAGGTCTCCAAGCCTGCAGACTAACCCTGCATTGAATTGTGTGGTGACGGCACCATGCTACCCCAGAAACAGAGGCTGGTGGTGGGGGAGAACAAGGCAGGAGGGTGGGGTAACCATGGAGGTCCCCAAACATGCTGGTGTGAAGAGGAGAGAAGAGAGAGCAGTGGGAACAATGGAACACTGTGGACACAGTACTGTTGACAGTTCTTGTGTTACAGTCCTTTAAGGTTTATATAATGACAGGGTCTGCAGGGTTTTATCAAGCCTTGTAGTGCTACTCCCGTTCCCTCCATATAAAACCTTATGAAGTCTACAGTGCTTTTGTGCCCCATCAAATTAGGAAATTAATATTGTACGTCTCCCTCTTTGCTCATCTCCTACATTTTCTTCCTCATAAAACCATCGGAAAGGTTTCCTCACAATTTCACAGTCTCAATCTACAGTAGTGTCCATGTCTGGGAAGAGCAGTCGCACTCTGTATGTGTGTGTGCGTGCACACGTCTGTATCCGCATGTGTGTGTGCGGGTGTGTGTGTGTACGTGTGTGTATGCGTGTGTGTTTACCTGGTGTATCTCCTGCCAGCCGTTCTCGTCCACACAGCCCACCTGAGCATGGTCGTGGAGCAGTAGTTCACAGCAGTAGGGATCTCCTCCTACCATAGAGCTGTGATAGAGCGGACTTAACCCTCGGCTGTCCTTATAGTCAGGAGACGCACCCAGGTCCAGCAACGTCTGGCAGAGTGTGAGACAGAAAAGAGGAGCGAGAGAAAGTGAGAGAAAAGAGGCGAGAGAGAAAGAGAGAGAGAGCTAGGCAACTCACACACATCCAATGCACACACACACAGAAACAAGCCCAACAGGACCTATTAAAACCCATGTATGAAAACACTATGTTTCCTTTGTGCCATCTACATTTTCGATCATCGGCTGCCGCACTCATGTAGATCAAGAAGAGGGTCATGGTCCATCAAGATGATGGGCTTCTCTCCGCTACAGCTATAGCTCTCAAGATGAGAACAATTATATGAGTCATATCAGAGCCATTCAGTGATGACACATCCATTCACTGAGTACATGCCCATGCGCGTCTGTCGGTACTCACTATGAGAGCTGTATGGTTCTTGGTGCGGACAGCCTTGTGCAGGGCAGTGATGCCGTCTTGGGTCCTGAAGTCCAGGTGAGCTCCTCCACTCTTCAGCACCTTGATGAGCTCTGCACAGCCCTCCAGCTGAGATGCCATGGTCAGAGGACATTCTACAGCACACAGGGGGAGAGAGGAACCCTGTTTAATATGCAACAGGACAGCTTTCCAGTGTACATTGTGGATGGTACTGAGACAGAAGCATGTGTTCTGCATTAGGATTGACTTTCAAATGTAGTATGGTAGAGGAATGCAGTGGAGTGTAAATTGACATACATTGACCCTCCCACCCTATGGAGGGCCTCAGATTAGATTCGATTAGATTGGAATCATGTTTTTAATCTCATCATGTCCCATTAATCTCATGATATCTCATTCTCATTAGTAAATGCTGTCCTTCTCATACCAGTTGATGAATAAATGTCTGTCTGGTGCTTTCCTCTATCCTTCAAATTAAGTCCCTGAAGATCCAATATCACATGAAACTATCAGACTGACACTTTAGTACATGTCTTAATCCCAGTATCCATACTGGCAATCATTATATTATGGCCACCTAATCATCCCTAGCTTCCAACTGATTTCGACAAAGCAACACTATATGTACAAAAATATGTGTACACCCCTTCAAACTAGTGGATTTGGCTTTTTCAGCCGCACTTGTTGCTGACAGGTGTATAAAATCAAGCACACAGCCATACAATCTCCATAGTCAAACGTTGGCATTAGAATGGCCTTACTGAAGAGCTCAGTGACTTTCAATATGTCACCGACATAGGATGCCACCTTTCCAGCAAGTCAGTTCGTCAAATTTCTGCCCTGCTAGAGCTGCCCCTAAGTGCTTTTATTGTGAAGTAGAAACATCTAGGCGCAACAGTGGCTCAGCAGTGAAGTGGTAGGCCACTCTGGAGCAGTGGAAATGTGTTCTCTGGAGTGATGAATCACGTTTCACCATCTGATGGACAGGAGAACGCTACCTGCCTGAATGCACAGTGCCAACTGTACAGTTTGGTGAAGGAGGAATAATGGTCTGGGGCTGTTTTTCATGGTTTGGGCTAGGCCTCTTATTAGTTTGAGTGAAGAACAATCTTAACGCTACAGCATACAATGACTTTCTAGACGATTCTGTGCTTCCAACTTTGTGGCAACTGTTTGGGGAAGGCCCTTTCCTGCTTCAGTATGAGAATGTCCCCGTGCACAAAGGGAGGTCAATACCGAAATGCTTTGTCGAGATTGTTGTAGAAGAACTTGACTGGCCTGCACAGAGTCCTGACCTCAACCCCAGCGAACACCTTTGGGATGAATTGGTACACCGACTGTGAGCCAGGCCTAATCACCAAATATCAGTGCTCGACCTCACTAGTGCTCTTGTGGCTGAATGGAAGCAAGTCCCTACAGCAATGTTCCAACACATAGTGGAAAGACTTCCCAGAAGAGTGGAGGCTGTTATAGCAGCAAAAGATGGACAAACTCCACATTAATGCCCATGAATTTGGAATGAAATATTTGACGAGCTTGTGTCCACATACTTTTGGCCATGTAGTGCATATGGAATTGTTTTAAGAAGGACATACCAAGGATAATTTTGCTATTTGATTTAGAATTTTAAGACCCTTTGAAGTACAAAAAAAATATAGGAAAAAAGTGATCAAAACATATTTTTGGCCTTATTGCTACAGTATTAGCCCATGCAAACACATTGAATAACAGATTACCTACATGGAACAACAGATAATCCCCCAAAATAAATCAAAAGGAAGTTTGTTATTGTTATATTGTTATTATTTTATTTATTTGAAAAAATTGTATACATGTATTTAAACCCTTATATTTGGCACCGAACAGTCTCCATATAGACTTCCATACATTTTTTTAACTGGTCGCGGGGGACCTTCAGACGAGTCTTGTGTCATGAGGGTGTTCGTGCGAGTCTCATCTTCCGTAGAGGGGTCAAAATAGTTTGTAGACCAAACCGTTCCGACGATACAGACGATTTTGTGAGAAGACAGATTTTCGGGGTGTCTCATGGTCTGACAAACACCGCTCTAGCTCTGTCACCTGTCACCATAGATATGGAAGTGCGACATAGATGGATGTGGTGGATTTTTATGGGGATAAAAAAAAGTTTAATCGATTTTAGCGGGGGTGCGGACATTGACCGCAAGGGGTTAACTTGTAATATAGCAAAAATAAAGAATGACAATGACTATAGAATCCCTATTCTGTGCTTGAGAAATCAATTAGTTGTATACAAATAAATCAAAACATTTGATTAAGAAGGCCTTCCCCTTTAAAATGACTCTGATTAGAGTGATAAAGGAAGAGGGAAAAAAACGATTTCCTTTTCCAGATGAATCCACTCTCATGCTTTTCAAGTGATTCATTTAAGAAGACAAATATCGTGCCTGTGACGGCCTCGTCAGTGAAATTACTTTGTGTGAAAAACATGATGGAGTTGGTATTTATCAAAACCAGACAGTGACAGATAAGAGTGTCCGAGTTAGCAAACAGTCTGTGTGTATGTGTGTGTGTGTGTGTGCGTGTGCGTGTGCATGTGTGTGTGCGTGTGTGTGTGTGTGTTTGATTTGATGATGATGCAACTAAACACAAAGAAGCAATTCATGTCATAATATTTTTGTACATTTAGTTTTCTCTTCATCAAAGACAGTGCATGGGATGAACTGTGGGTTCAGTACAGGGTTTCCCAAACTCGGTCCTCAGGACCCCAAGGGGTGCATGTTTTTATTTTTGCCCTAACACTACACAGCTGAATCAAAAAAGTCTGCTAATCATCAGATTATTGTTAGGGCAAAAACCAAAACGTGCACCCCTTGGGGACCTGAGGACCAAGTTTGGGAAACTCTGGTTTAGTATATTCACAAACACGTGCACACACAGACAACGAAACTAACATTTCAAACAAAATTAACTAAATGATCTTGTAATTGATTTTCCATTGGTTTGCTCTCTCTCTCTCTCTCTCTCTCTCTCTCTCTCTCTCTCTCTCTCTCTCTCTCTCTCTCTCTCTCTCTCTCTCTCTCTCTCTCTCAGTTCAATTCAAGGGGCTTTATTGGCATGGGAAACATATGTTATCATTGCCAAAGCAAGTGAAGTAGATAGTATACAAAAGTGAAATAAATATTAAAAATGAACAGTAAACATTACAGTCACAGAAGTTCCAAAAGAATAAAGACATTACAAATGTTGATTATGCATATATACAGTGTTGTAATGATGTGCAAATGGTTAAAGTATAAAAGGGAAAATAAATAAACATAAATATAGGTTGTATTTACAATTGTGTTTGTTCTTCACTGGTAGCCCTTTTCTTGTGGCAACAGGTCACAGATCTTGCTGCTGTGATGGCACGCTGTGGTATTTCACCCAGTAGATAAGAGAGTTTATCAAAATCTGGTTTGTTTTCAAATTCTTTGTGGATCTGTGTAATCTGAGGGAAATATATGTCTCTAATATGGTCATACATTTGGCAGGAGGTTAGGATGTGCAGCTCAGTTTCCACCTCATTTTGTGGGCAGTGTGCATATAGCCGGGTCTTCTCTTGAGAGCCAGGTCTGCCTACGGCGGCCTTTCTCAATAGCAAGGCTATGCTCTGTACATAGTCAAAGCTTTCCTTAAATTTTGGGTCAGTCACAGTGGTCAGGTATTCTGCCACTGTTTACTCTCTGTTTAGGACCAAATAGCATTCTAGTTTGCTCAGTCTTTTTGTTAATTCTTTCCAATGTGTCAAGTAATTATCTTTTTGTTTTCTCATGACTTGGTTGGGTCTAATTGTGTTGCTGTCCTGGGGCTCTGTGGGGTCTGTTTGTGTTTGTGAATAGAGCCCCAGGACCAGCTTGCTTAGTGTACTCTTCTCCAGGTTCATCTCTTTGTAGGTGATGGCTTTGTTATAGAAGGTTTGGGAATCGCTTCCTTTTAGGTGGTTGTAGAATTTAACGGTTCTTTTCTGGATTTTGATCATTCGTATCAGCCTAATTCTGCTCTGCATGCATTATTTGGTGTTTTACTTTGTACACGGGGGATATTTTGGGATTTTTGGTGTTTGTCCCATGTTGTGAGTTCTTGCTTGGTGAGCAGACCCCAGACCTCACAACCATAAAGGGCGATGAGTTCTACAACTGATTCAAGTATTTTTAGCCAGATCCTAATTGGAATGTCAAATTTTATGTTCCTTTTGATGGCATAGAATGCCCTTCTTGCCTTGTCTCTCAGATCGTTCACAGCTTTGTGGAAGTTACCTGTGGGACTTTTGGTCTTACTGAGATTTACTGTCAGGGCCCAGGTCTGGTGGAATCTGTGCTGAAGATCTAGGTGCTGCTGTTGGCCCTCCTTGGTTGGTGACAGAAGCACCAGATCATCAGCAAACAGTAGACATTTGACTTCACATTCTAGTATGGTGAGGCCAGGTGCTGCCGACTGTTCTAGTGCCCTCGCCAATTCGTTGATATATATGTTGAAAAGGGTGGGGCTTAAGCTGCATCCCTGTCTCACCCCACGGCCCCGTGGGAAGAAATGTGTGTGTTTTTTGCCTATTTTAACTGCACACTTGTTTGTGGACGTGGATTTTATAATGTCGTATGTTTTTCCACAACACCACTATCCATCAATTTGTTTAGCAGACACTCATGCCAAATTGAGTCAAAGGCTTTTTTGAAATCAACAAAGCATGAGAAGACTTTGCCTTTGTTTTGGTTTGTTTATTTGTCAATTAGAGTGTGCAGGGTGAATACGTGGTCGTACAATAATTTGGTAAAAAAAAACATTTCGACAGTTGCTCAGTACATTGTTTTCACTGAGGAAATGTACGAGTCTACTGTTAATGGGGTCAAATTTGTCTTCACTTTTATGGATTGCGGTGATCAGTCCTTGGTTCTAAATATTGGGGAAGATGCCAGAGCTAAGGATGATGTTAAAGAGTTTTAGTATAGACAACTGGAATTTGTTGTCTGTATATTTCATCATGTCATTGAGGAAACCATCAATACCACTGGCCTTTATCGGTTGGAGGGTTTTTATTTTGTCCTGTAGTTCATTCAATGAAATCTCTCTCTCTCTCTCTCTCTCTCTCTCTCTCTCTCTCTCTCTCTCTCTCTCTCTCTCTCTCTCTCTCTCTCTCTCTCTCTCACACCTCACTGGAGGCTCTCAACAAATGGCTGCACAAACATTTGCATAAACATGAGGAGATTAGCATGAAATAATCCAGCTTTACCCAGCATGCATTGGTATGGAGCAGAAAGGGCTAGACGGAAATCGCTCAGCAGGCAGCCAACCAGAATAATCACAGCCGAGCTTGTTATCTACCTCTATCTGTCCGTCTAAGTGTTTACTTCTATCTGTGTATCTGTTTGTATGTTTCTGTGTCAGCCTGCCTGCCTGCCTGCCTGCCTGTATGATTGATTCCATAATATCCGGGGCCTCATTTTTAAATGTTGTGTACTTACAAAATATACCCCAAAACATGCATGCGTCAGTGTTCCCGCAAAATGTGTCATTTATAAAAACTGAAATTGCCATGAGAATTTCCTTCCCTCTCCCAAACTTTAGACCGTGCGTATGCACATTTTCTAGTGAGTGTTGTATTACAAGCAGGCAAGTATGTTTTTGATCAAAAGGTGGATATGATGAAAAGCTTATTCATAAAAACATAATAACAAGATGCAGAGAAGAGCGTAAATCGGCTATAATAATTAATAATTACACATAGTATTTTATTTCCAATTTATTTTCATAACCATTGCAGAATAAATTCCTCATCTTTTTTGGCCATGATGGGTTCATATTCCTGAAGTAGCCATACAACAAATTACCATGTGCATCTCTCATTTAATTGGAACTATAATAGCAAAGTAAATAGATAGGCTATGTATTTCAAGTTTTGCTGTATGCGATCCCATGGGCAGCTCGGTTTTTAGTCTACAGTAGAATTTAACATGAACATCAGTTGATCTTTTACTTTTAGTATGTATGCTACTACTGTATGTAGCCTACTGTAATTTCAATTTTTACATAGTCCAGCATATTTAGGTTGGGGGAAAAGTTGATGCAGAACATTGCTGAATTCAAACATTCTGCTCTTTCAAAAACTGTCACATTCATTTACCAAATACAGAATAAATTACTACAAAAGATTAAAACTTTCTGCCAACACAGTCAATAGGCCGGTAGTTTATGTAAAATATTTGACAATATGGGCAGGCTACAATATTGCTTTGCAATATGCTAGGAGCGCAACATCAAAGCATATTTAGCCTAATCTAGGAGCCTATACCAGCAGCACATAAAACACAAAAATATACTACCATTCAAAAGTTTGGGGCCACTTAGAAATGTCCTTGTTTTCCATGAAAACATACATGAAATGAGTTTCAAAATTAATAGGAAATATAGTCAAGATGTTGAAAAGGTTATAAATAATGATTTTTAATTGAAATAATTGTGTCCTTCAAACTTTGCTTTTGTCAAAGAATCCTCCATTTGCAGCAATTACAGCTTTGCAGACCTTTGGCATTCTAGTTGTTACTTTGTTGAGGTAATCTGAAGAGATTTCACCCCATGCTTCCTGAAGCACCTGCCACAAGTTGGATTGGCTTGATGGGCACTTCTTACGTACCATACGGTCAAGCTTCTCACACAAAAGCTCAAAAGGGTTGAGATCCGGTGACTGTGCTGGCCACTCCATTATAGACAGAATACCAGCTGCCTGCTCCAATTAAGCACCGTCCACAGCGTATGGCATGGCGTTGCAAAATGGAGTGATAGCCTTCCTTCTTCAAGATCCCTTGTACCCTGACCAATCTCCCACTTTACCACCACCAAAGCACCCCCAGACCATCACATTGCCTCCACCATGCTTGACAGATGGCGTCATGCACTCCTCCAGCATCTTTTCATTTTCCTCCGTCTCATTTTTCTGCGTCTCACGAATGTTCTTCTTTGTGATCCGAACACCTCAAACTTAGATTTGTTTGTCCGTAACACTTTTTTCCAATCTTTCTCTGTCCAGTGTCTGTGTTCTTTCGCTCATCTTAATCTTTTCTTTTTATTGGCCAGTCTGAGATATGTCTTTTTCTTTGCAACCCTGCCTAAACAACTTCTTCGCTCGCTTTGAGGACAATACAGCGCCACAGACACGGTCCGCTAACAAAATCTGCGGACTCTTCTTCACTGCAGCCAATGTGAGTAAAACATTTAAACGTGTTACCCCTCGCAAGGCTGCCGGCCCAGATGGCATCCCTAGCCGCGTCCTCAGAGCATGCGCAGACCAGCTGGCTGGTGTGTTTACAGACATATTCAATCAATCCTTATCCCAGTCTGCTGTCCCTACATGCTTCAAGATGGCCACCATTATTCCTGTTCCCAAGAAAGCTAAGGTAACTGAGCTAAATGATTATCGCCCCGTAGCACTCACTTCCGTCATCATGAAGTGCTTTGAGAGACTAGTCAAGGATCATATCACCTCCACCCTACCTGACACCCTAGACCCACTCCAATTTGATTACCACCCCAATAGGTCCACAGACGACTCAATCGCAATCACACTGCTCACTGCCCTAACCCATCTGGACAAAAGGAATACCTATGTAAGAATGCTGTTCATCGACTACAGCTCAGCATTTAACACCATAGTGCCCTCCAAACTCATCATTAAGCTCGAGACCCTTGGTCTCGACCCCGCCCTGTGGAACTGGGTCCTGGACTTTCTGACTGGCCGCCCCCAGCTGGTGAGAATAGGAAACAACATCTCCAACCCGCTGATCCTTCCCTGTGGCTCAGTTGGTAGAGCATGGTGTTTGCAACACCAGAGTTGTGGGTTTGATTCCCACGGGGGGCCAGTATGAAAAAATAAAAAATAAAAATAAAAAAAGAATGTATGCATTCACTACTGTAAGTTGCTCTGGATAAGAGTGTCTGCATAATGACAAAAAATATTTAAAAAAAATGTAAATCCTCAACACTGGGGCGCCACAATGGTGCATTCTCAGCCCTCTCCTGTACTCCCTGTTCACCCATGACTGCGTGGCCATGCACGCCTCCAACTCAATCATCAAGTTTGCAGACGACACTACAGTGGTAGGCTTGATTACCAACGACGAGACGGCCTACAGGGAGGAGGTGAAGGCCATCGGAGTGTGGTGTCAGGAAAACAACTTCACACTCAACGTCAACAAAACAAAGGAGATGATCGTGGACTTCAGGAAACAGCAGAGGGAGCACCCCCCCATCCACATCGACGGGACAGTAGTGGAGAAGGTGGAACGTTTTAAGTTCCTCGGTGTACACATCACGGACAAACTGAAATGGTCCATCCACAGAGTCAGCGTGGTGAAAAAGGCGCAACAGTGCCTCTTCAACCTCAGGAGGCTGAAGAAATTTGGCTTGTCACCAAAAACACTCACAAACTTTTACAGATGCACAATCGAGAGCATCCTGTCAGACTATATCACTGCCTGGTACGACAACTGCTCCGCCCACAACCGCAAGGCTCTCCAGAGGGTAGTGAGGTCTGCACAACGCATCACCGGGGGCAAACTACCTGCCCTCCAAGACACCTACACCACCCGATGTAACAGGAAGGTCAAAAAGATCATCAAGGACAACAACCACCCGAGCCACTGCCTGTTCACCCCGTTATCATCCAGGAAGGCAAAGTCAGTACAGATGCATCAAAGCTGGGACCGAGAGACTGAAAAACAGCTTCTATCTCAAGGCCATCAGACTGTTAAACATTGCCACTTTATATAATGTTTACATACCCTACATTACTCATCTCATATGTATATACTGTACTCTATACCACCTACTGCATTCTGCCTTTGCCGTTCGGCCATCGCTCATCCATATATTTATGTGTTCATATTCTTATTCATTCCTTTACACTTGTGTGTATAAGGTAGTTGTGAAATTGTTAGAATACTTGTTAGATATTACTGCATGGTCAGAACTAGAAGCACAAGCATTTCGCTACACTCGCATTAACATCTGCTAACCATGTGTATGTGACCAATAAAATTTGATTTGATTTGATTTAGAAGGCCAGCATACCAGAGTCACCTTTTCACTGTTGACTTTGAGACTGGTGTTTTGCAGGTACTATTTAATGAAGCTGCCAGTTGAGGACTTGTGAGGTGTCTGTTTCTCAAACTAGACACTCTAATGTACTTGTGCTCTTGCTCAGTTATGCACCGGGGCCTCCCACTCCTCTTTCTATTCTAGTTAGAGCCAGTTTGCGCTATTCTGTGAGGGGAGTAGGACACAGCTTTGTACAATATCTTCAGTTTCTTGGCAATTTCTCGCATGGAATAGCCTTAATTTCTCAGATCAAGAATAGACTGATGAGTTTCAGAAGAAAGTTCTTTGTTTCTGGCTATTATGAGCCTGTAATCGAACCCACAAATGCTCCAGATACTCAACTAGTCTAAAGAAGTCCATCTTTATTGTTTCTTTAATCAGGACAACAGTTTCCATCTGTGCTAACATAATTGCAAAAGGGTTTTCTAATGATCAATTAACCTTTAAAAATGATAAACTTGGATTAGCTAATATAACGTGCCATTGGAACACAGGAGTGATGGTTGCTGATAATGGGCGTCTGTATGCCTATGTAGATATTTCATAAATAATCAGCCGTTTCCAGCTACAATAGTCATTTACACCATTAACAATGTCTACACTGTATTTCTGATCAATTTGATGTTATTTTAATGGACAAAATGTTTGCTTTTCTTTCAAAAACAAGGACATTTCAAAGTGACCCCAAACTTCTGAATGGTAATGTATTTTGATAAACAAAATATTGAGCGACAATTTGTCTTTGCATAGAAGTGTGGGCTGTAGCATTTAGCCTACTTTTATATTGTTTTGAATATAGGCTACAATACATCTTGCAGAACTGCTATAGGCAACATGCATGTTTAGTTTGAAAAAGTCACTGCAAAATATAAATAACATTATTTTTATTTTATTTTTTATTTTATTTCACCTTTATTTAACCAGGTAGGCTAGTTGACAGCAAGTTCTCATTTACAACTGCGACCTGGCTAAGATAAAGCAAAGCAGTTCGACACATACAACAACACAGAGTTACACATGGAATAAACAAACATACAGTCAATAATACAGCAGAAAAAAAGTATATATACAGTGTGTGCAAATGAGGTAAGATACATTTTCTTCCATACTGGTCCCCCGTGTGAATCGAACCCACAACCCTGGCGTTGCAAACACCATGCTCTACCAAGTGAGCCACATGGGACCTAATTACAATATAGCGATTAAACACTGGAGTGATAGATGTGCAGAAGATGAATGTGCAAGTAGAGTAAAATAAATAAATAAATACAGTATGGGGATGAGGTAGTTGGATGGGCTATGTACAGGTGCAATGATCTATGAGCTGCTCTGACAGCTGGTGCTTGAAGTTAGAGAGGGAGATATAAGACTCCAGCTTCAGTGATTTTTGCAGTTCGTTCCAGTCATTGGCAGCAGAGAACTGGAAGGAAAGACGGCCAAAGAGGAATTGGCTTTGGGGGTGACCAGTGAAATATAGCTGCTGGAGCGCGTGCTGCAGGTGGGTGATGCTATGGTGACCAGGGAACTGAGATAAGCCGGGGCTTTACCTAGCAGAGACTTGTAGATGACCTGGAGCCAGTGGGTTTGGTGACGAGTATGAAGCGAGGGCCAGCCAATGAGAGCGTACAGGTCGCAATGGTGGGTAGTATATGGGGCTTTGGTGACAAAACGGATGGCACTGTGATAGACTGCATCCAATTTGTTGAGTAGAGTGTTGGAGGCTATTTTGTAAATGACATCACCGAAGTCAAGGATCGTTAGGATAGTCAGTTTTACGAGGGTATGTTTGGCAGCATGAGTGAAGGATGCTTCGTTGCGAAATAGGAAGCCGATTCTAGATTTAATTTTGGATTGGAGAAGCTTAATATGGGTCTGGAAGGAGAGTTTACAGTCTAACCAGACACCTAGGTCTTTGCAGTTGTTCACATATTCTAAGTCAGAACCGTCCAGAGTAGTGATGCTGGACGGGCGGGCAGGTGCGGGCAGCGATCGGTTGAAGAGCACACCTTTACAAAAAATGTGATCAAATTTTCCATTGCTCTTTCTTTCAGAAACTGATCTAATTCCAATAGTTCCAAATTATAAAGTGTTATTGTCAGCATAAAAGGTTAATGGAGGGCGTTTTCCAGGCAGAGTTATAATGCTCGTTCACGTGCGCACAGGTTTATGACAGGTTTATAACGGGAAACCTGCGTATGTATGGCGTGCACCAAATGTAAATTTATAAAAAAATTACGTGTGTATTCTTTTCAGAAATGGCGCATGGCAGATACTTAGTGTGAAATATACACAACGGTTATAAAGGAGATGCAACAGGCTCCTCACCTCCCGATTCAGGGTCGTGGAAGTTGGGGTCCAGACCTTTCTCCAGGAATTTGGACACCTTCTCAATGTTCCTCTGCTGAACATACTCCATAAACTTCTTCAGGTTCGCCTGGAGACAGACAGAGAGACAGTCCATGTCATTCAACTAGTATCAAAAACATATTTAATTATATTTCATGCAAATCAAATTCAATGAAATATTGAGGAAGTGGCAGAGGTGGAGAGTTTGAGAGAGAGAGTGATAGAGAGAGATAAAGAGAGAGAGGGGCCAGGAGGCAAGATCGATAGTTAGAGAGGAAGAGAAATAGAGTGGATAGGCCAGGATGCATCAGGGAAGGAGGGGAGAGAAAAAAGAGAGGCAGTGAGAGAGAGAGCAAGCAAAAGACAGTTATGGAGATAAAGAGAAAAAATGTAGGGAGAGAGAACTCTGTGATTGGGTGATGTAACACTCATGTGGATAGAGATGTTTAATAATGGAGGTGAGAGATGAAAGCTGAAGCACACTGCCGTGTGTGTGTGTGTCCAAGTGGAAGATTTAGGTGGATACAGTAGTGCATTAGGCACCTTTGGGTAGAAAGCAATATTGCATCTCTACTGTACTTCCAACACAGCTACAAAAAAACACTCCTTCCACCCAAAACAGCATATCGTACAGAGCACTTCTCTTTACAGGATCAGACCATTTTCCCCAGGCCATTTCCTGTAACCAACTAGTTCCTACATATACTGTGCATTGTTAGTAAAGGATTGTTTCTATCCAACAGTTTTCAACCACTAAGCAGCTGATTCTTACTGGATTGTTTTGAGTAAAGGACACTATAAAGACAGCACTCAGGTTTGGGGTCAAGTCCATTTCAATTCAATAAATTCAGTAGATTAACTGAAATCTAAAGGTCCAATACAGCTGTTTTTATGGTAAAAAAAGAAACAAAGATAGCTTCTTAGCAAAGAACAATTTCTCAAGCAATAATTGTTCTAGGCCTGTCTGGGAGTGGTATGAGTGGGGAAGGGGAAAACAGAACATTTGCTGTTATTTCCAGATATGTCACCAGGTAGGCCAAAACTCTATTCCACCAAAACTGTCTGAAATTGCAGGTGGTCTTTTCAAACAGTTCTTGCACTAAAAGGCATTATCATAATTTTCCAAATTTCACAGTACTATTCCAGCCTCATAGTGTGGAAATATAAAACACAGAAAGATCCAGTTTTTGAGTGCACTGGGCCTTTAACATACTGCACAAAATGGAAAACATCTGTAATGTAGATTGGGTGTGTGTACAGCCATTGGTTATTGAGAGAAGAGGAGTTGAGGTCTTTACTCTCAATATTCAGTTGTGTGCTACAATTCCACACCAAAGAGGGAATTTGGGATATCCTTATTCTGTGTCCTTGTTGCAGTGAAGCGTGTCATCCAATACAGATGACTATCTCACTAAGCTGTTTAGAGAGAATAAGGATACATACACATCTGCATCTGCTGTACAAGGCTGGACAGCTCATTCATAAAATAACACCATGCATACACACGCACGTACATTCATGTCTGTTATTGACTGATTTGGTCATGTATTTTTTCTTCGCTTTTAAAGGAAAGATTCACCCATTTTGAATGTTATGTCATTTTTGTGCATCTCTGGGTGATGTTCTATCGATTCCTAGGGTCATTTCATGTTTTCATGTGTATCTGAGGTGTTCACCGTTTAAGCAGAAATACAGCCGGTAGGACGAGTTTTGCAACGTATGACTTTCACACCAACTGCGAAATATCATCCTGCTGCAATCCATCAAATATTTATTCGGAACAAGTTTGATTTATGTGGGGTTTTTGCATGCCTGAATAGGCTGTTGACCAATAGAAAGTGTTCTCTGGGACACGTGTTCTGCCACTGACTGGCCGCGCACTGACACGTGCGTTGCTAGAATGAATGAATCTGTTTCTCTCTACCTGTTTTGTATGTTTGCAATGCCTCAGTGCAGTAATGTAGCCTTTCAATTCATCACCACTTGCCAATGTGATCACACCACGCTCTTGCCATTCAAACTTCCCCGCCAGCTCACTGCCAATGCTGTAGCCTAATTTATATTCAGCAAGCCAGAGCAAGGTCACCTACATCTCTCCTCAAACATGCCTATATTAGTTTTAAAAAATTGCTCGACATGTGACCAAACTATATTGTTATTCCTGAGACTCACATTGTTCTAGGTTAAACCTTCAAGAGCTGTAAAAAGAGGAATAGAGAGGGAAGAGAGAGATCTCAGTGGAGATGCTGGCGAGTGGAGATATACTGCCCCTTCTCATTGAAGCCACAGAAGTTCCACCGAGGTACTGCAGGCATTGTTAGCAGAAAACAGAATCCCCCATTGTCGTGGAATGGAAAAATGGCAATCTTTTTAAAATATATATATATATATATATATATATATATATATATATATATATATATATATTTTTACCTCTATTTAACTAGGCAAGTAAGTTAAGAACAAATTCTTATTTTCAATGACGGCCTAGGAACAGTAGGTTAACTGCCTTGTTCAGGGGCAGAACAACAGATTTGTGGTCAATCTTCGTGTAAATCAACAACCAAAAAATCTAAGACAATTATGGTACCAATAATTGCTTCTATTATACCAGATATACAGTATGTCCTTGAACCAATTATTTTCAAATCGCACACAGAATAAGTTACAAGGATAATTTAGTTGCTAATAGCACCCTGCAGAACCCCAGTTAGCCTGCAATGTCACTTCCTGGAGTAGCTCAAACTGTGAATGTCATGTCAGAGAGGAAAAGGAGAAGTGATACGATTCACTCCGCCCAAAATTTGTCCAGGTGAGATAAGGCCTTTTTTGTATGGAGTTCTATGAGAGCGTGTCGAATTATGTGAGGCTTATTTGATCGAATAGAAGTTTCAAAGGCACTGATATAAGTGGATGCGTAGCATTCCGGCAACTTGAGAAAAATTACTTAGTTGTGCCTGTTGTTCACGTATATCTGCCCTCTCATTGGCAAAAATAGTCCCACCTGATCTCTCCTACCTTCAACCATCCAGAAAATGTACATCCATTGTTAGAGCTGTCACTCTGCTAACTTGTCAATCTAATAAATCATCTTTTTGCAGCGATTACAGCCTCGAGTCTTCTTGGGTATGACACTACAAGCCAGAGGTGTGGACTCAAGTCACATGACTTGGACTCAAGTCAGACTCGAGTCACAAATATGATGACTTGCAACTCGACTTTGACTTTAACACCAATGACTCGTGACTTGACTTGGACTTGAGCTTTATGACTCGACCTGACTTAATACCCTCCCCAAGCCCAAATATTAAAAATGATGCTATTAAAAAAAGTGTGCAGCGCATCAACTCTTCATTTAACAGATTACAGTTTGAATAGGACAGCAGCCAATCAAATTGTGCCAGCTGACAAAAAGTTGTGCGTGGCAGTGTAGAGGAACGTCGGCGGGTGAACTCAGATGGAGCCCTTGGAAAGATGATACCCCAAAATAATATTTTTGGATATAAAGACGACGCTGTATCAACAAAACAAAATGCGGAAAGAAAATTACAGACGGAGGTGCAACAATTTCCAACTTTGTTTGACATTTGAAGCTGCACAAAGAACGGTAAGTCGTGGCTAATATAGCCGACAGCTATATATTTGATTACTTTAATAGTGTATCATGTAGGCTAATGTAACATTAAATCAATGAGCCTCCACACAGTCAGTCAGTGCGGGAACGTGATCATTGCACCCAAGAATGAGCTACAACTGGCTAGGCAGTTGGTAGTCTAAACCCTGTCTGATGTTACTGCTGTTCCTAAAATCACTGACATACGTTAGCCTACTGTAACCACACAGTGTGTGTGTGTGTGTGTGTGTGTGTGTGTGTGTGTGTGTGTGTGTGTGTGTGTGTGTGTGTGTGTTAAGGTTGGGCGATTGTGTACAAGCCTACATTGCCCAATTGCGCCCCATAGCGATCCTCGATAGTCGATCACTATTGGGGGGGGGGGGGTGTCTTTCTCATGGTTACCCATGTATTTCCATGGAAATATAACATTTATTTGGAAAGTAATAGATACATAGATATTTTTAAAAGCATCCACGATTTGCGTAAATGTAATATACTAATACTCTTGTTAAAAATATGAAATGGTATTACATTTGGTGAAGAGCACATTATGACTTGTTTAGGACTCGAAACTCAAAGTTTAGGACTTGAGACTTGACTTGATACTTGACGGTCTTGACTTGAGACTTGACTCGGACTTGCCTGTCTTGACTTGGGACTTGACTACTAAGACTTGAGATTTACTTGTGACTTGTAAAACAATGACTTGGTCCCACCTCTGCTACAAGCTTGGCATGCCTGTATTTGGCCCAGCGTTTTCAGGATTTGGCCGGGGTAGGTCGTCATTGTAAATAACTGAATTGCCTAGTTAAATAAAGGTTAAATTTGAATCTCCAATCCAAGTTTATCATTTTAAAATGCTAATTGATCACTAGAAAACCCTTTCGCAATTATGTTAGCACAGCTGAAAACCGTTGTTCTGAATAAAGAAGCAATAAAACTGACCTTCTTTAGACTAGTTGAGTATCTGGAGCATCAGCATTTGTGGGTTTTCTAATGATCATTTAGCCTTTTAAAATGATAAACTTGGATTAGCTAACACAACGTGCCATTGGAACACAGGAGTGATGGTTGCTGATAATGGGCCTCTGTACGCCTATGTAGATATTCCATTAAAATCAGCTGTTTCCAGCTACAATAGTCATTTACAACATTAACAATGTCTACATTGTATTTCTGATTATTTTGATGTTATTGATGTTAAAATATATATGTTATAAATGTGCTTTTCTGTCAAAAACAAGGACATTTCTAAGTGACCCCGAACTTTTGAACATTAGTGTAGGTAGAGGTAAAGTGACTATGCATGGATAATAAACAGAGAGTCGCAGCAGCAAATAGCCCGGGTAGACATTTGATTAGCTGTTCAGAAGTCTTATGGCTTGGGGGTAGAAGCTGTTAAGAAGCTTTTGGACCTAGACTTGGGGCTCTGGTACTGCTTGCCGTGCGGCAGCAGAGAGAACGGTCTATGACTAGGGTGGCTGGAGTCTTTGGCAATTTTTAGGGCCTTCCTCTACCCTATGCAGTGCCTTCCGTTCGGAGGCCAGCAGTTGCCTTACCAGGAGCTGATGCAACCAGTCAGGATGCTCTTGAAGGCACAGCTGTAGAAATCTTTGAGGATTTGAGGACCCATGCCAAATCTTTTCAGTCTCCTGAGGGGGAGTAGGCGTTGTTGTTCCCTCTTCACGACTGTCTTGGTGTGTTTCGACCATGATACTTTGTTGGTGATGTGGACACCAAGGAACTTGAAGCTCTCAACCTGCTTCACTACAACCCCGTTGATTAGAATGTGGGCGTGATCAGCCCTTCTTTTCCTGTAGTCCACAATCATCTCCTTTGTCTTGATCATGTTGAGGGAGAGGTTGTTATCCTTGCACCACACTGCCAGGTATCTGAACTCCTCCCATAGTCTGTCTCATCATTGTCGGTGATCAGGCCTACCACTGTTATGTCGTCGCCAAACTTAATGATGGTGTTGGAGAAGTGCTTGGCCATGCAGTCATGGGTGAACAGGGAGTATAGGAGGATCAGCGAAGCACATGTGTTGTTACCTACCCTTACCAACTCGGGGCGACCCGTCAGGAAGTCCAGGATCCAGTTGCAGCGGGAGGTGTTTAGTCCAAGGGCCTTAGCTTAGTGATGAGTTTGAGGGCACTATGGTGTTGAACGCTGAGCTGTAGTCAATGAATAGCATTCTCACATAGGTGTTCCTTTTGTTCAGGTGGGAAAGTGCAGTGTGGCGTGCGATAGAGATTGCATCATCTGTGGATCTGTTGGCGTGGTATGCAAATTGGAGTGGGTCTTGGGTTTCTGGAATAATGGTGTTGATTTGAGCTATGACAAGCCTTTCAAAGCACTTCATGGCTACAGACGTGAGTGCTATGGGTTGGTAGTCATTTAGGCAGGTTACCTTGGTGTTCTTGGGCTCGTAAATCTAGGCGACCACACGTGCTATGAAAGAGAGACAAAAAAATATATGCCGGTGTTTACCCTTACCAGTGGTGGAGAAGTACCCAATTGTCATACTTGAGTAAAAGAAAAGATACCTTAATAGAAAATGACTCAAGTAAAAGTCACCCAGTAAAATACTACTTGAGTAAAAGTTTAAAAAAAAATAAAGTTTTAAATATACTTAAGTATGAAAAGTAAATGTAATTGCTAAAATATACCTAAGTATCAAAAGTAAAAGTAAAAGTATGAATCATTTCAAATTCCTTATATTAAGCAAACCAGACTGCACAACTTCGTTTTTTTTACATTTATGGATAGCCAGGGGCCCACTCCAACACTCAGACTTAATTTACAAACAAAGCATGTGTGTTTAGTGAGTCTGCCAGATCAGAGGCAGTAGGGATGACCAAGGATGTTCTCCTGATAAGAACGTGAATTTGACAATTTTCTGTCCTGCTAAAGCATTCAAAATGTAACGAGTACTTTTGGGTGTCAGGGAAAATGTATGGAGTAAAAAGTAATTATTCTTTTTCAAGGGTTTTTCTTTTATTTTTACTATTGTCTACATTGTGGAATAATAGTGAAGACATCAACACTATGAAATAATGTAGTAACCAAAAAAAGTGTTAAACAAATCAAAATATATTTGAGATTTTAGATTCTTCAAAGTAGCCTCCCTTTGTCTTGATGACAGCTTGCACACTCTTGGCATTCTCTCAACCAGCTTCACTTGGAATGCTTTTCCAACAGTCTTGAAGGAGTTCCCACATATGCTGAGCACTTGTTGGCTGCTTTTCCTTCAATCAGCGGTCCAACTCATCCCAAATCCTCTCAAATGGGTTGAGGTTGGGTGATTGTGGAAGCCAGGTCATCTGATACAGCATCTCCATTCCTTTCCTTAGCAATTACACAGCCTGGAGTAGTGTTGGGTCATTGTCTTGTGGAAAAAAAAACGATAGTCCAACTAAGAGCAAACCAGATGGGATGCCATATTGCTGCAGAATGCTGCGGTAGCCATACTGGTTAAGTGTGCCTTGAATTCTAAACAAATCACAGACACAGTCACCAGTAAAGCACCCCCACACCATCACACCACCTCCTCCATGCTTCACGGTGGGAACCACACATGCAGAGATCATCCGTTCACCTTCTCTGTGTCTCACAAAGACACGGCGGTTGGAACCAAACATCTAAAAGTTGGACTCATCAGACCAAAGGACAGATTTCCACCAGATTAATGTCCATTGCTTGTGTTTCTTCACCCAAGCAAGTCTCTTCATCTCATTGGTGTCCTTTAGTAGTGGTTTCTTTGCAGAAATTCGACCATGAAAGCCTGATTCATGCAGTCTCCTCTGAACAGTTGATGTTGAGATGTGTCTTTTCCTTGAACTCCGAAGCATTTATTTTGGCTTCAATTTCTGAGGCTGGTAACTGTAATGAACTTATCCTCTGCAGCAGAGGTAACTCTGGGTCTTCCTTTCCTGTTGCTGTCCTCATGAGAGCCAGTTTCATCATAGCGCTTGATGGTTCTTACAACTGCACTTGAAGAAAATGTCAAAGTCCTTGAAATGTTCCATATTGACTGACCTTCATATCTTAAAGTAATGATGGATTTTCATTTCTCTTTGTTTATTTGGGCTGTTCTTGCCATAAGAACTTGGTCTTTTACCAAATAGGGCTATCTTCTGTATACCACCCCTACCTAGTCACAACACAACTGATTGGCTGAAACGCATTAAGAAGGAAAGAAATTCCACAAATGAACTTTTAACAAAGGCACACCTGTTAATCTAAATGCATTCCAGGTGACCTCATGAAGCTGGTTGAGAGAATGCCAAGCGTGTGCAAAGCTGTCATCAAGGAAAAGGGTGGCTACTTTGAAGAATCCCAAAGATAAAATATATTTTGATTTGTTTAACACTTTCTTATTTACTACATGATTCCATATGTGTTATTGCATAGTTTTGATGTCTTCACTATTATTCTACAATGTAGAAAATAGTCAAATAAATAAAAACCTTTGAATGAGTACAGTACTGTATATATACTGTATATATGTTGAATATGTTTTTCTTCACAAAATGTGTGCACTGGGCCTTTGCTAGTCGTGCATTAGCTGACCTATATGTCTGTAGCGTGGGGAAAAAAATAGTTTTGTAGAATTTTTTTTTTTTTTTTTACAAAAGTAGTGCACTGGGCCTTTACTGGTCCCTCATTAGCAGACTGATATAGCCGTCTTTAGGACAGTTCACCACTTTTTCCCTGCTATCCCCCAAACATCTTCCAGCTGCTATGATACAGTTGCTTGCTGTATAACTCTGATGGAGCTAAATGTGCTCAATTGTTTTCATGGAATAATCAGACATTTCTATGTCTGACTATGCTCTTCAAAAGGTGATTGTATTACAACCAAATAGTTAACATTGAATTAAAAAAACCTTGAAAACGGCACACAGTTGTCAATGGTTTTAGCGGAGCTATGGGTCTCCTTGCCCCCCAGCAGGCAAATCGAGCACTCTACACCTTCATGACGTTTTATTGAAAAGACCAATAGAACTACCAAACTAGGGATTTCAACCAGAACTTTTCTGGTCCTTACTGATCTAGTTCCATACTACTACTGAAACAAGGAAGTGTGCAAGCAAAACACCACAGCCGTATAAAGTACAATGTGAGGACAATGCATATTGAATACTTTTATCTAAATAAAAGGTTGGGATAAATTCCACTTCAATTCAATCACTGAGTGATTCAGTTTGCATTTTGTTTACTTTCTGAATTGAAATGGAAATGACCCCAACCCTGACCCTTCATCCTTAATAGCCTCATCAACCAACCTGTAAAATATTCTCAATCAATACTATTGATTTAGAAACCTTGGGTTATTTGAGAGATTCCGTATGCCGACTATAGTTTCTGTGAACTATAATACAGACAACATATTGGTGTCATTATACTACTTATAATGTGCTCTAACATATGGAGTATGTCTAGATTCTGACCAAAAATATATCCTATTCATGTATTCAACATTAAAATATTAAAATGAATATCTCAAAAGTATTCTTTTTGATTTAGTTAATTTAAAGAAAAATGTATTGGCGCAATACACTGTACAAGTACATTACATTCCCAGAGTGGGCTCTCTGCTAATTTTGAAGTGATGATACATTTTTTAGCACAACCAACACAGTGAATGGCAAAATGGATTTAAAAGGAACTCCCTGTGCTGGTGATTTGCTGAATGTGCAATCCTAAAGGGCTGTTATTGGTTACTGACCTATAATGTCAATTTCTATGTATCAAATGCATCATATCTTCAAAAGTACAAGAGAGCCCACTCTGGAAATGTGATGTGTTTGAAGAAAAAAAAAATCAGAAAAATATGTAAACAACAATAAGAAAAATGAATGTTTTTATGTTAAATATATGAAAGTGAAAAAAATTCAAATCTGAATCGAGACATACTCCATATTTGAGAGCACACTATAAGTAGTATAATGACACCAATATGTTGTCTGTATCATATATGGTTCACAGATCATAGGATCTTACAGGAGACTTATAGGTCTGAAAAGGGTCTAAAATATAAAAAGCAAATCAAACATCCTTCCTCCCAATGAAGGTTGTATGAGAGAATTGCTAGAACAATCTGAGATACCCACAATGATTTTGGGCTGTCTTGGCATGCAATAGCCCTTTAACTTCATTCCAGCTAATATCACAGAGGAATAGGAAATAGGTAATACAATATCGATACGGCATCTGAAATATTCAATACAGTATTAACACACAGTATTGGAAGTAGTCAAGAATATATTGACATAGTATCTAACATAGCTTTATGGTGAGATAAAGAGATGGTATGAAACATATCGGCTAAAGGAGAGGTAGAGCTGTGTTCAGATATACCCTTCTGCAACCCATCTGGCTAAAAGAGAGATATCATTACTATTCTACCCTTTCAAGGTTTCTCTGTCTCACTTGTTACATAAGCGCTGCATGCACTGAAACCTACAGTACACACACTCATACACGCATGCACACAAAGTGAAAGGTACAGCAAAGTAAAAGCATGCGCGACACAAACAAAGGATTATTTTTACAGACATACACACGCTTGCACATATTTACACAAAAAAACACGCACACAGACACACACACCAAACACACACACCTTGTCCGTGGCCAGCGTTGCTGATTAACATAACATAATGTAGAAGGCGTGTGCAACTCACCATGCGAGGCGACAAATATATTCCTCCTTCCAGAATCCCTCTCTTTAACTCCTCCACAAGTTGACAGCTCTCTCTCGCTCCCTCACTCACAGCCATCTCCTCCCTTCTCGCCCCTACCAGGCTCCCCCTCGCTCACTCACACACACAGACACACACACTGGCACTGAGAAAGACTGCCGACTGCTCCTCTCACCATCCTTAGCCATACTGAGGAGAAATTCACTCCAGCTTTTTTCAGCTTATCTGAGAAGCAGTTGTTATGGTGATAGGATACAAAGACTGAGCTCTGACTGTCAGCAACATATATGTGTGGGAAGAGCAGTCTGTGCGTGCATGTGTACTATGAAATGCATTACTAGAACGGTCAGAGGGATGTTTAGCTAGTGATGTGTTTTGTTTGATGTGTGTAATATTGCCCGTTGAGCGCGGAGGAAAGGAGACATCTTTGTTATGGCTAATCTACTCAAGTACACAAACACACACACAGATGCAAGAATGCATAAATTCACACGAACAGTGTCATACTACAGTGGAACAGTATACTCTAGATTTTCCTTCAGAAGTGTGAGAGAGAGAGAAAGAGCGAGAGAGAGAAAGAGCGAGAGAGAGAGAGAGAGAGAGAGAGAGAGAGAGAGAGAGAGAGAGAGAGAGAGAGAGAGAGAGAGAGAGAGAGAGAGAGAGAGAGAGAGAGAGAGAGAGAGAGAGAGAGAGAGAGAGAGAGAGAGAGAGAGAGCAGCTCAGTGTGTAAATAACCAGGGTTTCTCAAATCTTACCTTAACATTAGAGAGATATTACCACCTATGGCTGCTGCAAATATTGAGGCGGCTTAGTCTAAAGCTTAAACCCAATAAAAAGTCACAAAATCACAGATTTGGCACACCATTGCGCAGACATCATAAAGTATATTGAGACAAATGACAGACAGTAGTCTACAAGTAGAACTCAATTTATTGAACATAAGTAATGCCTGCTATATTTATATTTGAATTCATTTATCTCCATTTTCATTTCAAGCATATTTTTATACGTTGTTTGTTTGTATCAACTGCAAAGACACTGGCAACTTTATTTGTTAGCGAAGTCTGAAAGTGGTCACAGAGAGATGATAAAACATGTGATTCTATGTTTAGCGGAGATCTTCTGTGTACAAAGGGATGCGGGAATAGTACCTGGTCTAAGAGGTCTGAGGCAGGCGTCAGATTAAGAGCGTTTTCAAGTGCAACGTTAATAACGATGGTTTTGGGAAACAGCTCGGAGATTTAACGATGCTCCTATGAAGGCTCTAACGATGAACTAAGCTTTAAGATGCTTTTGGGAAACCTGGCCTAGGTGTGCTTCCAGCCACGGCAATATGGTAGCACAGATCCCTTTATTGAAATACCAGCGCACGTACACACATGCACACAACATTGTCTGTCTGATAAAGCAGGTAGCCTAATGGTTAGAGCATTAGAAACCGAAAGGTTGCTATTTCGATTCACTGAGAGAACAAGGTGAAAACTCTGTCGATCTGCCCTTGAGCAAGGCACTTAACCCTAATTGCTCCAGGGCCAACATCAATAATGGGTCTGGGGAGTTGGGATACGCAAAAAACACATTTCCATTTTCACACTCGTACAGGTTACCCACTTGTGCATGCAGTGAACAGGACAAATATAAACACCCCCTATTTGACGTTGAAGGGTGAGCGTCAGTCAAGGCCAACTCAGAGAGTCTGGCTCCTCCAAGCAGCTCTTGGAGAAGAAGGAGGAAAAAAGGAGTTGAGGGATACAGTATGAAAGAGATGAAGGGAAGGTGTGAGATTGACAGAAAAGGTATGAGAAAGCAGTAGAGAAAAGTGAGAGTGAGAGACAAAGAAAATCAGAGACTATAATTACAGAGAAGTGATACCGGATTCAGACAATAGCAGGGCCGGTCCTTGCCGTTCTGCCGCCCTAGGCGAGACCAAACAATGCTGTCCAGATGTTGTGTCGACCGGACCAAAAATCACTGTCCGTGGACGTTGAAATTAAGGCCGGTCTGGACCGCACCAAATCTGAACCAAACATAGACGTCTATGAATGGTTCAGATATCTGTGGATGTGTAAATCAAGGCCGGTCCGGACTGCCACAAAAAGACATGTCCAAAAGGCGTCGGCCAGTGCTTGAGGTACCTACAGTTTTGCCTGAGATAGAATGTTATGAAATGCTCATCTGTGGTAAGTTTAACATTTGTAAAACACCAAAAAAAGATGTCCGGTCCGGACATGACCAAAAAAAAAACGTCCAAAAGACGTTGGCTCATGCTTACTGGGGTGTAGCATACCATGTTAGCCGCACTGGAATTTTATGAATGTCCATCCATGTGGTAGGATCGTCATTTGCAAAACAGGCTGTTGCATTTGCTTTATTAGTCCTGATTCCTATGACTAATCAATTTGGCTATTTAAGCTTTGAATATCAGCTACCCAACTTTATCAGGAGTTATCGTGAGCCTATTAACAATGTGTTTACACAACGGGAAATGCAGAGGTATTTTTCACTATGATCAGCTTGTCAAAAATTGACCAGTACAAACCTGAAACCACTGATCATGACAATGGGGTGAAACTCCTAGACAACAGTTGTGATTGTCCATTCCATATTGTCCATTTTACTTTGACCTGTCCTGTTTTTAGGATATGTTGTTTGTTAACATGACAGCGAACTTTTTTGTTGTTGACTGAGTGCCATTTAGTTTAGGCTATTTGATTAGAGAAACCTACATGAAGTAAAAAGTGTCCGTCTCATTACATTGTCATACATTTTATCTCCATTCTTTGGATACAGAAAAGGCTACATACACTATCTACCATGTCCTATATCTGCTACATGATTTATGTTAGATTATTATTTTGACGGAACGTTGGTGGAGCACCGCAGCAATGCATCTCTCCAACAGAACCCTGGAGAGGCACGCTGGGAATGGACAAACAAAATATTTTGCGCCCCTTTGACAAAGTGGGCACTGCTTTTCACAGGGCGTCATCAGCGATCACCTAAAAAGCCCATATGCCACTGGTTGAAAGAAATTGTCATTGTTTTTGGGCAGAATTATGTGAGTTTTTATGTGTTGTTGTTGGAGGTGCCTCTTGGTTAGTTTAGCTCAGAAAAGGCCGCTCTCGTCAATCTGCCGCCTTAGGCCTAATCCTGCCTAATGAGTGGGCCGGCCGTGCACTATAGAGCCATCCAGAACCCTACTGTGCTGGCTCGGATGGGTTATGTTCATAGTGTCCTTTCCAGCATGGTTCCAGCAACAGTGGTGGATGTGTAACTAGTCCAGCTTGGATTGGCCCTATAGTGGGAATCAGGCTTGTGAGTCTCTGCAGAGACAACGTGCGAGAGGTTCGTTTTTTTTTTATTTGACCTTTATTTAACTAGGCAAGTCAGTTAAGAAAAATTCTTATTTTCAATGACGGCCTAGGAACTGCCTTGTTCAGGGGCAGAACAACAGGTTTGTACCTTGTCAGCTCAGGGATTCAATCTTGCAACCTTTCGGTTACTAGTCCAACGCTCTAAACACTAGGCTATGCTGTCACCCCAAATGAAGCATGTTAGCAAGATTTTGGGGGTTAGGGGTTCATTTCATTTTTGTGGTCAGGTTAAGGTTAGGTTAAGTCATGCCAGCAAGCGGAAGGTTAGAAACCATGCTTGAGGGCGCAGCATTGCCAAATGTAAAGATCAGACAAAAAATGTCCACAAAACAATCAATCTACTGTTACATTTCTGTTGTGATTTCAGGCTGCCTAGTGTCCAGTTCAGTTTAATTCACAACACAGGTTCAGGGACTGAGGGATCAATATGACCCACACACACTGGTCATCGTAATGTTATTACCAAGGGAACCCATGTCGTAGCAACGAGAAGACCTCTCCATGGTAACGAGGTATGCACACAGAAAAGGATTAACCAGCAAAAGAGAACTGGCAGATATGGCGCAAAACACACGCAGGTGTCACACACGCAAACATACAAACACAACCACTGTCTACCTAACAGTAAGAGACCAATCAGCACTGATTACAGAGCCAGGAAAGAATTTGACTTCTCTCAAACAGCCCATACTTTTCTCTCCCCTGTAGAGTAATATGTACTAACACAGCAGAGCCAACACCCAGCACTGGGATCCTATAGTCACTGTCAGAGCATCAGAGCACAATCTGATATCAGAGAACATTATGTGGGGCTATATAACTTCACAATCTGATATAACTTAACTCACAGCACATTCTTCCCAATGACTCCCAGAAACCTGAAAAAAAGCCTGAATATTCTGTCCTAGTCTCCACTCCTCCAATAACAGACTCTTTCTCTATGTGGTGCGGGGAGAACCCTGAAGGTACTAAAAGGAGAGAACGGAGAGAGATGGAGAGAAAGAGCAACATGGGTAGAGTGAGAGTGAGAGTGATGAAGGATAGACACTTCTCCCTACATGCCGCAGTGTCAGCGGTACACGGAAGTACAATCTAGTCCGCCATCCACAGCAATTTAGCATGTGTTTACTACAGCAGATAGCCCTCCTGATCCACTTCCTTGTCTCTGCAAGGTGCCTGCTCTGTTTTCAATATGATTACCGCTACCTCTACACAGCAATTTGATTTACACTCTGTACTGCTGTTAGTGGGCCATGAATATGTTCTCAACAGGGTCACAAATAAGCAGGAGAGACTGAACGAGCAAGTACACAGTAAGCACTACATAGTCTGGTAGAGGGCAAGTAACCAAGTAGGTATTTACACTTCAGAGCTTGCAGGGGAGAAAGTTGCCAAGTAACCAAGTAAATAAATAATCCCATGGTTTCATCTTGAAACTCTTTCTACCTCCAGGAGTTTCTACTCTCAGAGATAATCTACTACCTTCAGATATAGGCTCCATCAGTGTGAGGACCCAGCCAGAAAGAACCCTAGTCATCCATATTTTTCTCCCTCTCCTTTTCACTCACTCAGTCTCTCTCTCTCTCTCTTTCTCTCTTTCTCTCTGAGTTGTCTTCTTTTCCTTCAGGTATTCCTCACTAAATGTAGCTAATCCTACATTTGCATTTTGTTCATCAGTATACTTTATCCACATAGTGTAGCACAGTACAGTAGGAGAACCCAGTAGGTGTATCTGGCCTATATTTCCTCCCATCATGCCTTTGTAGCTCCTGGTCACAGACAGCTGGGTTATAGTATGTACCGTCACGGATCAGCAGTCATTATAAAGCCTACTGACATGATGTTTATTCACCATGCCCCAATGTATACTAGTGGGTTAATGCTCACTAGCCTGTGACATACACACATGGTATCATACATCACAACTACTTCATCAGTACATACAGTATGTGAACACTGAGGCTGGAATACACATACTGTACACATCCAGAAACGACTTCATCCTCATGAATATGTGATGTATTCACACATGTCCTGAACCATCACTACAACTTCTTAACCGTCTCACATGTGAATCTTAGTCACACCTGATTCAAACTGCCCAGGTACTCGGGTAGGCAGAGGCATTAACCATAAGCCGGTGCAAACTCTGCCTGCCCAGCAAGCCAGGTGAGCCACATCAAGTGCTCTCTACACACAAGCCTGGAATGTCATAACTAGTTAGGCTAACCATCACATGTGAATACTTACTGCCTGTAAAATACACACTCAGCATATATGCCCAGAAGATTTAGGGATCAGAAGAATCACCTGGATGCTCTTTGAAGCATGTAAACACATCATGATATCAGTAATGGGTAAATGGAACAGACAGGCATTTTTCTGTCCAAACGGTGTAAATTCCATTTTGGGATGGAATAACACTTTCAGTGTAAACCTAAATGACTAATACCAGATATAAAGTATGTAGAAAACATAATGAACCTATTCATTTTGCAATAATATAATCTTTTGAGAACTAACAATCATCAAAAAAGAAAACTAGACAGTCAGGGAGAATTGAACATTCCAAAACCAATTCATTTGGCAGTATTGATTTTGTTATTATGTTTGAGAAAAATAACATAGCAATAGCATTAGAGTGGGGAGGGAAAATCTGAAAATGATCTGTTATTGGCAGAAGTTTGGAACTCTCTTTCTTATTGTATATTAAATATTTTACCACATGGTGATGTCACTATAGAACGCCAAAACTTCATCCCACCAAAACAGGCAGAAATTTTAGGCAATTTTTTCAAACATCATTACCATCATTTCCACAAGTTTACAGTATTATTCCAACCTCATAGTGTGGAAATATAAAATACAGAAAAATAATGTTTTTGACTGCAGAAATGTCTCTACACCGCTAAGATGGGGTGCCTCTAAAATTCAGCATGCGGACGGGCCGACCACACTCCCTGCCACACCCCCTGACATGCCCACCACCTAAGCTCCTTTTTGGGCGGCAGGTAACCTAGTGGTTAGAGCGTTGGGCAAGTAATTGAAAGGTTCTTGGTTTGAATACCTGAGCTGTCAAGGAGAAAAATCTGTCAATGTGTTCTTGAGCAAGGCACTTATCCCTTGTTCCAGAGGTGCCGTACTACTACGCCGTACTACACTATCTAGTGTATTTGACAATAAAAATATATAAATATATATTGTTTTTGTTTACCATGAGTAGCTGTCTGAAAGCCCAGGGCCATATGGCTTTCAGACAGCTACATGGCTGTGGACCAGTGTTATTCAAACCTTTTCAGTGGGGACTACATTTTTTCTGCCAGAATTTCTTGCATCACAAATCTAATAACGCAACCTTCAAATCAGTAAATTCAACGTTTTACATCAACAAATAACTTTCAATTTATTGCATTTTCATCTCTTATCAAAATGAAAAGAAACCAATAAATACCTTTACTCAATAAAATTGTATTTTTCAAATGATCTTTCTCAAAAACGTTTGCATATTTTCCCATACAATAATCTGTACTGTACATTTTTTGCTCCTAAAAAAATAAGCCCCTTTTCGGTTACTCTATCACCAACTGAATTTTGCTCTGCTCGGAGTAACCCTGAAGTACTCCCTCATGTGCATTTTACGAGTAACAATGACCATGCCACTGGACCAACCAGCCAGCCTCACTGCCATACCATAGCAGGACAGCCAGATGTCACATTACCATAATTCTATCTGCATCCTGACCTAAAAGACAGGTACTGTAATGTACATAGGCAGGGCTATCACTACTAGCTAGACAAGGACCACATACACAGCTCTGCTCAACTTCTATGAATATATTTGCAAAAATCTATTTACTTTTATAATACAATCACCAATGTCACCGTCGTATAGATCATATTACCATGTTATGTTATCGACACATGGTGTCAGTTCGAAATGGTGTCTTACTTTTACCCACTTCCAAGCATAAAAATAAACATTTGTTATCTTAAAAGCCTGAAATCTGTGCAACCCAATGTAAACAGCATTAGCCTGCAGAGTTTGTTCCAGATCCCCTACTGTTCTTTTGTTGGCTGAGTCTTATAGAAGGGTAAAGATGGAGCAGGCAGGCCTTGACCCGCATGTCCCAGAGGCTTTATACAGAGACCATCCTGCTGCAGGGACAATGCATTTTAATTAGAGATGGAAAGGGAGAGGAGTGAGGGAGAGAGAGAGAGATGTCCCAAGATGGCGTAGCAGTGCAGACGTGTTTTGACGTGTTTTGTTCGTCCTCTCATGTACTTTTGTATTTTTCGACTTTTTTTGTATATATTTCAATTTTATTTTCAATCTCTTTGCCATTTTAATTCAATTATACCTTCCGGTAACCTGCCTCACCCAATGTGATACGGAACTGCTATTATTTTAAATTTTTAGACCTTATAGCAAGAACCACCTAGCCATCAGAAGCTAACCAGCTAATTAGCTTCAAGCTATTTAGCCATTGTTAGCCACTGCTAGCGACCTTTACCGGCCTTTTACCTTCTGCACAGATACCAGCCCTTTTTTTTTGCCTGGATAATACTCGCCAGCCTAGCAGTATCAGACTGTCTCTCCACTACAACGCCGGATTCCTGCCGTAATCCCAGGACCAATCCTTCTAATCTTCACAGCTAGCTAGCACCCACCGAGTTACCTAATACCGAAGCTATCCCTGAGGCCAACCTCCCGGCCTACTCAGTTGTTCACCCGGACTCCACCCAAACACGGCTAGAACCCACTACTCCACCGGATCCTCGCCGTAAGCTCTGGACCTTGGCACCGGATCACTGCTGCTACCGAGTGGCTATAGTGGCTAATGCCCCTGCCCCGAAGCTAGCACCAGTTAGCCGTGAGCCAGGCGCATCTCCCCGGCTAGCAAACTAAATGACTACAACTACAATACCTCTTTCGCCATCTGGCTTGGATCCTTTGTCGACACGGTGCCCCGCCACACAACCACGACTGGTCTGCCGACGAATACCACATCCTCTGTGCCTTCAACCGGCCTCTGTCGGACGTCGGAGAAGATGCTTCTATTAGCCCCAGGCTACTAACTTTAAACACCGTGTCGCACGCGTGCTTGCATAGTAGCGACTATTCCGCGGCTTCCCTGTTCCATCTATTGCTGCCCCCTGGACCCTATGATCACTTGGCTACATAGCTGATGCCTGCTGGACTGTCCATTAATCACGGTACTCCATTCTGTTTATTTTTTGTGTATCTGTCGGCCCCAGCCGCGAAATCAAGCTCTGTGTGTAGTTAACCGACACTCTCTACCCAGTTATTGCCATTTTACCTGTTGTTGTTGTTTTAGCTTATCAGCTGTTGTTGTCTCACCCGTTGTTGTCTAGCTAGCTCTCCCAATTTTCACCTGTGATTACTTTGTGCCTCGCTGTATGTCTCTCTCAAATGTCAATATGCCTTGTATACTGTTGTTTAGGTTAGTTATCATTGTTAAGTTTACAATGGAGCCCCTAGTTCCACTCATCATACCTCTGATACCTCCTTTGTCCCACCTCCCACACATGCGGTGACCTCACCCATTATAACCAGCATGTCCAGAGATACAACCTCTCTTATTATCACTCAGTGCCTGGGCTTACCTCCGCTGTACCCGCACCCCACCATACCCCTGTCTGCACATTATGCCCTGAATCTATTCTACCACACCCAGAAATCTGCTCCTTTTATTCTTTGTCCCCAACGCTCTAGGCGACCAGTTTTGATAGCCTTTAGCCGTACCCTCATCCTATTCCTCCTCTGTTCCTCGGCCAACAGCCCCCCCCCCCCCGCAGCTACTCGCCCAAGCCTCCCCAGCTTCTCCTTCACCCAAATCCAGATAGCAGATGTTCTGAAAGAGCTGCAAAACCTGGACCCGTACAAATCAGCTGGGCTAGATAATCTGGACCCTCTCTTTCTAAAACTATCCGCCGCCATTGTTGCAACCCCTATTACCAGCCTGTTCAACCTCTCTTTCGTATCGTCCGAGATCCCTAAAGTTTGGAAAGCTGCCGCGGTCATCCCCCTCTTCAAAGGGGGTGTCACCCTAAACCCAAACAGTTACAGACCTATTTCCATCCTGCCCTGCCTATCTAAAGTCTTCGAAAGCCAAGTTAATAAACAGATCACTGACCATTTCGAATCCCACCGTACCTTCTCCGCTGTGCAATCCGGTTTCCGAGCCAGTCACGGGTGCACCTCAGCCACGCTCAAGGTTCTAAAAGATATCATAACCGCCATCAATAAAAGACAGTACTGTGCAGCCGTCTTCATCGACCTGGCCAAGGCTTTCGACTCTGTCAATCACCGTATTCTTATCAGCAGACTCAATAGCCTTGGTTTTTCTAATGACTGCCTCGCCTGGTTCACCAACTACTTTGCAGACAGAGTTCAGTGTGTCTAATCGGAGGGCATGTTGTCCGGACCTCTGGCAGTCTCTATGGGGGTACCACAGGGTTCAATTCTCAGGCCGACTCTTTTCTCGGTATATATCAATGATGTCGCTCTTGCTGCGGGCGATTCCCTGATCCACCTCTACGTAGACGACACCATTCTGTCAACTTCTGGCCCTTCCTTGGACACTGTGCTAACAAACCTCCAAACGAGCATCAATGCCATACAACACTCCTTCATTGGCCTCCAACTGCTCTTAAATGGTAGTAAAACCAAATGCATGCTTTTCAACCATTCGCTGCCCGCACCTGCCCGCCCGTCTAGCATCACAACCCTGGACAGTTCCGACCTAGAATATGTGGACAACTATAAATACCTAGGTGTCTGGTTAGCCTCTATGGGCTAGGTGGGACATCCCACCTACTCAACAGCCAGTGTAATCCCGTGGCGGGATATTCAAATACCTTAGAAATGCTATTACTTCAATTTCTCAAACATATGACTATTTTACACCATTTTAAAGACAAGACTCTCGTTAATCTAACCACACTGTCCGATTTCAAAAAGGCTTTACAACGAAAGCAAAACATTAGATTATGTCAGCAGAGTACCCAGCCAGAAATAATCAGACACCCATTTTTCAAGCTAGCATATAATGTCACATAAACGCAAACCACAGCTAAATCCAGCACTAACCTTTGATGATCTTCATCAGATGACACCCCTAGGACATTATGTTATACAATACATGCATGTTTTGTTCAATCAAGTTCATATTTATATCAAAAACCAGCTTTTTACATTAGCATGTGACTAGCATGTGACTAGCATTCCCACCGAACACTGCCGGTGAATTTACTAAATTACTCACGATAAACGTTCACAAAAAGCATAACAATTATTTTAAGAATTATAGATACAGAACTCCTCTATGCACTCGATATGTCCGATTTTAAAATAGCTTTTCGGTGAAAGCACATTTTGCAATATTGTCAGTAGATAGCCCGGCATCACAGGGCTAGCTATTTAGACACCCAGCAAGTTTAGCACTCACCAAAGTCAGATTTACTATAAGAAAAATGTTATTACCTTTGCTGTTCTTCGTCAGAATGCACTCCCAGGACTTCTATTTCAATAACAAATGTTGGTTTGGTCCCAAATAATCCATAGTTATGTCCAAATAGGGCGTTTTGTTCGTGCGTTCAAGACACGCATTTCGTGACAAAACATTTCTAAATATTCCATTACCGTACTTCGAAGCATGTCAACCGCTGTTTAAAATCAATTTTTATGCAATTTTTCTCGTAAAAAAGCGATAATATTCCGACCGGGAGTGGTGGTTTTCGTTCAAAGAGAGAGAAAATAAAAACATCTCGTGCACGAGCCCCAGTCTGATGGTCCTCTGACAGGCCACTACGCGCTAATGTGTTTCAGCCAGGGGCTGCCTCGATATCATTCAGCTTTTTCCCGGGTTCTGAGAGCCTATGGGAGCCGTAGGAAGTGTCACGTTACAGCAAATGTTCAATAAACAGAGGCAAGAAGCCCAAGGAATGGTCAGAGAGGGTACTTCCTGTTTGGAATCTTCTCAGGTTTTTGCCTGCCATATGAGTTCTGTTATACTCACAGACACCATTCAAACAGTTTTAGAAACTTTAGGGTGTTTTCTATCCAAAGCTAATAATTATATGCATATTCTAGTTTCTGGGCAGGAGTAGTAACCAGATTAACTCGGGTAAGTTTTCTATCCAGCCGTGCAATACTGCCCTATATCCCCAACAGGTTTTTTAAAACTGTAAACTCTCCTTCCAGACTCATATTAAACATCTCCAATCCAAAATCAAATCTAGAATCGGCTTTCTATTTCGCAACAAAGCCTCCTTCACTCACGCCGCAAAACTTACCCTAGTAAAAGACTTCGGCGATGTCATCTACAAAATAGCTTCCATTACTCTACTCAGCAAACTGGATGCAGTCTATCACAGTGCCATCCATTTTGTTACCAAATCACCTTATACCACCCACCACTGCGACCTGTACGCTCTAGTCGGCTGGCCCTCGTTACATATTTGTCGCCAGACCCACTGGCTCCAGGTCATCTATAAGTCTATGCTAGGTAAAGCTCCGCCTTATCTCAGTTCACTGGTCATGATAACAACACCCACCCGTAGTACACGTTCCAGCAGGTATATCTCACTGATCATCCCCAAAGCCAACATCTCATTTGGCCGCCTTTCCTTCCAGTTCTCTGCTGCCAGTGACTGAATCGAATTGCAAAAGTCGCTGAAGTTGGAGACTTTTATTTCCCTAACCAACTTTAAACATCAGCTACCTGAGCTGCTAACCGGTTGCTGCAGCTGTACATAGTCCATCTGTAAATTGCCCACCCAATCTACCTACCTCATCCCCATACTGTTTTTATTTTATTTACTTTTCTGCTCTTTTGCACACCAGTATTTCTACTTGCACATCATCATATGCTCATTTATCACTCCAGTGTTAATCTGCTAAATTGT